>NC_091952.1:243750605-244058220 GCF_031021105.1 Erythrolamprus reginae
TGATTCCTATGGGAAACATTGTTTCATCTTACGAACTTTTCACCTTACGAACCTCCTCCTGGCACCAATTAAGTTCGTATGATGAGGTACCACTGTACATGTCATGTCCCCCCTTTCCCTTCTGTCCTCCAGATTGAGTTCATGAAGTCTTTCCTGATAAGTTTTATGCTTCAGACCTTCCACCATTTTTGTAGCCCGTCTTTGGACCCGTTCAGTTTTATCAATGTCTTTTTTTAGGTGAGGTCTCCAGAACTGAACACAGTATTCCAAATGTGGTCTTACCAGTGCTCTATACAGTTAATGAAATAGTGATATAGGAATATAGAAAATATAGTGATACATAAATATGGAAAAAGATATGTTATTTGTTAGGTTAGGTTTTGTATGTCAATGCTATGTGGAGTTTAATGTATGTTTGAATTGTATATACAATGGTACCTCTACCTAAGAACACCTGTACTTACAAACTTTTCTAGATAAGAACCTGATGTTCAAGATTTTTTTTGCCTCTTCTCAAGAACCATTTTCCATTTACAAACCCTACCCTCCAAAACTGTAACCAGAAAAGGCAGAGAGAAGCCTCTGTGGGGCCTCTCGAGGAATCTCCTGGGAGGAAACAGGACCAGAAAAGGTGGGGAGAAGCCTCTGTGGGGCCTCTCGAGGAATCTCCTGGGAGGAAACAGGACCAGAAAAGGTGGGGAGAAGCCTCTGTGGGGCCTCTCGAGGAATCTCCTGGGAGGAAACAGGGCCTCCACCCTCCCTGTGGTTCCCCCAATCGCACACATTATTTGATTTTACATTGATTCCTATGGGAAAAATGGCTTCTTCTTAAAAATATTTCTAGTTAAGAACCTATTGATGGAACGAATTAAGTTCCTAAGTAGAGGTACCACTGTCTGTATATTTTGTGTATAAATGTTGTTTTTAAAAACTACTCAATAAAAATTATTTTTTAAACAACCCAAAAAGTAAAGAACATTCTTGCCACTAGAGGGCACCAGATCACTTTGAAATGTACAGTATAACAGTATTTTTTTTTTCTCTTTCCTTCTGGCAGGCCTAAGATATTTAACTAACCTGAAATGTGAGGTATTTTAATCATTATTTACGGAGAAACCTTACAGAGAAACATCCTTGTTATGTTCAGCTTTGGGCAGCTGGCCTCTCGGAAAGAGAAAGAATGAGGATTCAGAAGTTGAGACTGGCAAACATTTTGAATGATGCAAAAGCATTAAAAACATGGGCAGTTTTGAAAATTAATTTGATTCAAAAATGGACACATTCCCGATAGTCCATCATGGGCTGGCCTGCAAAAGAATCCACAATTGCTTCCTTTCTTAAAATCAGTGTTAACATACCATATGTTTTGGAGTATAAGACGCAGCTTCCCCTCCCCTAAAAGAGGGTGGAAATGTTGGTGGGTCTTATAGAAACATAGAAACATAGAAGTTTGATGGCAGAAAAAGACCTCATGGTCCATCTAGTCTGCCCTTATACTATTTTCTGTATTTTATCTTAGGATGGATATATGTTTATCCCAGGCATGTTTAAATTCAGTTACTGTGGATTTATCTACCACGTCTGCTGGAAGTTTGTTCCAAGGATCTACTACTCTTTCAGTAAAATAATATTTTCTCATGTTGCTTTTGATCTTTCCCCCAACTAACTTCAGATTGTGTCCCCTTGTTCTTGTGTTCACTTTCCTATTAAAAACACTTCCCTCCTGGACCTTATTTAACCCTTTAACATATTTAAATGTTTTGATCATGTCCCCTCTTTTCCTTCTGTCCTCCAGAGTATACAGATTGAATTAATTAAGTCTTTCCTGATACGTTTTATGCTTAAGACCTTTCACCATTGTTGTAGCCCGTCTTTGGACCCGTTCAATTTTGTCAATATCTTTTTGTAGTTGAGGTCTCCAGAACTGAACACAGTATTCCAAATGTGGTCTCACCAGCATTCTATATAGCGAGATCATAATCATAATTATACATCCAAAGCAGCCATTTTTGCTGTCAAAAAGCCCCTGCAGAGAGCTCTTGGGTGTTGGAAGACGGCAAAAATATCCCTGTTTTTGCAAAAAATGGGCCATTTCCCCCCATTTCTTCACAAAAATGGGATGGGCTAAGGGTCTGGGGAGCCTACAGAGAGATCCTGGGGACTGTGAGAAGGCAAAAATGCCACAATTTTTGTGAAAAAAAGGGGGTGGGGGGTGGCACGATCGAAACATTTAAATATGTGAAAGGGTTAAATAAGGTTCAGGAGGGAAGTGTTTTTATAGGAAAGTGAACACAAGAACAAGGGGACACAATCTGAGGTTGGTTGGGGGAAAGATCAGAAGCAACGTGAGAAAATATTATTTTACTGAAAGAGTAGTAGATGCTTGGAACAATCTTCCAGCAGACGTGGTTGGTAAATCCACAGTAACTGAATCTAAACATGCCTGGAATAAACATATATCCATCCTAAGATAAAATACAGGAAGTAGTACAAGGGCAGACTAGATGGACCATGAGGTCTTTTTCTGCCATCAGTCTTCTATGTTTCTATGTTTCTATCAGGGGGCAGGGTGGTTGTGGCCTGACCAGCTTGATGTCACTCTTGTTGGCAGTCCGAGTGCTCTGCCAGTGAAAATGGACTCTTGAGCTTTTTGGCTGAGATGGCCTCTTGCAAGAGCTCAGGGTGAAGGGCTATACACACAGCCCTCCGGAGCTCCATTTTCAATGGCAGAGGCACCATGGGCTTTGTGTTAGTACATGGTACTCACCTGTTTTGGGGTTGCTATGTAGTAAACTACCAATGGTAGTCTGTGACTGTAAAGGTGTAATGTGTCTTTAAGAGCTTTGAGTGATTTGGCCACAAGTGGGCGCCAGTACTGTTCCCTGTGGGGGGAGTTATCTTTGAGAGTAGCTCTGTGAAGTTCATACTCTGTGGTGGATATCTGTATATATTTGCAAATAATACTTTGTTAAGTACTAAGTCTGTGTCATTTACTGGCTGGCCCACATACCGTGTTTCTCCGAAAATAAGACACTGTTGTTAGCCGCGCCAAGTCTGCGGAGAGGGGCGGCATACAAATCCAATAAATAAATAAATAAATAAATAAATAAATAAATAAATAAATAAATAAATAAATAAATAAATAAATAAATAAATAAATAAATAAATAAATAAATAAATAAATAAATAAATAAATAAATAAATAAATAAATAAATAAATAAATAAATAAATAAATAAATAAATAAATAAATAAATAAATAAATAAATAAATAAATAAATAAATAAATAAATAACAAACAAACAAACAAACAAACAAACAAACAAACAAACAATTTTTTGCTCCAAAAATTGTGTTCTGTCTTATTTTCGGGGGGTGTCTTATATTTCTCAAATAAGACAAATTCACAGGCAGAAAAGCTGACACCCCCAAAGAAAGTGTACCGTACGGTACACTGATTACAGTACGGTACCTGTCAGTATGGCGCCCACACACACAAACGACGGCACTTATATGGTACAACAGTATACTCCTGCTATTGCAGCTTCTGGCCACCAGAGGAACTTACAGTCTACGCACTGTAGTGGAGACTGTAATGGTGGTGAGACAGCAGCAGACTGTGTCTACTGTACTGGGCGGTACAAAGCGATGGAAGGGGCCAGCAGGGGACGCCACATTATTACGGTACCGCTATGAACAGCTTTGAATGTGTTTTTCCACCGTACGAAGACTATGCCTTATTTTCGGGGGGTGCCTTATATTAGCAAATTCTGCAAAACCTCTGACATGCCTTACTTTCGGGGTATGTCTTATTTTCGGGAAAACAGGGTATCTACAACACTGCTATAACTCTGCTGTGTGTATGTCGAAGGTCTCGCACAGGGCTGCACTGAGACATACTAACACTTTGCCGTTCCCAGGGCGGCCATGCAGGTCAGATCTAAGTACAGTGTTCCCTCAATTTTCATGGGGGATGTGTTCCGAGACCACCCGCGAAAGTCGAATTTCCACGAAGTAGAGATGCGAATGTAAATACACCATTTTTGGCTATGGACAGTATCACAAGTCATCTTTAAACCCCTAAATTACCATTTCCCATTCCCTTAACAACCATTTACTCACCATTATTACTGGTACTCACCATTGAATAAGACACTTATTGATCCTTATATATTTTTGTGATAACAATGCTGATTGCCCGAGATTTTGGCCAATCAGCAATGGCAGACGAAAGTTTGGGGATGACGTACGACGTCATTGAGCGGGAAAAACCGTGGTATAGAAAAAAAACGTGAAGTATTTTTTAATTAATATTTTTTTAAAAAACGTGGTATAGGCTATTAGTGAAGTTCAAACCCGCGAAAATTGAGGGAACACTGTACCCCATGGGCTGCTTTCTAGCTGGGCTTTTCAAAGATATTTCTTTGTAAGCAACTACTGTAAAGAGATTTAATAGTCCTGGGTAACCCAGACTTCGGTAACAGCTGTTCCTTGGGTATTTGTATTTTCTACCAAGAACAAGAAGCTATGCTTTAACATGCCACAACTCTTTCGCAACTCTTCTCTTTTAACTTCTTGCCGCTGGGATTCGTGCGGCAGAAGGCGGTCTCGGAGATATTCTGGTCAGATGCCATATAGGGCTTTATAGGTCATGACCAACACTTTGAATTGTAACCGGAAATTGATCGGCAGCCAGTGCAGGAGTGTTGATGAGACATGGGCATATCTGGGGAAGCCCATGATTGCTCTCGCGGCCACATTCTGCACGATCTGAAGTTTCCGAACACTCTTCAAAGGTAGCCCCATGTAGAGACAATTGCAGTAGTCGAACCTCGAGGTGATGAGGGCATGAGTGACTGTGAGCAATGACTTCTGGTCCAAATAGGGCTGCAACTGGTGCACCAGGTGAACCTGGGCCAACACCCTCCTTTTAAATGCACAAAATAGAACATCAAAGCCCTAGTAATAATATTTTCTGAGGGGGAAAACACCCACACCCACACCGAGGCATATCAAGATAAGGCTGAAGAAAATTGTATAGCTCTAAGTTGCAAATTACAACAAAAAAAGTCCAATGGTCCAGAAGATTCCTGGAGTGGGAGGTGATGGCATAGCATTGCTGGAGTTGTAAGTAGACATATTAATGGAACATTTACGTTCTCTTTTCAGATATGGGATTGACTTTCATTTTTGTGTATAGTAAACTGTGTCTGTTTACTGTCTAAGGCTCGGTGTATATATTTTTGCGACAATTATGTTTTGAAAAGCAAAAAGTTCTGCTTTCAACACTGGGCAGCCAGTCACAAAATTTCACCAGTGTTGTGGGAGGTTTTGATGGTTATCCAAAGGGCTTAGAGAATGTCTCTCGACTTTGGCATCTTTAATATACAGTATATGGGTTTCAAATCCACATGCTGCCTGGGGGAATTCTGGGAATTAAAGTTTTTCTTTCTTTTTCTTTCTTTCTTTCTTTCTTTCTTTCTTTCTTCCTTCTTTCCTTCCTTCCTTCCTTTCATCTGTCCTCACTCCCTCCCCTTTCTTTCTTTGTTTCTTTGTTTCTTTCGTTCTTTCTTTCTTTTCTTCCTTCCTTCCTTCTTTCTTTCTTTCTTTCTTCTTTCCTTCCTTCCCTCCCTCCCACCCTCCCTCCCCTTCCTTCCTTCCTTCCACCCATCCTCCCTCCCTCCCCTTTCTTTCTTTCTTTCTTTTTTCCTTCCTTCCTTCCATCTGTTCTCCCTCCCTCCCTCCCCTTTCTTTCTTTGTTTCTTTCTTTGTTTCTTTTTCTTCTTTCCTTCCTTCCCTCCTCCCTCCCTCCTTCCCTCTCTTCCGTTCCTTTCCTTCCTTCCCTCCCTTCCCCTTCCTTCCTTTTTCCTTCCTTCCTTCCCTCCCTTCCCCTCCCTCACTTACTTTTCTTCCCTTCTTCCCTTCCCTTCCTTCCTTCCTTCCTTCCTTCCTTTCCTTTCTTTCTTCCATTCTTCCTTCCCCTTCTTTCATTTCCTTCTTTCTTTTCCTTCTTCCTTTCCTTCCCTCCCTCCCTCCCTCCCTTCCCATATTGCTTTCCTTCCCTCCAGGTTGACTTCACCTTTATACAGCTGCCTCCAAGGCTCAGGTGGGGTGAGACATCACCTGGAGGGACTGCAATAGAAGAGTGACCAGATTGGAGAGGATAAGCCGTCCTTCCTGCTCTCTTGAGGCATCTGGTTTGCATCTTCAGTTTCCAAATTTGAAAAGCATCTTTCACGTCAACTGTGATTCATACCTCCCTCTCGGAGACTTGTCTGTTGAGCAAAGCAAGGGCTGTGATGGATTTCTTTCCATTTTTTTTAAAATGCAGATAACTGAAACAAATATGCTGGCTGTAATCTTTCAGTACATCTTGCCCCAAACTATGCCTGTTCTTTAAGGTTATAGAGAACAGCGGATCATTGCTTGAAGTCATTCAAACAGCAAGTAGGGAAATTAGATGCAAATATAAGCAAATCAAGTCTAACATTTAGGTGAGACCTGAAAAGGTAAATAGTTTGACTTGTTCTGATTGTAGGGAATGTTTGTGTGAACTTTGTAACTGATGACCTTGGGGGACACAGAGTTCAAGCAAAACAGTGCAGTAGCAATAGGTGTTAGTGACATACAGTGGTCCCTCTATTTAAGAACGCCTCTACTTAAGAACTTTTCTAGATAAGAACTGGGTGGTGTTCAAGATTTTTTTTGCCTCTTCTCAAGAACCATTTTCTACTTAAGAACCCGAGCCCGGAAAATTTTTCCAGGAAATCTGAAGTTAGTTGGGGGAAAGATCAAAAGCAACATGAGAAAATATTATTTTACTGAAAGAGTAGTAGATCCTTGGAACAAACTTCCAGCAGACGTGGTTGGTAAATCCACAGTAACTGAATTTAAACATGCCTGGGATAAACATATATCCATTGTAAGATAAAATACAGGAAATAGTATAAGGGCAGACTAGATGGATCATGAGGTCTTTTTCTGCCGCCAGTCTTCTGTTATGTTTCGATGTTTCTAAATTTGAGAGCGGCACGAAGGCCCAGCCAGTTTCCTGCCATTCCCCCTGGGTTTCTCTCTCTAGCGCAGTGTACAGGAGGCAGCCTTGCGGCGGGTGTATGGGAGGCACGTGCTCCCCCTCACCACCTCAGAGTCCCTCTTTTTTTTTAAGCCTTAAAGTTTTGGATATTTTTGATTCCCCTCACCTCACCTTCTTCCGTCGGCAGCAACTGTCCTCCTCCTCTTCTTCTTCCTCCTCCTCCCACCCAAATTCAAAGCTTTTATTTCTTTCTTGATGGGTTTGCAAGCATTATTTGCTTTTAGATTGATTCCTATGGGAAAAATTGCTTCTACTTAAGAACGTTGCTACTTAAGAACCTGATCACAGAACGAATTAAGTTCTTAAGTAGAAGGACCACTGTATTTTGATTTCTCCTTCCTAATAAGAGAAATTCTAGAAGTTTAGAGTTCATTCTAAGATAGCCCTGCTTATTTTCTACTCTTGCTTGCTGAACAGGGCTGTTCCATCTGTCCATCCTTGGTTCTGGCGGGGAAAATATTAACACCCGCAGAACGCAACCTTGATATCCTCCTAGAGCGGTGATGGTGAACCTATGACACAGGTGCCACAGGTGGCACGCGGAGCCATATCTGCTAGCATGCAACCCGTTACCCTAGCTCAGCTCCACTATGCCTGTGTGTGCTGGCCAGCTGATTTTTGGCTTGCACGGAGGCTCTGGGAGGGTGTTTTTGGCTTCCAGAGAGCTTTAGGGGGAATGAAGAGGGCGTTTTTACCCTCCAGGGAAGCCTTTGGAGCCCGGGAAGGGTGAAACACAAACCTATTGGGCCCACCAGAAGAAGGGAAACAGGCAGTTTCCAGCCTCCACAGGGCCTCGTGGGGGGATTGTTTTCACCCTCCCCAAGCATTGAATTATAGCTGTGGGCACTCACACATGTGCGATAGCGTGCACACATTCTCTTTCGGTACCCGAGGAAAAAAGGGTTTGCCATCACTGTCCTAGACCCAAAGCTGGAACAACATCTTTCAGCTATGGCTAGGGGAACTTTTGCACAGGTTCAACTAGTGCACCAGTTCAGAACATAAGAACATAGAAAGAGAGCCATGCTGAATCACGCCAAAGCCCATTGAGTCCCGCATTCTGTGTCACACAGTGCCCCACCAATTGTCCGTGGAGATCTTGAGCAGAAAGAGAAGGCAAAACCCTCCCTTTCCTCTGACTCCCAACAAATGGTACCCAAGGGAATCCTGCCTGCCTCAACCAACATAGAGGTGGCATATGGACATCCGTTTCAATAACCACCGATACACTTGGCATCCATGAATCTATCTAATCCTGCCTTGAAGCTATGGATAGATACAGCTCCACCATGCATGAGTGTGCCGGCCAGCTGATTTTTGGCTCACACAGAGGCTCTGGGAGGCATTTTTGGATTCCAGAGAGCTTCAGGGAGGATGGGGGAGGGCTTTTTTACCCTCCCCCAGCTTCAGGGAAGCCTTTGGAGTCTGGGGAGGATGAAACACGAGCCTACTGGGCCCACTAGGAAGATGGGAAACAGGCAGTTTCTGGCCTCCACAGGGCCTAGGGGGGGATTGTTTTCACCCTCCCCAAGCATTGAATTATAGCTGGCTAATCCTGCGTGCATGCGCGATAGCACATGCTCTTTCAGCACCTGGGGAAAAAAAGGTGTGCCATCAACTGTCCTAGACCCTCAGCTGAGATTGGAACATCTTTCAGCTGTGGCTAGGGGGACTTTTGCATAGGTTTGCCTAGTGCACCATTTGGGGCCCTATTTGGATCAAGAGTCTCTTCTCGCAGTCACTCACGCCCTTATCACCTCTCGGCTCAATTATTGCAATGCGTTCTACATGGGGCTACCCTTAGAAAGTGTTTGGAGACTACAATTAGTCCAGAATGCAGCTGTTGTGGGTGTGCCTAGATACACCCACATCACACCAACACTCCGCCAGCTGCACTGGCTTCCAATCAGTCTCCGGATGCAATTTTAGGTGTTGGTTATCACCTATAAAGCCCTTCATGGCTTAGGGCCAGACTATTTACAGGACCGCTTCTGCCACTTACTTCCCAGCAACCAATTAGGACCCACAGAGTTAGCCTCCTCCGGGTCCTGTCGACTAGACCAGGGGTAGGCAAAGGTGGCTCTTCTATGACATGTGGACTTCAACTCCCAGAATTCCTGAGCCAATCAAGCTAGCTCAAGAATTCTGGGAGTTGAAGTCCACATGTCACAGAAGAGCCAACTTTGCCTACCCCTACCGCCAACTGACTAAATAATGTCAGTTGGCGGGGATGCATGGGAGGGCCTTCTCTACGGGGGCACCAGCTCTCTGGAACCAACTGCCCCCAGAGGTGCATATATGAGAGAGAGAGAGACTCATTGCATGCAAGGCAAGATACTTCAAGCTGTGATTTGTCATAATTGTGATGACTATGGGGTACAGTTCATGAAAACCCTACCATCTCAGAAAATTAGAATATTACATATGATCAATAAAACAAGGATTGTACATAGAACAATATCAGATCTCTGAAAAGTATAAGCATGCATATGTACTCAGTACTTTGGGCCTCTCTTGCAGCAATTTATTTATTTATTTTATTTATTTATTATTTAGATTTGTATGCCGCGCCTCGATGCAGCGTAGCATGGATACTATGAGCCTGTGGCACTGCTAAGATGTTATGGAAGACAAGGAGGCTTCAATAGCAGCCTTCAGCTCTTCTGCATTATTCGGTCTCATGTCTCTCATCTTCCTCTTAGCAATGCTCCATAGATTCTCTATGGGGTTCAGATCAGGCAAGTTTGCCAAGTCCTGCTGGAAAATTTAAGTTACCATTTCCATATAGCTCGTATGTGGATGGAAGCATGGAGTGCTCCAAAATCTCTCAGTATAGAGCTGTGTTGACCCTGGACTTAATGAAGCACAGTGGACCAACACCAGCAGATGACATGGCTCCCCAAATCAACACAGATTGTGAAAAATTTACACTGAGCCTCAAGCAGCTTGCAGTGTGTGCCTCTCCATTCTTCTTCCACACTCTGGTTCCTTGGTTTCTGTTCTATTGGGCTCTCTGGTAGACTTCTCCCAGTAATTCACAGGTACAAATTTCAGACACACACACGTTTGAAAATTCAAAACAATGTTCTTTATAATGAAAAGTCACTTGAACTAAGCCCTCTTTTGGTATAGCAAAGAGCACTCCTCTCCAAACAAACTGGTAATTTGTACAAGTCCCTTATTAGTTCTGTGATACTTAGCTTGCAGCTGTGAGGTAATTCACAGTCATTCTTCTTTCACAAAGTGAAACATACTTTGCTCTGGTTTAGTTTCAAAGCGGGGGGAAATCAGCACACAAAAGGTCAAAGTCAGTAAAGCAGGCACGAAACACAACGATCAGATAATCCTCCACAATGGCCAAACCCACAGGCTGCTCTTTATAGCAGCCTCACTAATTACCACAGCCCCACCCAACCACAGGTGGCCTCATTTTCTTTGATAACAATCTCTCAGTTGTTGTTGCCTATGCATCGCTCTCCGCATGCGTGGCTGTATCATTAACTCTTGTTCTGAATCCAAGGAGGAGCTAGATAATTGATCTCCTTCTGAGCTGTCTGCCACACTCTCCTCCTCCCTGTCACTCATGTTTTCTTGCTCAGAGGAGCCTTCATCATCAGATTCCACCGGGGGCAAAACAGGCCTGCAGCATGTGGATGTCTCCCCCACATCCACAGTCCTTGGGGCAGGAGCTGGGCCAGAGCTAACCACAACAGTTTCCAGATGAGTTGCAAAAGTTTCCACAGTGTAAATGGATTTATATCTTATCCACTACACCTGGAGTTTGAGCTTTCCCTCTGAGGGTCCTATTTATACCAGTATAAATGTATGTTTGTGGCATTTGAGAAAGTTGCACCCCTGGTTATGCTTCACATTGTGGCTTGGCCAGCCTATTATTCCTTTACTTTCAGCCCTGCCCCCTTCATTCATTCCAGGCAGTTAGCTAGGATAAGGAAATCGAAAGCTAACAAATTAAAAACAGCACAGAAAACGACAGCTTTTCATTAAGAAAAGAAACTCTAACTTACAGTGACTCGCCTGCCTCCTAAATCTGCTTGGATAAAAAAAATGCAAAATGGAAATATTGTGGGTATCTCGCTCTGGAACTTTCAATCTTATAGAAGTCCACGCTGAAATAGGTTCCACAAATTGAATGGGATTTACTCCCAAGGAAGTTTCCACTGGATCACAGTTGGAGAGACTTCTATGCCAGTTTGATCTAGTGCAGTGGTTCTCAACCTGGGGATCGGGATTCCTTTGGCAGTCGAACGATCGTGTCACAGGGGTCGCCTAAGACCATGGGAAAAGACAAATTTCCCATGGTGTTAAGAACTCAGTTTCTAACACATTGGCTGTAAATTTTGTGCATTTTAGCTCATCTTTTAGGCGGGAGATGCCAATGATATAACATTTTATATTGGTTTTCTTTGTATGTTGTGGATTTTGTTAATTTAATATTTCTCTTCCAAATTTGTTCCCAATCCTCTCTCTATATATTATGGCCAAAGATTTTTGCCCAAGCAATCATTGTACCTTTGTAATAAGACACAAGGCACCTTCTTTCATCTATGGTAGTTATGTCCAGAGACAAAAAAATACTGGAAAAAAGTAAATAATTGGTTATGTCAAATAACAAACATAAAAATAGAATATACACCAGAATTTTTTCTATTGGGCATTATGAGAGCATCTTACTCTAAAAATGTAAAATATTTAATCTTGCATATAACAAGAGTGGCAAGGATTGTATTCGCACAGAATTGGAAAAACTCACAAATACCTGAAGACAACGAGATCATCAAGAAAATATACGATTGCGGAGAGATGGACAAATTGACAATGAAATTAAATAATCAAAAAGATTCTGACTACTATGAAATCTGGGCAAAATGGTACCAATGGACAAAAAAGAAAAAGAAACTTAAACTAAACACCGAAATAAAACATTAAGAGATTTAAAGAATAATTGAAAGACAATGTTGATAGAAATGTATACATGATGCTGATTTACCTGTAAATATGAGAATGTATTGCTTTTAAAATGGGAAAAAAAGTTTAATAAAGTTTAATAAAAGTTTAAAATGGGGAAAAAAGTTTAATAAATTAATTTATTAATTTAATTTTTTTAATTAATTAAAAAAAAGAAATAAAGTTTCTATTCTGGTGCCTTGGAATATATTTTTACAATCCGACCAATCAGGCGTTTACAGTGGGGGTGTCCCTCTGACCTTCCTGCCAATCAGCTTAAAGCTCTGTTGGGAGAATTGGCACTAGACTTATGGTTGGGGGTCACCACAACATGAGGAACTGTATTGAGGGGCCGTGGCATTAAAAAGGTTGAGGACCACTGGTCTAGAGGTTAAGACACTGGGCGAGAAAGCAAGAGACTATTAAAAACACTTTCCTCCTGAACTTTATTTAACCCTTTAACATATTTAAATGTTTCAATCATGTCCCCCCTTTTCCTTCTGTCCTCCAGACTATACAGATTAATGAACTCAATCTGTATAGTCTGGAAGACAGAAGGGAAAGGGGGGAGGGCATGATCAAAACATTTAAATATGTTAAAGGGTTAAATAAGATTCAGGAGGGAAGTGCTTTTAATAGGAAAGTGAATACAAGAACAAGGGGGCTCAATCTGAGGTTAGTTGGTGGAAAGATCAGAAGCAACGTGAGAAAATATTATTTTACTGAAAGAGTAGTAGATGCTTGGAACAAACTTCCAGCAGACGTGGTTGGTAAATCCACAGTAACTGAATTTATACATGCCTGGGATAAACATATATCCATCCTAAGATAAAATGCAGGAAATAGTATAAGGGCAGACTAGATGGACCATGAGGTCTTTTTCTGCCGTCGATCTTCTATGAGACTATAATTCTGCCTTAGCCATGAAAGCCAGCTGGGTGATCTTAGGCCAATCTCCCCCTCTATCCCTCTCCCTATTTCTCCCTCTCTCCCTCTTTCTTTCCTCTCAACCCATGATGGGGCCCTATGGGAATGGTCAGGAATGCAGTTCCGGTAGCAAAATTTGGAGCTCCATCCCAGAGCACCCAATTTCCACTGAAAGATATTGAAACAAAATGCATAATTCACAATTCACAAAAGTGTTGGTAATGACCTTTAAAGCCCTACGTGGCATTGGACCAGAATACCTCCGGAACCGTCTTCTACCGCATGAATCCCAGCGGCCGATAAGGTCCCACAGAATTGGCCTTCTCTGGGTCCCGTCGACCAAACAATGTCGTTTGGCAGGCCCCAGGGGAAGAGCCTTCTCTGTGGCGGCCCTGGCCCTCTGGAATCAACTCCCCCCTGGAGATTAGAATGGCCCCCACCCTCCTTGTCTTTCGCAAGTTACTCAAGACCCAGCTATATTGCAAGGCATGGGGGAACTAAGGCTTTTTATATTTCATGTTTGGTGTGTATGTGCTGTCTGTTTTTTAATTATTGGGGTTTTTATATATTTTTATTATTAGATTTGTCCCATTGTTATACTGTTTTTATTACTGTTGTGAGCCGCCCCAAGTCTTCGGAGAGGGGCGGCTTACAAATCTAATAAATAATAACACCACCACCACCAATAACAATAACAATAACAATAACAATAACAATAACAATAACAATAACAATAACAATAACAATAACAATAACAATAACAATAACAATAACAATAACAATAACAATAACAATAACAATAACAATAACAATAACAATAACAATAACAATAACAATAACAATAACAATAACAATAACAATAACAATAACAATAACAATAACAATAACAATAACAATAACAATAACAATAAGCTACGCCCACGGTGTGGTAGTAAAAATTTTGGTAGCCCATCACTACCTTCATGGCATCACACTAGAATATCTCAGGGACCGCCTTCTGCCGCACGAATCCCAGTGACCGGTTATGTCCCACAGAGTTGGCCTTCTCCGGGTCCGTCGACTAAGCAATGTCGTTTGGCGGGACTCAGGAGAAGAGCCTTCTCTGTGGCAGCCCCGACCCTCTGGAACCAGCTCCCCCCAGATATCAGAGTTGCCCCCACCCTCCTTGCCTTTCGCAAGCTCCTTAAAACCCACCTCTGTCGTCAGGCATGGGGGAATTGAAATTTCTCTTCCCCCTAGGCTTATAGAATGGTATGCTTGTATGTATGAGTGGTATTTTAAATTGGGGTCTTTTAGATTGTTTTTAATATTAGATTTGTTTACATTCTCTTTTTATATTGTTGTTAGCCGCCCCGAGTCTTCAGAGAGGGGCGGCATACAAATCTAAAAAATAATAATAAAATAATAATAATAACTACCCTCAACACACCTCAAAGGATTGTTGTGGGGGAAATAGGAAGAGGAAGGGGATTGATTCACCGCCCAGAGTGATTTGCAAAAACAATAAAATAAAAATGGCCCTTGTTAAAAGCGTTCAGACAAAGGGCACCAAAACCCCTAGCTGTAAAATGAATTAAGAGGAGGGGGGGAGAATTTGCCTTCAAGGCTCTGAAACACAACTTATTTTAAAACCCTTCGTTTCAGCTGAGTCCCAGCCCAGAAGGGATCTTTCAAAGTTCAACACACACTTTTCTGCCATCAGACGCCAAACCGTGAACTCGCCCTCCTGTCAACCTCGTAGGACACCCACGAGGCTAAATGGCATTTTTTTTTGACATGACTTATAATCAATCACTTGATAACGCTTTTTTAAAAAACAGAAAAAAATGCCGTGCCGTTTCCTCCAAATGCCCCACTTCCATATATTTTGGCTGTAATTTATGCATGGCTTTTCTGAATCTGATCGGTAGCCGCGGATCCTGTTGGCGTATTGACCTTGCGAGTCATTACTGGGGACATACGTCAATGTATGTGACAGGGGAAAAATTCCCATCATGTTTTAACTGCCAAAAGTTTGCCTCCTAGCCTTTTTTCTGTTGCCTTGCTGATCAATAAACACGTGGGGGCATTTTTGGACTCTGCTATTACTTAAACATTTAAGGCCTCTTGAGAAGCTGTCAGGGGCAAAGGAACAAATGAATAAACTCGGCCTCCCTTGGGGCAGAGAAACAGGAAGACAACAAAAGAAAGGAAGTCAAATATTTAACACCTGTCCCTCCTCACCTTCATTCAGACCTTTCATGAATGATTCACACTAGGTCTTCAAAAGTTCAATCCTGGGCCTAGAAAGTTTAGAACCAAGATGCCTTAAACATGATCTAAGTATTGCCCACAAGATCATATGCTGCAACGTCCTGCCTGTCGGCGACTACTTCAGCTTCAACCACAACAGCACAAGAGCACACACAACAGATTTAAACTTAATATTAACCGCTCCAAACTTGACTGTAAAAAATATGACTTCAGTAACCGAGTTGTCGAAGCGTGGAACTCATTACCAGACTCCATAGTGTCATCCCCCAACCCCCAACACTTTACCCTTAGATTATCTACGGTTGACCTCTCCAGATTCCTAAGAGGTCAGTAAGGGGCGAGTGCAAGTGCAATAGAGTGGCTTCCGTCCTCTGTCCTATTGCTCTCCTATATCTCCTATACCTTTCTTCATTGCTCACAGTCACTCATGCCCCCATCACCTCGAGGCTCGACTACTGTAACGCTCTCTGCATGGGGCTACCTTTGAAAAGTGTTCGGAAACTTCAGATCGTGCAGAATGCAGCTGCGAGAGCAATTATGGGCTTCTCTAAGTATGCCCATATTACTCCAACACTCCGCAGTCTGCATTGGTTGCCGATCAGTTCCGGTCACAATTCAAAGTGTTGGTTATGACCTATAAAGCCCTTCATGGCACCAGACCAGAATATCTTCAGGACCGTCTTCTGCCGCACGAATCCCAGTGACCGGTTAGGTCCCACAGAGTCGGCCTTTTTCAGGTCCTGTCGACTAAACAATGTTGTCTGGCGGGACCCAGGGGAAGAGCCTTCTCTGTGGTGGCTCCGACCCTCTGGAACCAGCTCCCCCCTGAGATTAGGATTGCCCCCACCCTCCTTGCCTTTCATAAACTCCTTAAAACCCACCTCTGCCGTCAGGCATGGGGGAACTAAAACATCTCCCCCTTGCCCATGTTGTTTTGCTGTTTGATTGATTGTGTGCTTGTTTTTTATATATATTGGGATTGTTTTATGAATTTCTTAACTTAAAATTGTAATTGGATTGGTGGGCATTGGATTTGTCACTATGTACTGTTTTTTTGCTATTGTTGTGAGCCGCCCCGCGTCTGCGGAGAGGGGCGGCATATAAATCCAATAAATCTAATCTAATCTTCTATTCCTATATCTCTTCTTCTATTCTTTCATTGTTATGTTCTATTCCTATACCTTCTCTTCTATTATTTCTTAGATATATTTTACTATGAGTATCTCCTCTATAACCTTCATCATGTATTTTACTATGTGTACGGTATATAGATATATACCCACTAAAACCCTCATTGTGTATTGGACAAAATAAATAAATAAATAAAATAAATAAATATTTGGTTGTTATGTGTTTTTCAAAGTTCAGTCCAGGAGGCCTGCTCTTCCTCACCATCGTGATGGGCATCCATGTGAAAACTGAAGAGGGTTTTTTGAGGGGGTGGAATGGCTAGCAGGGCAACCACTGCAGGAGAAATATCTGGAATGAGTTTTGCATACCAACCTGGCCAGTTCACATCTCCTGACTTTAACATGCCAAACGTAACAGTATTGTGAATCAAAAACATTGTAGTCAGACTGACTTGAACGGGCACAGAAAGGCATACTTTTGAAATGAGCATCAAATCTGAAGGAAATGCAAGAACCATTTTATGGAAGAAACATCGCTAGAATAGAATAGAATAGAATAGAATAGAATTCTTTATTTGCCAAGTGTGATTGGACACACATAGGAATTTGTCTTTGGTGCATATGCTCTCAGTGTACATAAAGGAAAATATAGATTTGTCAAGAATCATGTGGTACAACACTTAATGATTGTCATAGGGGTCAAATAAGCAATGAAGAAACAATTATGATCCCGCTATATAGAGCGCTGGTGAGACCACATTTGGAATACTGTGTTCAGTTCTGGAGACCTCACCTACAAAAAGATATTGACAAAATTGAACGGGTCCAAAGACGGGCTACAAGAATGGTGGAAGGTCTTAAGCATAAAACCTATCAGGAAAGACTTAATGAACTCAATCTGTATAGTCTGGAGGACAGAAGGAAAGGGGGGACATGATTGAAACATTTAAATATGTTAAAGGGTTAAATAAGGTCCAGGAGGGAAATGTTTTTAATAGGAAAGTGAACACAAGAACAAGGGGACACAATCTGAAGTTAGTTGGGGGAAAGATCAAAAGCAGCATGAGAAAATATTATTTCACTGAAAGAGTAGTAGATCCTTGGAACAAACTTCCAGCAGACGTGGTAGATAAATCCACAGTAACTGAATTGAAACATGCCTGGGATAAACATATATCCATCCTAAGATAAAATACAGAAAATAGTATAATGGCAGACTAGATGGACCATGAGGTCTTTTTCTGCCGTCAGACTTCTATGTTTCTATTTCTAATCAATATTAATAAAAATCTTAGGATACAAGCAACAATTTACAGTCATACAAGTGGGAGGAAAAGGATTTAGTAAAAGGTTTGACAGTGTTGAGGGATTATTTGTTTAGCAGAGCGATGGCATTCGAGGAAAAACTGTTCTTGTCTCTAGTTGTCTTGGTGTGCAGTGTTCTGTACCTGTGAAAATCTATGAAAACAAACATATATATGCGTGTTTGTGTGTGTGTGTGTGTGTATTTATAGGAATTCAAGATGGGTTGGACTTAGATGGCTTGTGGGAATGGAGGGACTCTAGGCTGGTTCCTCTCTTAATTCTGCCCCTGGGCTCTTCTCTACGATCTGCTTGTGATGGAACTTCATTGTTGTAACTGTCCAGAGTCTACATTGTGACATCAAGGACTCAGCCAAGGAGGTAATTAGCTAAACACACTCTTAATTGCTTAGGCATCTGACATGTGACACTATCAGAACATTTTAGGAAGAGACTCCATTAAGATTATGTTGCTTGTGGAAACACAAGTAAAAAGCTCTGGGACAGTGGTCCCCAAACTACGGCCCGCGGGCCGCATGCGGCCCACTGAGGGCATTTATCCAGCCCGCAGGTGAGTGACACAACACAGTGTTCCATCTAATTTTCTATGAATAAACTGCTGTATTTTGTTAGTAACTAATATCAATCATCAAAAAAGTTGCAAAAGTTTTTTTCTAATTTTGTCATCCAGTTACATTCATTTTCTTTTAACACCAATTATATTTCTAACTTATTAACCATTATGCCAAAGTGCTTCCTTCGTTTTTTATACATCCTTCTATATATGTACGCTGGGAGCTTATGCACCAAGACAAATTCCTTGTGTGTCCAATCACACTGGGCCAATAAAAATTATATTCTATTCTTCTATTCTATTCTAAGCCAAGAAAACCTGCAATCATATGTTAACAAAAGAAAATTAAAAACAAAACATAAACATATATGAATTTCAGACTTCTCCCCCCCTCTAAATAGTACATTCCCATTTTGTTTTTTACTTAAAAATAAGGTATGTGCAGTGTCCATAGGGATTTGTTCATAGTTTTTTTTAATAGTCCGGCCCTCCAACAGTCTGAGGGACAATGAACTGGCCCCCTGTGTAAAATGTTTGGGGACCCCTGCTCTGGGAGAACGTTGAAGGGAGCTGTTTATGCTTTTATCTGCTTGGGAATCAGAACTAGGTAAAAGGAGAATATGGGGTGTGATTTACCACTAACTTTCTCCTGTGGGGTGGGGAGGGACATGGTAGACATAACAGTTCTAATGGCCAGGACAATGTTCCAAAATAAGCAAAGGTGAGTCAGGCTTGTTTATCCAGTTTCATTCATGTTTGTCAAGTCATATTTCTGAGTTTTCTCATTGTTGTTAATTTTATGAAGTCCCTTCAAGCTATATTCACTGTTTTCTGTGGATGTCCCAATTGTGGAGAGTTGACTTCAGAGAACACTGTACTGGAACTCTCAAAGGCTGATTTTTTTTCAGGCACTGGGAAACATAGAATAGAATAGAATAGAATAGAATAGAGGAGGGGAGGGGAGAAGAGAAAAGAAGAGAATTCATTATTGGCCAAGTGTGATTGGACACACAAGTAATTTGTCTTTGGTGCATATGCTCTAAGTGTACATAAAATAAAAGATACATTTGTCAGGAATCATGGGGAACAACACTTAATGATTTTCACAGGATACAAATAAGCAATCAGGAAACAATATTAATATAATTTGTAAGGATACAAATAAATTACAGTCATACAGTCATAAGTGGGAAGAGATGGGTGATAAGAATGATGGGAAGACATAGTAATATTAATATTAATGCAGTGGTGAGGGAATTGTTTAGCAGAGTGATGGTATTTGGGAAAAAACCTGTTCTTGTTTTTCTGGTGTGCAGGGCTATACAGCGACATTTTGAGGATAGGAGTTGGAACAATTTATGTCCAGGATGTGAGGGGTCAGTAAATATTTTCACGGCCCTCTTTATGATTCATCGAGTATACAAGTCCTCAATGGAAGGCAGGTTGGCTATAAACAATAGGAGATATTAACCCCAAAGGCTGTCCAAAATGAAATCATTAGCTGGAGCAGAAGTTTCTCAGCCTTAGCAACTTTAAGCTGTGATTCATTCATTCACTCACTCACTCACTTATAGCAGCCCATCTCAGTCAATGACTCTGGACGGCTTACAATTCAAAAATGTCGACGTCCGCACGAGCTTCTGAGATTAAAGAACCCTAGGGATTCTGGGAGTTGAAGGCCAAACAGCTTAAAGTTTCTATAGTTGAAGAACATTAGGATTCTGAATTCCAGACCGGTAGTTTTGGCGTTTCCTAATAGTTGGCTTTAGTGTGATTGGTTGTTTTGAGTTTTATTTTATTTATTTGTTTTGTCAATTATGTATTGGAGGTATACAAAGATATAACAGTGTTTATATACATGATACTAGTAAGAGAGAAACATTAGGACAGGGGACGGAAGGCACTCTGGTGCACTTATGCACACCCTTTACTGACCTTTTAGGAATTTTGGAGCGGTCAGCAGTGGATAGTCTAAGGGTAAAGTTTTGCAGGTTAGGTGATGATACTACAGAGTCAGGTAGTGAGTTCCATGCATCAATTACTCAGTTACTAAAGTTGTAATTCCTGCAGTCGAGTTTGGAGCAGTTTACTTTAAGTTTGTATCTGTTGTGAGCTTGTGTGTTGTGGTTGAGTCTAAAGAAGTGGTTGACAGAAAGGACATTGTAGCAGATGATTTTATGGGCTATGCTTAGGTCATATTTAAGGCGACGTAGTTCTAAGCTTTCTAAGTCTAGGATTGTAAGTCTAGTTGTGCAGGTTATACTGTTGCGAGTGGAGGAGTGGAGAACTCAAACCTGAGTTCTCCCAGGTTTGTCCGTCTTCTCTGGCCTTTCCCACGCAATCTCACTTCATCTCAAGAAAAGTCAGACACACTTCAATTAACCTGCTTGGTTTTAGAGTAATTTCCCCCTCCTGTGAGGTTTTTTTTCCCCCTTTCCATCAGCTTGGCTTCATTTGCCCCCGAGCTATCCGGGGATTGAACTTTCACCCACTGAAGAGTCCTTCCTTCTTGCATGGTGTCCTTACACCTTGTATCCACGCGATGGCAGTATTAGCATTCCCATCAAACCCTGGGATAAAAGGAAAAATAGGGGTGGACGCTTTCCAAGCCGTTCCTTGAGATACTCCTCTGCAGCTTTCCTCTCAATTATGCAAAAGACCAATTTACTTCTCCAAGCCATTTTCTAGGTTGAGATTTTTATTTATTTACTTTTGGTGGTGGAGATGTAAGGCAGGAAAGAAGCTGGAAGATCATTGTCTCTAGTAAGAGAAGCAAAAAAATAAAATGTAGAGATTGCCAAGGAGAAATTCTTAATCTGGGAGAGATTTTGCACAACTGTCTGCTGGTGATGCTACTTTTCCGTTCCCTAGCGATCATCTCAACCAACAGAAACCTAATTAAAATTCTGGCGCAACCTTCCAATGTAAGAACAACGGTAGAGCTAGACTGGGTCAAAGATTTATCTAGTCCACTATTCTATCCCCCTCGTGACTAATGAAGGGGATTAAGAAGCTCTCAAACTAAAAAAATCTGTCTTCTGTCATTGCACTGTGGCAGCTAATATTTGAGGCATGTTGCCTGTGATTCGAGAGCTATCTTTGTCGCACCAACATTTTTGTGACCACTGAACCTGGATCCAAAGCCAAACTTGGTAGATTTAATGACATATTCTAATTTCTTGATTTATTCTAGCAGTGACCAGGAAGAACATATTTCTTGAATAATGACTGAGTTATTTCGATTTACGTATGTATGATTGGTTTATGTATGATTGGTTTTAATTTGTGGTGTTTTTTAAATTAACTTAAATATTAGATTTGTTTTACACTGTATTGTTATTGCTGTGAGCCGCCCCGAATCTGCGGAGAGGGGCGGCATACAAATCTGATTAAATTTAAACTTAAACTTAAACTTACATTCCCCCAAATAAGCATGTTGCTACTTTGGTCAATTGCAACGAAATCTACAGGAATCCTTTAAGAAATCTAAAGGATTTAAGAATCCTTTAGATTGAAGAAATCTACACAATTTTACCATTGCTGCACTTGGGTTTTGTTGATGTTAATTGTTGGGGGTTTTTTACAATGAACTAACATCACCCTAAAACAGGAAACATATCTAATCAGCTGCAACTGAAAAAGGCATAGAAACATAGAAGTCTGACAGCAGAAAAAAGACCTCATGGCCCATCTAGTCTGCTCTTATACTATTTTCTGCATTTTATCTTAGGATGGATATATGTTTATCCCAGGCATGTTTAAATTCAGTTACTGTGGATTTATCTACCACGTCTGCTGGAAGTTTGTTCCAAGGATCTACTACTCTTTCAATAAAATAATATTTTCTCGTGTTGCTTTTGATCTTTCCCCCAACTAATCCCCTACTGAAAAAATCTGAGTTCACACAACACATTTAAACTTAAATTTAGAAAGCATCATTCTGGGGTTCGTAGGACTAATTAAGCCAAAAACAAATAGAGCCTTACCGGGATGGTTTGAGTCACACAATATACTAAGACAATGTCCGACTTTCTCACAACTTGCTGATCCTCCATCTACATAATCCTAGCATAGCAGGTGGTGAGAAGCCAATTTAAGAGCTGAATTGGGAATTAGTCATGCTCGCAGCTGATTTACTGAAATGAATCAGACTTCTCTTCCATCTTAATTTCAGTGGGTGTAGTCTAGCCTAGATCCAACCCATAATTGAATTTGCCAATGCCAACTGGCACAGGAGAAAATGGAAAAGGAGGTTAAGAGAAAGGAGGATTGCATTGTGTAACTTAGAATCTCTATAGAATAGAATAGAATAGAATAGAATAGAATGGAGTGGAGTGGAGTGGAGTGGAATGGAATGGAATGGGATAGAATAGAATAGAATAGAATAGAATTTTATTGGCCAAGTGTGATTGGACACACAAGGAATTTGTCTTGTGCATATGCTCTCAGCGTACATAAAATAAAATATACATTTGTCAAGAATCATGTGGTACAACAATGATTGTCAAATAAGCAATGAAGAAACAATGTTAATAAAAATCTTAGGATACAAGCAACAAGTTACAGTCACACTGTCCTAAGTGGGAGGAAAAGGATGATAGGAATGATGAGAAAAACTAGTAGAATAGTAGTGCAGATTTAGTAAAAAGTCTGACAGTGTTTGAGGGAATTATTTGTTTAGTAGAGTGATGGTGTTCGGGGGGGAAATTGTACTTGTGTCTAGTTGTCTTGGTGTGCAGTGCTCTGTAGCGACGTTTTGAGGGTAGGAGTTGAAACAGTTTATGTCCAGGATGTGAGGGGTCAGTAAATATTTTTCCTGCCCTCAGTATACAGGTCCTCGATGGAAGGCAGGTTGGCAGCAATTGTTTTTTCTGCAGTTCTGATTATCCTCTGAAGTCTGTGTCGGTCCTGTTGGTTGCAGCACCAAACCAGACAGTGATAGAGGTGCAGATGACAGACTCAATGATTCCTCTGTAGAACTGTATCAGCAGCTCCTTGGGCAGTTTGAGTTTCCTGAGCTGGTGCAGAAAGTACGTTCTTTGTTGTGCTTTTTTGATGATGTTTTTGATGTTAGGTGACCATTTTAGGTCTTGAGATATGATATAACCTAGAAATTTGAAGGTCTCTACTGTTGATACTGTGTTGTCTAGTATTGTGAGAGGTGGAAGGGTGGAAGGGTTTCTCCTAAAGTCTACCACTATTTCTACGGTTTTGAGTGTGTTCAGTTATAGATTGTTCTAGAACCCAGGAGAAAATCTATATACAGTGGTGCTTCTACTTAAGAACTTAATTCGTTCCATGACCAGGTTCTTAAGTAGAAAAGTTTGTAAGTAGAAGCAATTTTTCCCATAGGAATCAATGTAAAAGTAAATAATGCATGCAAAGCCATTAGGAAGGAAATAAAAGCTTGGAATTTGGGTAGAAGGAGGAGGAAGAAGAAGAGGAGGAGGACAGTCACTGCCCAGAGCGAAGGGAGCTTATTTTTTCTCTGGGCCTGACAGAGGTTTATTCCCTCTCCAAGTGCCTGGAGAAAGGAAAATGCTTCGTTCGCTCTGGACTGCCAAAGCCTCCTTAAGCACCACCGAAAGGCTCCTCTGGCAACCCAGAAAAACCCGAGATGGCCGGGATTAAAGGGGGAATGGCAGGAAACTGGCCGGGCCTTTGTGCTGCTCTCAAATCACTGGGAAATTTTTCCGGGTTTGGGTTCTTAAGTAGAAAATGGTTCTTACGAAGAGGGAAAAAAATATTGAACACCCACTTCTTATCTACAGAAGTTCTTAAGTAGAGGCATTTTTAAGTAGAGGTACCACTGTATATGTATGCAATCTCTCTTTAGTAGTCTTTTCCCAACTGTTCATGCTTAAGAAATCTAAAGAGAAATTATCTTCTATTTATACAGTGCTCATGCAGAATTCTGAGAAATGTCAAGTCAATTGAGTGGAATTCTATGCTTTTTTGGGAGGCCAAGGTTTACTCAAGAATAAGTTATTAATGTTAAATAATTGGTAAGAACAGCCAATGCTTCAAAAGCTAGGCTCAAGAAAGAGAAGGATCTTGACAGACTTGAACACAGTGATGAGAAAAGTAAGTTCACTAGAACTAGAACTCACAGTTACCTGCTGCTTGGCCCAAAGTCACCTGGCCAGCTGATGTGTAATTCAATTCAATTCAATTCAATTTATTAGATTTGTATGCCGCCCCTCTCGGAAGACTCTGGGCGGCTCACAACAGTAATAAAAACAGTATAACAATGGAACAAATCTAATAATAAAATATATAAAAACCTCAACAATTAAAAACCATACAGCACATACACATCAAACATGAAATATAATAAGCCTGGGGGAGATGTCTTAGTTCCCCCATGCCTTGCGATATAGGTGGGTCTTAAGTAACTTGCGAAAGACAAGGAGGGTTGGGGCTGTTCTAATCTCCGGGGGAAGTTAATTCCAGAGGGCTGGGGCCGCCACAGAGAAGGCTCTTCCCCTGGGGCCCACCAAACGACATTGTTTTGTCGACGGGACCCAGAGAAGGCCAACATTTTGGGACCTTATCGGCCACTGGGATTCGTGCAGTAGAAGGCTGTTCCGGAGATAATACAGAACTAGAACTCACATCTTCTTCTTGGTGGTGCAGTGGATAGAGTGCAGCACTGCAAGATGCTTCTGCTGACTGCTGGCCGTAGTTCACCAGTTCAAATCTCACCAGGCTCAAGGCTGACTCAGCCTTCCATCCTTCCGAGGTGGGTAAAATGAGGATCCAGATTGTTGGGGGACAATACACTGACTCTGTAAACCGCTTTGGGAGGGCTGTAAAGCACTGTGAAGTGGTATATACCATATTTTTCAAAGTATAAGACGCACCTTAGTTTTTGGGGAGGAAAATAGGGGGGGGGTGTATCTGCCTACCAGTTATTCATCTGGATAGCATCCTTAGTCTGATCAGATTCAGCACATTGTTTTATCCCCTGGTTAGGGCTTAAAAACACCCTGTTCTGCCAGTGTGTTTCAACCACCCGTAATTACAGGGTAATTAGTCCAGGAAGACACACACCACATGATAAAAGGAAAACCCAAAAGTTTTTATAAACAGAAAAACAGAAACAGCTCCCTTTTTAAATGTCAAAGGGATTTTCTGATACACACAAGGCACAGGTTAAATGCAATTCAATTGCTCACCCAATAACTGGGAAATTGAGTCCAATTCTAAAGTCCAGAGAGTCCACACACAATCTTGAACAGCACGAAAACCACGATCTTGACAAAACAATGAATCAGATAAACTGCCATGAGGCTAACACACCAAGCTGCACTTTTATCTGTAGCACTAATTACAGCAGCCCCACCCAACCACAGGTGGCCTCATTTTCTCTTGTAATAATCCTTCAGTTGTTGTCTCCTATGCATCACTCCACGCATGCGTGGATGTGTCATTAATTCTTGTTCAGAATCCAGGGATGATACAGATAATTGATCTCCTCCTGGGCTGTCTGCCAAACTCCCCTCTTCCCTGTCACTCATGCTTCCTTGGTCAGAGTAGGTTTCGTCGGCAGATTCCATCTGGAGCAAAACAGGCCTGCAGCATGTGGATGTTTCCCCCACATCCACCTGCACATTCCTTGGGGCAGGAGCTGGGCCAGAGCTAACCACAACACCCACCCACCTTATTCGGAGAGAGTAACAATGAAAGAGCTTGCAAGCTGCTAAGGGCTGGGAACATCATTAGCACCTGGTTAGGGCTCGAAAGAAACATTCTGAGTAAGTAAAGCAATGAAAAAAAAAACCTGCACAGACTTAGGGCTTGGAAAGCATTCTTTGAAGAGAGTAACAATGAAAGAGCTTGCAAGTTGCTAAGAGCTGGGAACATCGTTAGCACCTGGTTATGGCTGGAAAAAAACTTATTCAGAGCAAGTAGAGCGATGAAAAAACTCTGCAAACACTTAGGGCTTGGAAAATATTCTTCTCAGAGAATAAAGAGGCTGCAAGGTAAGAGCTGGAAAGATCATTAGCCGCTAGTTAGGGCTGCTACATTCAGAATATAAGACACACCTGAATTTTCAGCCTCCTCAATCTGAGTATTGTATTGGCAGTTTTGTGTTAGCAAAAACGTCAGAAGAAAAGGATTTAGGGGTAGTGATTTCTGACAGTCTCAAAATGGGTGAAGAGTGCAGTCAGGTGGTAGGGAAAGCAAGTAGGATGCTTGACTGCATAGCTAGAGGTATAACAAGCAGGAAGAGGGAGATTATCATCCCGTTATATAGAGTGCTGGTGAGGCCACATTTGGAATACTGTGTTCAGTTCTGGAGACCTCACCTACAAAAAAATGTTGACAAAATTGAACGGGTCCAAAGACGGGCTACAAGAATGGTGGAAGGTCTTAAGCATAAAACGTATCAGGAAAGACTTAATGAACTCAATCTGCATAGTCTGGAGGACAGAAGGAAAAGGGGGGACATGATAGAAACATTTAAATATGTTAAAGGGTTAAATAAGGTCCAGGAGAGAAGTGTTTTTAATAGGAAAGTGAACACAAGAACAAGGGGACACAATCTGAAGTTAGTTGGGGGAAAGATCAAAAGCAACAGGAGAAAATATTATTTTACTGAAAGAGTAGTAGATCCTTGGAACAAACTTCCAGCAGACGTGTTAGATAAATCCACAGTAACTGAATTTAAACATGCCTGGGATAAACATATATCCATCCTAAGATAAAATACAGGAAATAGTATAAGGGCAGACTAGATGGACCATGAGGTCTTTTTCTGCCGTCAGACTTCTACGTTTCTACGTTTTTATGTTTTAGGGAGTAAAAAGATGCTTATACTCCGAAAAATACGGTAAGTCTAAGTGCTATTGATATTGATATTCTTCCTAGCATTTCCTCTTATTCCTAGCATATTCCCGCAAGTGCAGGGTCCGCTTTTTGGATCATTAAGTTCCACTTTGCACTGTCAGCTGCGTCTCCAAATCACAGGCCCACAGCTTGCATATCTTTGTTGACGGTGTCTTGCTATCTCTGTTTTGAGTGTCTGTGCAGTCACCAGCCATTGACTTCCAGTTGTTAGACAGTCTTGGCAACAGAGGAAGGTGCTGCTGTGAGGACATGTCCATACCAGCAAAGCCGGCTTTCTCACATGCTGGTTTCTAACTTGGTGCTGCATCCACTGTATTAATGCATGAGCAGAGTAATCCTTGTTTACTAAGGTTGTGCACACACAGAAACGTTTAGATTGAGGTTAGTTGTGAATAACTGCTCAGCCACACACACAGTTACACTAACTTGAATTAAAGTTTACTTTGAGAAATAACATATTCAGATAAACAGTCTAAAGTCATACACATAATAAGTCAGAATAATATTCCAAATATTACCATGTACATACAGTAGTCTTTCTTACCAGTTGTCTTTGTCATAATCAGCAAACAAAGATATCAAGCCTAAACACATTTTAGTTGTAATGCATAACTACAATACAGAGAGATTGCAAAGAAAATGCAGAGCATACCTAACAATGACTAGCCATTAACAGTGAGTAGCTTAGACAAAGAGAAACAAAGAGGGTGACTCACAGAAATAAGCTCCCTCTTGTGGCAGTTTGAAACATCTGCAGCCAATATATTGCCAACCCAACAGTTACCAACAGTGTCCTAACACACTGGACTAAACTGGCTCTCACAATCCAGAGTTCACGATGTGTAAATGAGAGGCACAAGAAACTTTGTGCTTCCATTGTGTCAAAAGAGCAGACTTTGTAACTGTCTCCAAAGCACAGAGTATTCTTCAACAGATAGGAATCTGGTTACAGAAGCTCCCAAGTTATGCTTGAAGAACTGAGTCCTTCTACATAGAACAGTGAACAGTGAAAGCCCCCACAAGCCTTTTTGCTAATGGGTCCATCCTTAAGAGTCATCAGCTGGTGAAAAATATGTGGAATACATTCATCAGCTTTGTACAGACATGCCCCAAGGAGGGAGAAGTGATTTGTCACACTGCAGCTTGAATATCATCATGAAATGAAAAGATAATTGCTCTTAAATTTCTCTCTCCCTTTTCTTTAAGAATCACGAATGTAAAATGTTATAAAATATACTCGCGGATCGCATTTCACATGTTTAGAATAGCTGTTGCAACTATGAGATCCACCCAGCAATTATGATAATATTTCTTCTGCTATTTGTTCCCCACTCCAATGCGGTTCTTTCTTTCCTTATATCGCCCCAAGGTTGTTGCTTTAAATTCGCTGAAAAGAAGTTGCCTTGTTTTTTTTCCCTATAAAGCAGGGGGGGGAATCTTTTGCATGAAAGACGGAAATAAGCAGACATTTATGTCCTCCTAATGCTACAAAAAAATAGGGTTACAATAAATATAATGCAAAAGAAATGCAGCTGCCCAAACGTTAAAGGGCTCAGTTCAAATTCCAAAACAAGCATAGAACTGTACACGTTTGCTGCTTCATTCATTTTTTAAAATTGAATATATTTCTGGGTTAACAAAAGGGAAGAACAAAAAAGCTTCTAGAGTTGTTAACCTGATCCTATGCAGCTTCTGCTCAGGCAATCTCACACTACTCACAAGAGCCTACAAAACTTTTGCCAGACCCATCCTAGACTACTGCTCATCTGTCTGGAACCCATACAACATCTCAGACATCAACAATCAAATGTCCAAAGATATTTCACCAGAAGAGCCCTTCACTCCTCCACTCGAAAAGGAATATCCTACGAAAATAGACTAACAATCCTGGGCCTAGATAGCCTAGAACTGCGGTGCCTAAAACATGACTTGAGTATTGCCCACAAGATCATATGCTGCAACGTCCTACCGGTCAATGACTACTTCAGCTTCAACCGCAACAACACAAGAGCACACAACAGATTCAAACTTAATACGAACCGCTCCAAACTTGACTGTAAAAAATATGATTTCAACAATCGAGTTATCGAAGCGTGGAACTCATTACCGGACTCAATTGTGTCAACCCCTAACCCCCAACATTTCTCCCTTAGACTCTCCACGATTGACCTCTCCAGGTTCCTAAGAGGCCAGTAAGGGGCGTACATAAGTGCACTGGTGTGCCTCTCGTCCCCTGTCCAATTGTCTTTCCTTTCTCTCACTTATCATATATATTCTCTTCCTTTCATATATCCTCTCCTCTAAGTTCACTTTACCCTTATATATATTACTACATGTCTATTTTTCTTCCTATGTATTTGTGTATTGGACAAATGAATGAATGAATAAATAAATAAATAAATAACATGAAACTGGTCCTTAGCAAAACAAATCATTGTACCTCTACATACAAGTGCCTCTACTTACAAACTTTTCTAGGTAAGAACTGGATGTTCAAGATTTTTTTGCCTCTTCTCAAGAACCATTTTCTACTTACAAACTCGAGCCTCCGAAACTGTAACCAGAAAAGGCAGGGAGAAGCCTCTGTGGGGCCTCTCTAGGAATCTCCTGGGAAGAAACAAGGCAGGAAAAGGTGGGGAGAATCCTCCTAGGGGCCTCTCTAGGAATCTCCTGGGAGGAAACAGGGCCTCCACCCTCCCTGTGGTTTCCCCAATCGTACCCATTCTTTGCTTTTACATTGATTCCTATGGGAACAATTGCTTCTTGTTACAAACTTTTCTTCTTAAGAACCTGGTCACAGAACGAATTAAGTTCATAAGTAGAAGTTAACCTGAGAGTCCTTCTCTGGTGAAGTTCTATCTTCAAGAAGGATCTGAATAATTCCTATCTCATATTCCTTCTCGTCGATTCGATTGACTGATTACATCAGTTGCAACTCTTAGAAATCACGCAAATTTTCTCAAGGATGATATAATCCTAATCTGTTAATTCAAGTGTCCCAATAGTGGGCTGTATGACCTCCATGGTCCCTTCCAACTCTCTAATTGACTTTGGTTCTGCATTCATTGCTGTTGAACCTGAGTTTAGTTCCTACCTGGACCAGGGGGAGGACAGCGTTCCGGTAGCAAAAATGGAACTGCGGGTGCTGGGTGACCCGTGGGCACGTCTGCACGTCGGAGTGAGATTTGGCTTCTACACTTGGGCGGGAAACAAAATATCGCGAGAGGACATGTGGGTGCATGAGATTTTGGTGATGTTTGACGATTCTTTGCTTTCTGTGTTGTAATCCGCCCCAAATCTTTGAAGAGGGACAGCATAGAAATCTAATAAATAAATAAATGTTTGAGGGCAGTCCCACTTCCATTTCAATTCCAAATTTCCGGTTGGCCCTTTGGGCCATTTTTTGCCATCCCCAGGCTTCAGGAGGCTTTCCTGAACCCTGGGGAGAGCGAAAAACAGCCCAATGGGGCTACCGGTAGTCTGGAGGGTTCAGTGACACCTCTACACACATGCATTGGGAGCAGCATGGGGGTTGAATGTGGGGAGGGCATTGCATTATGCGTGTGGGCATGCATGCTCACACTATTGCGCATGTACACACACTTTTGGCACCTGAGCCAAAAAAGGCTCGCCATCACTGGTTTGGGAGATAAACTTTGCAATCTTGAAAATGGTGCATTGGTAACTTAAGAGCTTTCTTCAGATCACCACCAAAAGTTGTTGCAAAATCCAACATGTAAATGTATTAGAAGCCGAAAAAAATTAAAATATATTGGGAGTAATTAATATTAACTGTAGCAAGCATCTGAAAGCTGAACCAAAAGGCAATGGAATGGCTTGCATTGAGAAGTTGTGGGTATAATATTTTATAATACTTTATAATAGTCTTTTTTATTTTAATAGTTATTTTTTAATTCATTTAGCAGTAGTAGATTCATGAATTTTGATAAAATTTATAAGTAAATAGGTAAATTAAATTTATTAAGGTGACTTAAGTAGGTTTAATTTAGACTTCTAAGGATTGTTTAATTTGGACTAGTATGTTAAATGGGGTTTATAGATTTGAAAATCAAAGTATCTGTTATTATTATGCCATTAGTATTATATTCACCAAACCCCTCTTGATAAACTAAAATTAAGCAATAAAAACAGATACAGTAATGAATTTAAATGTTTGTATTTGTTTGTTTTTTAAATTGATAAAGTATATAATTTTTATACGGATAAAATTAGATATAAGGGTTTTTAGTCTGTTTTGAGATTTTTACTAAGAGGGAAGAAGGCACTACGGCTTTGATATTAATATTATAAGATGTGAAAGATATTGATTTTACCAATAGTTTAAGGAATATTAATGATGGACTTAATTAGACATTGATGGAGATTTATCTGGATGATGAAATTAGAAAGAATGGAATAAGGGGTGTGTGATGATAACCGAAATTAAATAGATGGGATTAAAGAATGTATAATTTGATTATATAAAATGTACTAATCCAAAACTATTTTATTGTAACAAAAGAGAAGGTATATGGCTTTTGGTATTGTATGATGTGGAAGAAACATAGAAACATAGAAGACTAACGGCAGAAAAAGACCTCATGGTCCATCTAGTCTGCCCTTATACTATTTCCTGTATTTTATCTTAGGTTGGATATATGTTTATCCCAGGCATGTTTAAATTCAGTTACTGTGGATTTACCAACCACGTCTGCTGGAAGTTTGTTCCAAGGATCTACTACTCTTTCAGTAAAATAATATTTTCTCATGTTGCCTTTGATCTTTCCCCCAACTAACTTCAGATTGTGTCCCCTTGTTCTTGGGTTCACTTTCCTATTAAAAACACTTCCCTCTTGAAAAAATAAAAGTTGTGGGTGCGCCATCTCTGGAAGTTTTTAAGAAGAGATCGGACAACCATTTGTCTGACGTGAAATAGGATTTTCTGCCTGAGCAAGGGTTAGACTAGAAGACCTTTGAGGTCCATTCCAACTCCGTTATTCTATTAAGCAATAAGTAAATTATTATTATATTAAATCAAATTTGCATTTCAGAAACGTCAGATTAATCTTTATCGCAACCTGATGGATTTACTGAACTGTCTGTTGTCATGCAAAAAGGTTTAAATTCCAAACGTGTATCTTACATCATCTATCGCTCTTTCTCTTTTTCATACATAAATGTGCTTTTGAATTAAATCTGAATCCAGATGTCCCTATTTTGCAGATGTGCATTACTCTTCGACCTCCATGTACAGTCCAGCTTTCTCTAGGCAGATCAAAGAAACCGTCTGGGATGATTTGTTTTGTAGCCTTGACAGAGTACACAATTTTGATTTTTCATCTAATTGTAAGCCCTCTGGAGATCGCAGTACTTTCATACTTATATGTCATTGAAGAAATACCGTTGGCATCAACTGCTATTAATAGAAGCAGCAAGAGTCGCCCAGGAGTAAACTGAGAGCTGGCTCTTATGAATTTGATGTGAAAGCCTCCACTATTTCTTTATTTTTTTCCCCCTTACATTTTTTTAAACAGTGTAGGAAATGGCCCCTGAGGGATAATAAATTTTAAAACCTCCTGCACCTTTCTCAACAAAACAAAACAAAATCAACAATTGTGGTTTGAAAAGGAAACTTGAAATGGTTCCCACCTAAGTGGATATACTACTATGTAACAATGTAGAGTACGTTGAGTGCAAGTTTTGGAATTTTTTTTTTAAAAAAAGGATGTCAATCACTTGCAGGAGGTAACTGCTACCCCTACATGCTCCGACATGTTTGTTACACACAGTGTAAATGATCTGAGGAATGTAGGCTTACTCATCATTTGTCATAAGTAGGAAATGAAAACCCCAGTGAAAGGTGTACAAGGCACGCAATTTGTAACCAACCTAACGATTCAAGGCCCAATAACTATCTATAGTAGCGAGGCAGCTACTTAACCCCACGTTGTCTGCACCTTGTTACGGTGACAAATGACCAATTGTCCTTCTTTTAGAAATGTTAGGCTGTGAAGAACAAAACAGAAGAATTGAACTTAGCAAAACAGTTGGATTGCTTTCATATCATTGAATAATAAGAATTAATCATTGTTTTAGTTTCTCTCTTTACCCCGCCTAATTCTATTCCTCAAAATGTTATTTTTGTTGAATGAATCCTTTTGCTTTGATTTGCTTGACATATGAATTTCATACAGGATATAACCTATTTGTCAGGACATGTCAGCTGCTTTTGCGTTGAAAGTGTTGATGGTTAAAGTTGGCTTTCGGAAGTCTGTTGATTAGCTACTTCTATAAGAGCAATGGCTCAGCAGTTCCAGGTGTTGATTGAGCTTATCATCTAGAAAGCTGACAGTCCAGGTTTGAGACCCAAGGGCTGCACAATGGGGTGAACTCTCCTTCCATGTTCCAGTTCCTGCCCATCTAGAAGTTCAAAAACATGCAAATGCAAGTAGATAAATAGGTACCACTTTGATGGAAAGGTAACAGCATTTATGTATATTATACTGCTCAAAAATAAATAAATAAAGGGAACGCTCAAATAACACATCCTGGATTTGAATGAATGAAATATTCTCATTGAATACTTTGTTCTGTACAAAGTTGAATGTGCACAACAGCAGGTGAAATTGATTGTCAGTCAGTGTTGCTTCCTGAGTGGACAGTTTGATTCCACAGAAGTTTGATTTACTTGGAGTTATATTGTGTTGTTTAAGTGTTCATTTTATTTTTTTGAGCAGTGTATGTTATGTTATGTTTTATTGTATTATATTGTCTTGTCTTGTCTTATCTTATCTTATCTTATCTTATCTTATATTATATTATACAGTGTTCCCTCGATTTTTGCGGGTTCGAACTTTGCGAAAAGTCTATACCACGGTTTTTCAAAAATATTAATTAAAAAATACTTCGCGGGTTTCCCCCCTATACCATGGTTTTTCCTGCCCAATGACGTCATGTGTCATTGCCAAACTTACGTCTGCCTTTAATAATTTTTTTTAAAATAAACTTTAATAAATAAACATGGTGAGTAATAATCTAAATGGTTTCTAAAGGAATGGGAAATTGCAATTTAGGGGTTTAAAGTGTTAAGGGAAGGCTTGTGATACTGTTCATAGCCAAAAATAGTGTATTTACTTCCACATCTCTACTTTGCGGAAATTCGACTTTCGCGGGCGGTCTTGGAACGCATCCCCCGCGGAAATCGAGGGAACACTGTATTATATGATATGATATGATATGATATGATATGATATGATATGATATTATATGATATTATATTATATTATATTATATTATATTATATTATATTATATTATATTATATTATATTATATTATATTATATTATATTATATTATATTATATTATATTATATTATATTATATTATATTATACTATTTATCAACAAGTGCAAGGAAACAGGAACATTAAAAAATGGCACGTACCTATAAACACATAAAATGAATACATACAAATAGATACAGCAAGAGAGTGATAGAAGGCACACTGGTGCGCTTATGCACTCCCCCTTAGAGACCTCTTAAGAAACGTGTAAAGTCCAAGGTAGGTGGTTTAATGTATGGGGGTTAGAGAAACTAACAACAGGATCAGGTAACATTTTCAAGAGATTTACTACTCTATTGCAGAAATCGTATTTTCTACAATCCAGATTAGATCAAAGGACATTTAGTTTGTATCTATTGCTTATTAGAGAGTAGGTTATTTGCTGATGGATTGGTTTCCTTGAGCCATTGGTGTAGTATATCCATGCTAGCCAAATGACTATGGAAATTGTCTTTGGACAAGGCCAGCTTCTGCACACGACTCCCTGGAAATCCATTTTTGCTGGCAAAGGACTGCAAGAAGCCGTCGTGGCTGATAATGAAGTCCAGCAGCATGTTTTCACTGGCAGAGCCCTCCGGCCCCCACAGGCATCTCCAACATGAGTGACATCATGGTTCCCCAGTCCCATGGGATTGGGCGCAGTGAAGGGCTACCCAAATTTTTACTACCACACTATGGGCGTGACTTATGCAAGACGCCCTGCATTTTCTTTCAACATCCTTCAGTGCAAATTGGCTGCTCTGGGTTGGGGATCTATTTTTTCTACACCACTGCGTACCCCTCCCCGTCACTCCTGATTGGGTGGCATAGAAGTCAACTCAATCAATTAATCAAACAAACAAACAAACAAACAAACAAACAAACACACACACACACACCAGACAGGGAAACCTTTACTTTTTTATATTAGTCCCAAGTGAATTGTTTTCACTTTTTTCTGTATACAGTATATCTTTGGAAACACTTTACCTTGGCCAAGCCTTTTAAAGGTTAAACATTTTAGTATATGTAAATTTTACATTGGGGTTTTGTTTTCATTATTGTGCTTCTAATGTTTGGTTTATTTATTTATTTTCTTGGTGGTGTCTTTTTAAAATATATATATATATATTAGCCACTCTGGGCATTCTGTGAATAGCATAGACATGAAATAAACAAATGTGGATTCTTTGCTTTTTTCCTGCTTTCCTTTAATTTCTGACATCTCTTAATAAAAAGAATGATATTTCCTTTTTAAAAGAAAGCTTTGCCAACAGTCCACATGCTGCAGAGTTTATGTCAAATCTTGAATTTGCAAATGCTGGGTGAAGGCGGAAGATAAGAAATGTTCCTTCTCTTTTTAAAGTAAGCATGCTTTTGGAAGATTAGCGGGCCAAAGAAATCCCAAATATGATTGCTACGCCATATGTTGACTCCTGCTATTTACCATTTAGTTAATTATAGTAGTGCGGAGTCCCTGTTGGGTTTGGTAGTCGTTGTCATCTTCCAGGAAAACAAGTAGCCCCAGCTGTTACAATTCATATTATTTATTTAGCACAACCTTACGCAGTCCAGTGAAATCTAATTTACTGAGTACTGGGTACATCATGCTGAAAGGCTTGTGGAAATCCCAAATGCAGCTTCTTAGTTTGACAAGAATCTGCTCCTTGGAATCTTCTACACAGGATTTCATTGGTTGTGGACACGAGAGGGCTGGCTTATTTGTTTGCATGCTTCTTTTTTTATATATTTTCTGTCTGGGTCCCCCCAGACGCCAACCCCAACCAAAAAGAGTATCCGGACACACTGGTAAAAAGCAAAGGCAGTTTATATAATTCAAAGAAAACACAGGTAACAAAAACTGTTCTTACAGACAGGAACACTATTAAGCTTCACAGAGGTTTCACGAAGGCCAGGCAATAAAACAGGATTCTTGCTGGCAAAAGCAACGCTGGAGATAATAAAACCCGCGCCTCCCCCAAGTCTTCCAGACTTCTAGGCCACAAGCCAAGATCAGAGACGTCGAGAATCGAAGCAAGGTCACAGGACTCCCAGTTGATAACTCTCCACAAGACTGTAAGGGCGGGCCTGCCTTTTCAACCCTGCTGAGGAGAACCACACCCAAACCCAGCTGTTGCCAATTGAGGGATGGAAATACCTTTCTAATTGGCCCTGTCTTTGAGCTGCTCGTCGCTGCCTCATGTCTATTATAGCCTGTGCGTCTTCATCCAATGAATCCAGGCTACTAGCTTGGCAGAGCCCCCCCCGGGGGTCTCAGGCTGCTCTCCCTCCTCCTTTTCCTGACATTCCTCTCCCCCGTCTGCCTGGTCCTCCCCCTCCTGTTCACTGTCCTCCTCCTCTGGGCATGGATCCGGCAGAGATCCAGCCGGTCCCTGAGGAGCCTCAGGCTGAATCACAACGATATATAAATAATATTTTTTTAAATGTAGTAGCAGTATGTCACAAATGAGCAGTTGGACCATGTTCTGTCGGGCTCTCTGGTAGACTCCTCCCGAAAATTCACAGGTACAAATTTCAGACACACACACGTTTGAAAATTCAAAACAATGTTCTTTATAATGAAAATTCACTTAAAGTAAGCCCTCTTTTGGTATAGCAAAGAGCACTTGTCTCCAAACAAACTGGTAATTTGTACAAGTCCCTTATCAGTTCTGTGATACTTAGCTTGCAGCTGTGAGGCAATTCACAGACCTTCTTCTTTCACAAAGTGAAACACACTTTGCTCTGGTTTAGTTTCAAAGCGGGGAAAAATCAGCACACAAAAGGTCAAAGTCAGCAAAGTAGGCACGAAACACAATGATCAGATAATCCTCCACAATGGCCAAACCCACAGGCTGCTATTTATAGCAGCCTCACTAATGACCACAGCCCCACCCAACCACAGGTGGTCTCATTTTCTTTGATAATAATCTCTCAGTTGTTGCTGCCTATGCATCGCTCTCCGCATGCGTGGCTGTATCATTAACTCTTGTTCTGAATCCAAGGAGGAGCTAGATAATTGATCTCCTTCTGAGCTGTCTGCCACACTCTCCTCCTCCCTGTCACTCATGTTTTCTTGGTCAGAGGAGCCTCCATCAGCAGATTCCACTGGGGGCAAAACAGGCCTGCAGCATGTAGATGTCTCCCCCACATCCACAGGCCTTGGGGCAGGAGCTGGGCCAGAGCTAACCACAACAGACCAAAAGTCATGGTCCAACTTTTCGTTGTCCTGATCTGTCACTGTCAGTGGCGACTGACATCTTCAAAGGTGGAGTGAGATGCGTTTTCATGTACCTTTTGGTAGTTCAAAACCATCAGACTGATTGGACTTATATTTGAACCATGCCAGTTAATTACCAATTACCATATTTTTCAGAGTATAAGATGCACCTCTTCCCTCTCTGAAAGAGGCTGCAAATTTGGGTGTGTCTTATATTCCCAATGTAGCTTTTTTTGAAGCTTTTTTCCCCCAGCCCTAACTAGGTGCTAATGATATTCTCAGCTCTTACCGGCTTGCAAGCTCTTTCATTGTTACTCTCTGCACAGATTGTTTTCTAAGTCCTAAGTCTTTGCAGTTTTTTTTTAAATTGCACAATTTGCTCCAAATGTTTCTTTCCAGTCTTAATGAAATGCTAACAATGTTCCCAGCTCTTATTGGCATGCAAGCTCTTTCATTGTTACTCTCTGTGAATAAGATATTTTAAAAGACCTAACCAGAGGATAAAATAATGTGCTGAAGCTGACCAGATTAATAAGGACACTAGACAGATGAATATCTGGTAAGCAGATTTTTTGCCCTATTTTCCTCCCCCAAAACTAAGGTATGTTTTATACTCCAGTTCATTCTATACTCTGAAAAATATGGTAATCCAGATCACAGGAGTCAAAGAAAGCTGGTTCCTGATAGGTTCTTTGTCTAGGTAGACTTCCTAGACACTCATTTTGAAGTCATTCTTCATACCAAAGGTTGCTGATTGATTTTTGATGTGGGTGGACTTCCCATTGGTCTATTCTAGACAATTCCATAATAGTTGGTTCCTGACTGGCCTGTCTTTGAGCCAGGATACTGCTCAAAAACTGTCCAATGGGCCTATCGGAAGTTCATTTCTCAACTTCCGGTAGGCCTGTTGGCTCTGTTTTTCACCATCCACAGGCTCCGGAGGCTTTCCTGAAGCCTGAAGAGGCAAAAATGGCTTCCCCCACCTCCTGGAAGGCTGAAAATCAGCTGGACAGTGTACACATGCACACTAGAGATGACATGCCTTCAGATATGGCTCTGAGTGCCACCTGTGGCATGCGTGCCATAGGTTTGCCTTCACGGGATTGTTCTTGGACTTCAGACATAAGAACATAAGAAGAGCCAGGCTGAATCAGGCCAAAGCCCATCGAGTCCAGCATTCTGTGGCCCACTAATTGTCCATGGGGATCTTGAGCAGAAGGAGAAGGCAAAACCCTCCCTTTCCCTTGACCCCCAACAAAAGGTACCCAAGGGAATCCTGCCTGCCTGAATCAACATAGAGGTGGCACTTGGACATCCATTTCAATAACCACCGATACACTTGGCATCCATGAATCTATCTAATCCTGCCTTGAAGCTATCATGACCTCTTGTGGAAGTGAATTCCATAAACTAACAACCCTCTGGGTGGAGAAATATTTCCCTTCATTTGTCCTCTCTTTCTTACCTATGAGCTTTAGGGAGTCCCCCCTCGTCCTAATATTGTGTGATAGAGAAAAGAATTTTTCTCTATCCACCTTTTCTATCCCATGCATGATTTTATGTACTTCGATCAAGTCACCCCTTAAACGCCGTCTTTCAAGGCTGAAGAGACCAAGGCAACCTGGAAACAAAATTGGAAACAAAATTGTAATCGAGGTATTTACTTCAAGACTAAAGTACTATAAGCATGTTCTCCAAATTTTATGTAGAAAAAAAAATCACACTGTGAATAAAACAGTGCTTTGAGAGTGATACTTGTTCAAATGTTGCTTTTAGGTTTGCTACATAAATTTCCTTCCTTCCTTCCTTCCTTCCTTCCTTCCTTCCTTCCTTCCTTCCTTCCTTCCTTCTTCCTTCTTTTCCATCCATCCATCCATCCTTTCTTCCTCCCTCCTTCCCCTCCCCTCTCCTCCCCTTCTTCCTTCCTGTTGCCATTAAGGTCATGGCATAGAGCTTTGTAGTAAATCTGGAATTTGCTGAGTGAGAAAATGAAGATTTATACAAAGCTAACTTGAACAAATGGTGAATAATTGATTTAACTGACCTGACAGCTCATACTATGCTAGTAAATAATACATGACATCTCCTTCTTCTTCCTTTACTCTGCGGATAATTTAGTATTCTTCACATTTTTATTTCTTCCAATGAGATACTTCAGGGATTAAATGATTCCTGACCACTGCCTTCCCAAAATGAAATTTGACACTTGAATCATACTATTCGCTTTCTTTATCTTTTAAGTCGTAGGCTATGGATGGCCATTTCTGCTGGTTTTGAGGGCCATACAAATACAAACATTGTACCCTCCTGCCCATGCTTCTTCTTCTTCTTTTTAAAGATAATAATCCTCCATGTTATGGAATTCTAAGGTTTTAAATTACAATTGCCACCAGTGGTGGGATTCTATTATTTTTACTACTGGTTCTGTGGGCCTGGCTTGGTGGGCGTGGCATGGCTTGGTAGGCATGCCAGGGGAAGGATACTGTAAAATCTCCATTCCCACCCCACTCCAGGGACAATATACTACAAAATTTCCATTTCTTCTTGATCAGCTGGGACTTCGGAGGCAGAGAATAGATGGGAGTGGGACTAGTCAGAAGTGATATTTGCCAGTTCTCTGAACTATTCAGAATTTTTGGTACCAGTTTTCTGAACTACTCAAAATTTCTGCTACTGGTTCCCTGAACAACTCAAAATTCCTACTGCTGGTTCTCCAAACTGCTAGGAATTTCTGCTAGTGGTTTTCTGAACTGCTCAAAATTTCTGCTACTGGTTCTCTGAATTACTCAAAATTTCCACTACTAGTTCTCCGAACTACTCAAAATTTCCAGAATTTCCAGAACTAGTCAGAACTTGCTGAAATCACCTCTGATTGCCACTAACCACCTCAATCTACGTGGCACTGCAGCTTCAAGGCATAGCAAACCCAAAAAGTATAATACCTGTAAATGGCTACCTGTCAATGACTACTTCAGCTTCAATCGCAACAACACAAGAGCACGCAACAGATTCAAACTTAATATTAACCGCTCCAAACTTGACTGTAAAAAATATGACTTCAGCAACCGAGTTGTTGAAGCATGGAACTCATTACCGGACTCAATAGTGTCAGCCCCTAAACTCCAACATTTCTCCATTAGACTCTCCACGATTGACCTCTCCAGGTTCCTTAGAGGTCAGTAAGGGGCATGCATAAGTGCACCAGTGTGCCTTCCGTCCCCTGTCCAATTGTCTCTCCTTATCTCATTTATCTTTTCTTCCTTTCGAATTTGTTCACCTATACTTTTATATCTTTTCTTCTATTTGTTTCTTTAGTTATATTACTACATATCTATTCTCTTCAATGTGTATTATGTATTGGACAAAATAAATAAATAAATAAATAAATAAATAAATAAATAAATAAATAAATAAATAAATAAATAAATTTGTCACTGAAATCATAGCACATGTATCACATGCTGCCTTTTAAGGGGGTCTTTAGGAAATGATAAAGGTTTCCCTCTCCTGTGCAGTGATGGACTCCTACGAGTATGGTCAAGTATGCAGAACCGGTAGAAAAAAATTGGTCAGGTACACAAAAACAGTAGAAAAAAAATTATCTTTTTCCTATTGCAGTCAATGAGGTTGAATGTGTATAATTTTAGAAGAGCTGTGCATGTGTGTCTCTGTGTACATACACTTTATATAGTAGATAATGTATATTTTGCTAAGCTTGTGTGTAATATGTATGTACTCATATGGCATATATACATAGAATTAAATAATATATTTTGGATGTTCAGTAATAGTAAGGGAAATTATATCTCTTTGAGGTGAGGAGAGGCCAGGCACCTTAACCCAAACCCTTGATGTGAGTGATGCCAAGCTGGCCACCTTTAAGCCAGTCACACAACCTTTAAACCCCCCATCATATGATTGTCAAGCCACTCCCACCTGGTCACATGGCTAGCAAGCCACACCCCAAAAATAAGCCACGCCCACAGCGTGGCAGTAACTCCAAGGCACGGAGCTGATTTGTTTCTTGGCCGAGGGAGCCAGCATTGTCCGGAGACATTTTCCATGGTCATAGAAACATAGAAACATAGAAGACTGACGGCAGAAAAAGACCTCATGGTCCATCTAGTCTGCCCTTATACTATTTCCTGTATTTTATCTTAGGATGGATATATGTTTATCCCAGGCATGTTTAAATTCAGTTACTGTGGATTTATCTACCACGTCTGCTGGAAGTTTGTTCCAAGGATCTACTACTCTTTCAGTGAAATAATATTTTCTCACGTTGCTTTTGATCTTTTCCCCGACTAACTTCAGATTGTGTCCCCTTGTTCTTGTGTTCAGTTTCCTATTAAAAATACTTCCCTCCTGAACCTTATTTAACCCTTTAATATATTTAAATGTTTTGATCATGTCCCCCCTTTTCCTTCTGTTCTCCAGACTATACAGATTGAGGACATGTGGCCAGCTTGACTATATATAGTGATGTACAGAACTGTCATGCCCCCATTGGAGCCTGAATCTGCAGAGGAAGATGAGCCAGAACTGGAGCCGATGGAGATGGAGAGAGCGACTTCATTGGCTTGGGAGGAAAATGGGGAGGAGCAGGTCGAGTCAGGCCAGAGTCTTTCGGGATTGGGATGCCTTGTAGGCAGGGAAGAACAGGTGCAGAATGATCGAGAGAGGCTAAGCATTGAACATGAGAGACAGAACTCAGGCGAGGACCACCCGTTCCTGATCCTCGATTACGGAGAGTGGAGAGAAAGTGGGAACAGAGTGGGCTGACCCAATTACCTGGGAGTAAAGCACCCTGCCCCTCTTCACAAAGCACACCTGGGGACTGAGACTTAAGGAGACACTGTGGTGAGGGGCATTTGTTGGGAACAAATACTGAATTAATGGAGTGTCGTGTGCCATTGCTGACACTGGACATTTTTTGGACTTCTTGATTTATTTCTTGATTCCCGGATTACTTGCCTTGTTCCTTTGCTTCCTGGACTATTGAGAGAAAGAGAGAGAGAGAAAGAGAGAGAGAGGGAGAGAGAGAAAGAGAGGGAGAGAGAGGGAGAGAAAGAGAGAGAGAGAGGGAGAGAAAGAGAGGGAAAGGGAGGGAAAGAGAGAGAGAGAAAGAGAGAAAGAGAGAGAGAGAAAGAGAGGGAGAGAAAGAGAGAGAGAGAAAGAGAGAGAGAGAGAGAAAGAGAGAGAAAGAGAGAGAAAGAGAGAAAGCAAAAAGAGAGAAAGAGAGAGAGAGAGAGAGAGATAAAGAGAAAGAGAGAAAGAGAGGGAGAGAAAGAGAGAGAAAGAGAGAGAGAAAGAGAGAAAGAGAGAGAGAAAGAAAGAGAGAGAGAGAGAGAGAGAGAGAGAAAGAGAGAGCATTTGGAGGAAAGTTGGAGCAATAAAGGGGAAGTTTGAACTGTCAGCTGACTGTGCCATGCCTCAGGTCAGTGATGGACTGCTACGAGAAGGGTAAGGATCTCTGTTCTGGTAGCATTTTTCAAGATACATGCACAGCTGCACACTCCTGATGCACATACATGCACCTCTGCACAAGAGTTTGCCTCTGCGCATGTGCAGCATGCAGAATCTTGTGTGAAGACTCTCACACAAGTGAGATTTCGGTGATTGTCGCCCATTTTTTTCCTTCTCTGCATGTGCAGAAGCAGAAATATCAGCAAAACGTGCCAAAATCTCACTTGCGCAAGCATCTTGACATGAGATTTTGCTTGCTGCGCATGTGCAGAAGCAAAATATCATTTCGACGAGCATATGTGCACCTGCGGTAACATTGGAGGGCGCACCAGTGATGCTGAAGACAGTAGGCTTTCCCTGCTCATCCCAAGAACACTGTAACCTTCCCGCCAAAGTGGTACCTATTAATCTACTCACATTTACATGCTTTCAAGCAGGGCAGGGGTTGGAGCAAAGAACAGGAGCTCATGTGATGCTTGGGTCTCAAACCCAGGTTGTCCAACTGCAAGCTCAGCATCGTTCATCGCCGACCCATCGCATACCTCAAGGGGGGCCTTTACAAAAAAACAAATATTTTGGAAACGTCGCGGTTTTATCTATGTGGCCTGGATGTCTTTCGCAACCTGATTCATTTTTAGAAACATAGAAACATAGAAGACTGACGGCAGAAAAAGACCTCATGGTCCATCTAGTCTGCCCTTATACTAATTCCTGTATTTTATCTTACGATGGATATATGTTTATCCCAGGCATGTTTAAATCATGTTACTGTGGATTTACCAACCACGTCTGCTGGAAGTTTGTTCCAAGGATCTACTACTCTTTCAGTGAAATAATACTTTCTCACGTTGCTTTTGATCTTTCCCCCAACTAGCTTCAGATTGTGTCCCCTTGTTCTTGTGTTCACTTTCCTATTAAAAACACTTCCCTCCTGAACCTTTTTTAACCCTTTAACATGTTTAAATGTTTCGATCATGTCCCCCCCCTTTTCCTTCTGTCCTCCAGACTATACAGATTGAGTTCATGAAGTCTTTCCTGATACGTTTTATGCTTAACCCTGCTGTTCTGTTTAAGAAAAGTAACAAATCTTATGTTCCCGGGTCACCCTGACCCGGACCGAAAACTCTTCATTTGCAGTGCTTATGTTTGGTCTTTTTGAAAGCTTTTTTCACTTGGAAAGTAGTCTGAACATTTCTGCACACAATGATATGAAAATTGAAATGAAAAAAGTAAATCTTATTGGTTTATTTTGCGGATATAATGCACGCCCCCCCTGTTTTTGTGAAATTTTTTTCAATTTATGGATAGTTTTGCTTGCAAAATGCATTCTATTTTACTAAAGTTGGTATGGGATTGGTAGCTTGAACATTTCTGAACATAATGATATGAAAATTGAACTGGAAAAATTGATGCATATTGGTTTATTTTGTTGATGAAATGCACGCCCCCCCGTTTTTTTTAAATAGTCTTCACTTTATGGATAGTTTTGCTAGCAAAATACATTCTATTTTACTAAAGTTGGTGTGGGATTGGTAGCTTGAACATTTCTGAACATAATGATATGAAAATTGAACTGGAAAAATTGATGCATATTGGTTTATTTTGCACATAAAGTATGCCTCAATTATTTCAATTTATATAAAAATTATGCTGTTAATTTCAAACTTACATACTTTTTTTTAGTAAAATGGATTTGTTTCATAAAATTAGTTCTCTGGCTACAATGTGGTTGATTTTCAAAAGGATATTCCAAATATTTCTAGACAAATATGTATAAACAGTGACAATAATGGCACACAGCAAGGCCGAGGGGGGGTGGCCCTTTTGTGGCAAAAATAAACCAATAAGAACCATTTTGTTCAGTTCATTTATATTTTTCTTATATTCAGAAATGTTCAATTTAGTATATCAAACCTTTTTGGGGAAAATTCCTTAGGGATTTGTAGCCTTAAAAAATAGAAATTGACACAAAATTAAAAAAGGATGGGGGGAGGGGCTTTTTGATCAAAATAAAAATATAAGTCTCAATTTTTCCAGTTCAATTTTCATATCATTATGTTCATAAATGTTCAAACTAGTTTTCCAGTTGAAAAGGTTTTCAAAAAGACCAAATTCAAGTGCCTAAAAAAAATCATTTTGGTCCGGGTCTATATGACCCGAACAGACTAAGTGTGACTTTTTTTTTGCCCAGAAAAAAAATTTTTCCCCCACCCCCACAAATATTTTTTTGATGGTCAGCATTGTTAAATTGAGTAAATGAATGCCTAAGATTTTAAAGAATATTTCGGATTTGGAGCATAAAAAAATAAAAAGTGAAAATGGTTGCAAGCAGCTGAGGGGGGAGGGGAGGCCTTATTTCTGATGTTAAAAAACCAGTAAGAATCATTTTGTTCAGTTCCTTTATATTTTTCTTATATTCAGAAATGTTCAAGCTACCAATCCCACACCAACTTCAGTAAAATAGAATGCATTTTGCAAGCAAAACTATCCATAAATTGAAATTTTTTTCACAAAAACGGGGGGGGCGTGCATTATATCCGCAAAATAAACCAATAAGATTTACTTTTTTCATTTCAATTTTCATATCATTGTGTGCAGAAATGTTCAGACTACTTTCCAAGTGAAAAAAGCTTTCAAAAAGACCAAACATAAGCACTGCAAATGAAGAGTTTTCGGTCCGGGTCAGGGTGACCCAGGAACATAAGATTTGTAACTTTTTTTGCCCAGCAAAAACTAAGCCCCCCACCCCCCAAAAAAAATTCTCATAGAGAGAACCCCTGAAATGATGAACCAGCATGAAATTTCAAGTTTCAGATATGCAGGGAAAATTTTTTACAGGGACTCAAACTTGGCTTCGGGTCGCATACGACCCGAACAGAACAGCAGGGTTTTTAAGACCTTCCACCATTCTTGTAGCCTGTCTTTGGACCCGTTCAATTTTGTCAATATCTTTTTGTAGGTGAGGTCTCCAGAACTGAACACAGTATTCCAAATGTGGTCTCACCAGCGCTCTCTTCCTGCTTGTTATACCTCTAGCTATGCAGCCAAGCATCCTACTTGCTTTTCCTACTGCCCGACCACACTGCTCACCCATTTTGAGACTGTCAGAAATCACTACCCCTAAATTTTTCTCTTCTGAAGTTTTTGCTAACACAGAACTGCCAATGCAATACTCAGATTGAGGATTCCTTTTCCCCAAGTGCATTATTTTACATTTGGAAACATTAAACTGCAGTTTCCATTGCTTTGACCATTTATCTAGTAAAGCTAAATCATGTTTATATTGCTTTGAGTGTTTAAAGGAGTTTGCACACTTTTGTAATTGTCTTCTGCAGTGAATAAAGTTCCTGGGCCACAGAAAAAGTCTGAAAAAGTCTGTTTGGAACAAAAATAAAAAGCTGCTCATTGCTGCACAGTGGATTAGACCCAGATTTACGGATGCAGCGAAGAAATATATGGGCCATTTAAATATATGGGACAGCTTAGTCAAGACTAATTTAAACCCTCTACTTTCAATCACTTCCCTCAAGTCTTAGCCATCCCTGATCTAAACCCATAACTTCTAGCCCCAAAAAGGTCTAACTTCCAGTACGAGGGTACTATACCATCATCAAGATGATGATAGACATATAAATAAGATTGCTCCTATAACTATTCTAGACACAGGCAAATAAATCTCACCTAATTAGGTATTTGTTTTATATACTGATCACAGTTTTACTAGGGCAGGTTGCTAGAGCGTTCACAGCGTCTTCTTTCTTTATTTGTATTTTCAAAAATAAGGCTCCCAAGGTACTCGTACCTTAGCATTTGTCTGCTTTTGGATCATAGCAAACTTTATTACAGTTATTATTCAATTAAGCAGTTGCATTAGAAAATAGGTTTTTTAAGGCACAAAAAAGCGGCCCTAGTCAAACCAGAGATACGATCAGGAATAGCATCGCTGCCAAAATTCAAAATTAATCAGCTCATACATCAAATCTGGTAGTTTCATAATTCTCTTAGGAATAGTAAAACCTCTCTTTGGTCCAAGGAGCTTATATATTTTCATAATTCAGACTAAGATTGATTAAGAGTTAATTTACATGCTCTATAGCTCCGTAGAACTGCAATGTTGGCCCAGCTAAGCGGCTTGCTGTTACCATCCCATTTTTTACAGGACTCACAATATATCAAGCCCTGCAATAAACAAGGGTTCTTTATTGTTCTGTATCTTCTCTCCCATCGACCTAATTTGGTAAACCTATGCATTTAACAGTCGAGAAAGGAATTTACAGAATAACAGAGTTGGAAGGGATCTTGCAGGTCATCTAGTCCAACCCCCTGCTCAAGCAGGGGACCCTACACCAGTGATGGTGGCTTCAGTAAGTCCTATGCGCATACAGTAATGGGCAGCCAAAACTTTTACTGCCACACTGTGGGTGTGGCTTATTTAATGGTCAGGAGTGGCTTGCCAGCCATGTGACCAGGTGGGAGTGGCTTGAATGATCATCATCGTTCAAGTGAACAGTTAAGTCTTCGACTTACAACATAAGAACATAAGAACATAAGAACATAAGAACATAAGAACATAAGAACATAAGAACATAAGAACATAAGAACATAAGAACATAAGAACATAAGAACATAAGAACATAAGAACATAAGAACATAAGAACATAAGAACATAAGAACATAAGAACATAAGAACATAAGAACATAAGAACATAAGAACATAAGAACATAAGAACATAAGAACATAAGAACATAAGAACATAAGAAGAGCCCTACTGAATCAGGCCAAAGCCCATCGAGTCCAGCATTCTGTGTCACACAGTGGCCTACCAATTGTCCATGGGGATCTTGAGCAGAAAGAGAAGGCAAAATCTTCTGGCAGGCCGTTCCACTGGTTGATCGCTCTGACTGTCCTTATTTCTAGGTTGAATCTCTCCTTGGTCAGCTCCAACCGTTGTTCCTTGTCTGGCCCCCTGGTGCCCTGAAAAACAGGGTGACCCCCTCCTCTCTGTGGTATCCCCTCAAGTACCTGTAGACTGCTATCATGTCTAGGGGTGCCTTGCCTCACCAGCCTCACCTCGATTGACGACCACCATTGAGCCCACAATTTATGTTGCTAAGTGAGAAATGTACAAGCCCTCTATTTAATAGACAATGCCTGATTTAACAGACATTACTTCATTAAATGGGGATAGCATCTGCTTGTAAAATGGTTTTGATATGTTTGCCAAATGTAGGGATAAAGGATTACCATACAGTTCATATTTGCCAGATATTTAATTCATTAAGTAGGAATTCATAGCTGAATATCAACGTGCTGTCTGTTAATCCTAAAATTACTTCTTATTAAATCAAGAATGGTATAGTTCCATCATTCCAAAAAGAGGTATGAATGTCCCATAGGCAATTTCCACATAAAATGCTATGCAGCATGCTACACTCAAGAATAGAATAGAATAGAATGGAATGGAATGGAACGGAACGGAACGGAACGGAATGGAATGGAACATAATAGAATAGAATTCTTTATTGGCCAAGTGTGATTGTACACACGAGGAATTTGTCTTTGGTAAATATGCTCTCAGTGTACATAAAAATAAAATGCATTCATCAAGAATCATAAGATACAACACTTAGTGATAGTCATAGGTTACTAATAAGCCATCAAATCGTACTAGGAACCAAATCAACAATGTAAATTGTAAAGATATAAGCAACATGGTTATAGTCATAAGTGGAAAGAGATAGGTACAAGGAAGGATGAGAATAGTAATGAGGTAAATAATTTGTCAGTGTTGTGGGAATTAGTTGTTTAGCAGAGTGATGGCTTTTGAGAAAAAGCATCTAAGTTGTTCTGGTGTGCAATGCTCCTATAAGCATCATTTTGAGGGTAGAAGATCTATCTATCTATCTATCTATCTATCTATCTATCTATCTATCTATCTATCTATCTATCTATCTATCTATCTACCTATCTATCTATCTTCCAGGGAGTAATATGTAATATGTATGTACACATATGGCATGTATACGTAGAATTAAATAGTATATTTTGTATGTTCTGTAATAGTAAACAGATAGGGAAATTGTATCTCTTTGAGGTGAGGAGAGGCCAGGCACCCTAACCTTAACCCAAACCCTTGACGTGAGTGACTTCAAGTTGTCCACCTTTAAGCCAATCACATGACCTTTAAACCACCCTGGGTCACATGATCGTCAAGCCACTCCCACCTGGTCACATGGCCGGCAAGCCACACCCACAAAATAAGCCACACCCACAGTGTCGGAGTAAAATTTTTGCAGCCCTTCACTACCGGTGGTAGACTTTGCCATATAGAGTTTCCTCTCTTTAAAAGAAATGCAGCTGGTCTCTTTGGCTTTGGTTAAGATACATTATTCCTTTCAATGTATTCCATTTCTCTGACTTTTAACTGTAAGCTTGTTAGTTTTACATCATGTGCCGCATTGCTGGCTTAATTTTCTGATTAGGCTTAAATTTGCTTAACATTAGGTTATGATTTATGTAGTCATCATATTGATGTGGACTGCATGTTTAATATGGTGAGCTGGCTTGGGGAGATTGTGGTCTTGAACGGAAGCAATATAATGTATCATAATCAATCAAATGGTCTTACTGAATGCCTAAAGACAATTTTTTAAAGTACAGTACTGTTCTCCTGGGCCTATTGTTGTCTGTTTTAAAACTTTGCTTTGGATTTGATTTGGAGGAGATGCTTTCCAATACTCAGGTGAATGAACCAATCACCTGGTGTGACTCATGAAACATAGAAACATAGAAGATTGATGGCAGAAAAAGACCTCATGGTCCATCTAGTCTGCCCTTATACTATTTCCTGTATTTTATCTTAGGGTTGATATATGTTTATCCCAGGCATGTTTAAATTCAGTTACTGTGGATTTACCAACCATGTCTGCTGGAAGTTTGTTCCAAGCATCTACTACTCTTCAGTAAAGATTAGATTAGATTAGATTAATTGGATTTATATGCCGCCCCTCTCCGCAGACTCGGGGTGGCTCACAACAATGGTGAAGAACAGTACGTAGTAACAAATCTAATATTTAAAAAAATCTAAATTACAGTTTTAGATTAAAAAGTCCAAAAAAGAAACCCCAATATATAAAAAACAACACACAATCGAATCATACACAAAAACTACATGGGCAAGGGGGAGATGTTTCAATTCCCCCATGCCTGACGGCAGAGGTGGGTTTTAAGAGGTTTACAAAAGGCAAGGAGGATGGGGGCAATCCTAATCTCGGGGAGGGAGAGGTGGTTCCAGAGGGTCAGAGCCACCACAGAGAAGGCTCTTCCCCTGGGTCCCGCCAGATGACATTGTTTAGTCCACGGGACCCGTAGAAGGCCAACTCTGTGGGACCTAACCGGTCGCTGGGATTAGTGCGGCAGAAGGCGGTCTCGCAGATATCCTGGTCCGATGCCATGAAGGGCTTTATAGGTCATAACCAACACTTTGAATTGTGACCGGAAACTGATCGGCAGCCAATGCAGAAATAATATTTTCTCACATTGTTTCTGAACTTTCCCCCAGCTAACCTTATATTGTGCCCCCTTGTTCTTGTGTTCACTTTCCTATTAAAACACTTCCCTCCTGAACCTTATTTAACCCTTTAACTTATTTAAATGTTTCGATCATGTCCCCCCCTTTCCCTTCTGTCCTCCAGACTATACAGATTGAGTTCAGGAAGTCTTTCCTGATAAGTTTTATGCTTGAGACCTTCCACCTGTCTTCGGACCCGTTCAATTTTATCGATATCTTTTTGTAAGTGAGGTCTCCAGAACTGAACACAATGAAAGCAGCTGTGTCTTTGGATTACTTTGGAATCAAATCTAAAGCATTGCACAGTCCTATTGGAAAGTTTCTTCTCCCAAATATTTTACAATTGGAGATGCAAATAACCTTGCTACTGGGTTTGGGTGGGTGGGTATGTGCCTGAAATAGATGAAAGGATTTTGGTTTCCCTCTCATTATCCACCTTAAGTCAACAGAAGTGAAGGTCATCACGGATGACCTTGAAATGGTATCTGAGTGATTGGAGACAGACAACTGCAGCACTAGAGCGGTTAGAATATGACTGAGAATATGGTAATAAAAGCAAATGGTAATAAGAGGATTTTTCCTCCCCTGACTAATATTTATTTTGATAGAAGAGATTTATTAGATTTAGAATCACTTGTCTTTGGGTAAATATTGCTTTATGATGTATAGGTTCTTCGGAGATCTTTTTAGACGCCCGTAAGATATTCAAGTGCTCAATGTCAGTTCCCGCAACTGGTAGAAATATGGTACCCTGCCTGGTTGAAAGTACTGAATTTTTTGGATTATAAGACGCTCCAGATAATAAGATGCACCTGTTGTTGTTATTATTATTATTATTATTATTATTATTATTATTATTATTATTATTATTATTTATTGGATTTGTATGCCACCCCTCTCCGCAGACTCAGGGCGGCTAACAACAGTAATAAAACAGCATATAATAATAATCCAATACTAAAAACAGTTAAAAACCCATTATTATAAAAACCAAACATACATACAGACGTACCATGCATAAAATTGTAAAGGCCTAGCGGGAAAGAGTATCTCAATTCCCCCATGTCTGGCGGCAGAGATGGGTTTTAAGCAGCTTACAAAAGGCAAGGAGGGTGGGGGCAATTCTAATCTCTGGGGGGAGTTGGTTCCAGAGGGCCGGGGCCGCCACAGAGAAGGCTCTTCCCCTGGGTCCCGCCAAGCGACATTGTTTAGTTGACGGGACCCGGAGAAGACCCACTCTGTGGGACCTCACTGGTCGCTGGGATTCGTGCAGCAGAAGGCTGCACGAATCTTGTTAGAACCTACCTTTTGTGGGGAACAAAACAAGAACAAGAATCTGCCATTGCCTTCCAGCATCCATCCAGTATTCATCTGTCCCATTCACTAGAGCCCATTCAGTGCTGCTATCACCATTCACTGCCACTGTGTTAAGGTTCCAGGTAGCATCGGAACTTTAAATCAAAGTCCAAAGTATTCCTCAATTTTATTATTTTAATGGTCTTTTGTTGTTATCATTGTGTGTGTGTGTGTGTGTGAAACTCTGTAATATCTCCGGGACTGCCATCTGCCGTACGAATCCCAGCGACCAGTTAGGTCCCACAGAGTTGGCCTTCTCCGGGTCCCGTCGACTAAACAATGTCATTTGGCAGGACCCAGGGGAAGAGCCTTCTCTGTGGTGGCCCCGACCCTCTGGAACCAGCTCCCCCCGGAGATTAGAATTGCCCCCACCCTCCTTGCCTTTTGTAAACTCCTTAAAACCCATCTCTGCTGTCAAGCATGGGGGAATTGAGACATCTCCCCCGGGCCTATTCAGTTTATGCATGATATGTTTGTGTGTATGTTTTTAGGGGGTTTTAGTGACTTTTAATTATTAGATTTGTTATACATTGTTTTATTATTGTTGTGAGCCGCCATGAGTCTACGGAGAGGGGCGGCATACAAATCTAATTAATAATAATGATAATAATAATAATGATGATGATAATAATAATAATAATAATAATAATAATAATAATAATAATAATAATATGTGAGGTGGGTGTCTAGCTAACTAATTAGCTCCCTATATACTTGTAGAAAAGCTGAGAAATTTAGGGGAAAAAACACACCCTAAAGACCTTCAGATGGGCTCTTCCACAGTATATATTGTAATACTTCCCCCCCCCCCCAAAAAAATACCCCTATTTCCAATATTCACTGCTCAAAAAAATAAAGGGAACACTTAAAAAACAGAATATAACTGCAAGTAAATCAAACTTCTGTGAAATCAAATTGTCCACTTAGGAAGCAACAGTGATTGACAGTCAATTTCACATGCTGTTGTGGAAATGGAATAGTTGTGCAAATGAAATATTCAATGAGAATATTTCATTCATGCAGATCTAGGATGTGTTATTTGAATGTTCCCTTTATTATTATTTTTGAACAGTATATATTTTTACTGCCCATCCGCTGATAAGAATACCCTTGAATTTTTAGCAAAACACAGTGAAAAATGTGGGATGGCTTATCCGCAGGTGGTGCATTTTTCACGGCATCTTAGTTTAGCATTCGAAGGGTTGGCTTATCTGTGGATGGGCTTATACACAAGTATATAAGGCAGGGGTCCCCAACCACCGGGCCACGGACCAGTACCGGGCCGCGGGGCATGTTGCACCGGTCCGTGGAGTCAGCAGCTGCCAGTCCTCCTGCCGCCGCCCCCTCCCTCCAGTGCTTCATCTCCCGCTGGGAAAGAGGCCTCGGGAGGCAGGTTCTGCCGGCCACAGGGCGATGGACAGGACAGAGGGGCGGGAAGGACCGGGAGGCTCAAGCCTCTTTTGGCTTCTGCCGTGGCACGCCTTTGCGTTTTTGGCTGGGGGGGGGGAGGCAGGAGGGCCGGCCTGACCCCCTCCCTCCAGCACTTCACCTGCCGCCGGGCAAGAGGGTTTGGGAGGCAGGTTCTGCCGGCCACAGGGCGATGGCGGGAAAGAGGGGCGGGAAGGACCAGCACCCCCATGCTTAATCCCGCCCCCAACCACACCCCTTTCCGCCCCCCACCGGGCCATAGAAAAATTGCCTTGCTGAAACTGGTCCCTGGTGGAAAAAACGTTGGGGACCACTGATATAAGGTACATAAAATTTCAAATCACAGGTCTGTCATGGAGATGCACAAGAAGATTCGTTCTCTCTCTGGTTGCAAAGGTTGAACCAGCCAATCCTAATCCAATCAAAAGGATTTGGCTTAGCCTTAGGGGGAAGGTTCCAAAAATACAAGTTGTTTGATGGGTAGAATACCCTTCCTTGGCAATAGGTGAAGTTTTCTTTCTCCTATGGAAACCAATAACATATATCCAGTAATGGGCAGCCAAAATTTTTACTGCCACACTGTGGGTGTGGTTTATTTTGTGGGTGTGGCTTGATGGTCATGTGACTGGGTAGGAGTGGCTTGCTGGCGATGGAGCAACTACAACTTCCGGAGGGAAGCCATTCCACTGATGAATTGTTCTCATTGTCAGGAAATTACTCTTTAGTTTAGTCCTAGGTTGGGTCGCTCATTAACATCCTTGTACTTTTGTTCTTCTTGTTAGAACTTAGCATTCCGTAACATAGTTGAAATCCCTGCTCCAAGCAGGAGCCTGAACTCCATGACTGCTGTGGTGTTTTACAGCTATATAATTTTTATACAGCATCAATGCATCCTGAATAAAGGTTCTATTCTTCTACCCCCGTCGACCACCACATTTGCTCTTGCTGGGGTTTCCTAGCCAAGTGACTTAACATGCTCTCTTCTAAAAATAGACTAAATTTTATTGGAATGAGGTGTGTGTGTGTGAGAGAGAGAGGGGGGGGAGGGAGAGAAAGAGAGAGAAAGAGAGAGAGAGAGATAAATAGGGAGGGAGAAAGAGAAAGAGAGAGAAAAAGAAAAAGAGAGAGAAAGAGAAAGAGAAAAAGAAAGAGAAAGATAGAGAAGAGAGAGAGAAACAGAGAGAAGAGAGAAAGAGAGAGAGAGAAAGAGAGAGAAGGGAGAGAAAGAGAAAGAGAGAGAAAGAGGGAGGGAGAGAGAGAAGGAGAGAGAAAAGGAAAAAGAGAAAGAAAAAGAGAAAAAGAAAGAGAAAGAGAGAGAAAAAAGAGAGAGAAAGAGAGAGAGAAAGAGAAAGAGAAGAGAGAGAGAAAGAGAGAGAGAGAAAGAGAAAGAGAAGAGAGAGAGAAAGAGAAAAAGAAAGAGAAAGGGTGAGAGAGAAAGAAACAGAGAAAGAGGGAGAGAGAGAGAGTGAAAGAGAAAGAAAGAGAAAGAGACAGAGACAGAGAAAGAAAGAGAGAGAGGAGAGAGAAAGAGAGAGAGAGAAAGAGAAAGAAAGAGAAAGAGACAGAGAAAGAAAGAGAGAAAGAGAGAGAGGAGAGAGAGAGAAAGAGAGAGAAAAGAGAGAAAGAGAGAAAAGAGAGAGAAAGAGAGAGAAAGAGAAAGAGAAAAAGAAAGAGAAAGGGAGAGAGAGAAAAAAACAGAGAAAGAGGGAGAGAGAGAAAGAAAGAAAGAGAGAGAAAGAGAAAGGAAGAGAAAGAGACAGAGAAAGAAAGAGAGAAAGAGATACAAAGAGAGGGAGAGAAGGAGAGAGAGAAAGAGAAAAAGAGAGAGAAAGAAAGAGAAAGAGAGGGGTTGGGCAAACACAGTGCAAAGAAGCAGGGAAATGACCTAAATATATAAATGTCAAGAATTGAAAGGAAACAATCACCAATCACAGCACCCCCTCTCCCTCCCCACTCCCGGAGAATAAATAAGAGGCCATAACATCCAGTTCTTGCCAGAGTCACGAATGATAGACAACTATGCGTGCCATAAATCCACTCTGTTTTATCATGCCATAAATCCCGCCAGTGTCCAAGCAACGTGTGGATATCCGCATTTTGTCCCTATCAGGAAAGCAAAGCCAGATGACAGGATGACAGGAAGTTAGAAAATAGCTGGGTTGATAATGGAGAAAGGGGGCTATTAAGAGGACGAATGGACTTCGGAAAGGAAATGGGTCTTCAGACACCAAGCTGGCCCAATTGCATTTGAAAATCCAGTGAAGAACAAGTATGGCCTCTTATTTATTCTCCGGGAAGGAGGCGTGTGCGTGGGGGGGGGGGGGGTGGTTTACTGTGATTGGTGATTGGTGAATGCAACATCTGCGATATGGGAATTTAATGATTTCCTTCCTTCCTTCCTTCCTTCCTTCCTTCCTTCCTTCCTTCCTACCTTCCTTCCTTTCTTAAAATGAAAATATTTTTTATTATATTTATTTACTTTTAAAGACAACATTGAAAAAGAAAATGTAACACGCTACAAACAATACAACTAACATCACACACCCACCAGAAAAAAGAAAAGACACAAAAAGCACATAAAAAAACAAAAAAAAACCCCCAAACCCACAAAAGTTGTCTATAGTGACAGCTAAGCCATGATCACTTATTTCCATTAATTTCTATGTCAATCTTGCGGTGCTAAATATCGACAATAAATAAATAAATATCAACAATAAAATTTTAAACAACAAGTATTTTGCTAAATGCTATTCCTAATTCTAATTCCATCATTTTCTTCACAATTATATATTATACTTTTTCTAATTCCTTAATACCCAATTCTTATATTTATATTCATATATATATAGTATATAATTGTCTATCTTTGTTTCTTTCTTAGTTTTCTTTCTTTCTTTCTTTCCTTTCGTTCTCTTTCTTTTCTTTCTTTCTTAGCTTCCTTCCTTCTTTCTCTTCCTTCCTTTCTCTCTCTCTCTCTCTCTTTCTTTCGTAGGAAGTTACCACCTACCCTTCTCCTTGAGGAATGAAATATACTGCTCAAAAAAATAAAGGCAACACTTAAACAACACAATATAACTCCAAGCAAATCAAATTTCTGTGAAATCAAACTGTCCACGTAGGAAGCAACACTGATTGACAATTTCATCTGCTGTTTGCACATTCAACTTCGTACAGAACAAAGTATTCAATGAGAATATTTCAATCATTCAGATCTAGGATATTTATTTGAGGGTTCCCCTTATTTTTTGAGCAGTATATAATCTATGTACCTATGTACCTATGTACCTATGTACCTATGTACCTATGTACCTATGTACCTATCTACCTATCTACCTATCTACCTACCTACCTACCTACCTACCTATCTATCTATCTATCTATCTATCCAACTATCTATCTATCCATCCATCCATCCATCCATCCATTCATTTTGTCACGCCCATGTAGTGTATATTAGAGGTGGAGACCCTTTGAGAACTGTATGCAACAAAATTTCATTTTAATGTGTGCTGGTCAGTGTACGTTCAAAGTTATAGTAAAGTTAGTCTATGTTAGAATTAGAATTAGAATTAGAATTGAGCTGGAAGGGACCTTGGAGGTCTTGTAGTCCATCCCCCCTGCTCAAGCAGGAGAACCTATACAATCTCAGAGTCCCACGATAGTCCTATGGTCTTCTTTTATTTGACCTTGTGACAAAACAAAATTAATGTAGAAACCAAATTCACTTAGACAACTCATTTAGCAACTGTGGAAATCCCCTTAAGAGAGGTGGGCAAGAAAGGTCAAAAAATGGGATAAAACTCACTTAACAACTGTCTCACTTAGCAATGGAAATGTTGCTGTCAGTTGTGGTCAGCATCGAGAACTATATGTTTGCAAGGTGGAGATGAACCATAAGATATCAATTCAACAGCAGTCATTACCCAGGCCAAACCATTCATCAGTTCGGTGTTGAAACTTCACAATTGTTTTGTAAATGTTGGCTGTCAAGGAAATATGGTTGGAATGTTTTGTCTTTGTTTAATCCATGGGGTAGAAACCTAAAGGTCTTCATGACCTCTCCATCAGCTGTTTTGCAATGGCTGAGTGCCTTTCCTTTGCTCAGAGAAGAAGTCAGTTTCATGGCTCAAGAATCAATTAGTCACCACTGGTTAGCCAAGTGCAGAAGAGAAATTAACTCTGAACATCAAAAGGTGGAGACATCCCAGAAGGTTAGAGTTGGGTTCATTTAGTTGTGGAAATTGAGGAGCATCAGATTAACAGACCTGGAAAAATAGAATGGAATGGAATGGAATGGAATGGAAGGGAATGGAAGGGAAGGGGAGGGAAGGGGAGGGGAGAGGAGAGGAGAGGAGAGGAGAGGCCAAGTGTATTCCTTGCACACATAAGGAATTTGTCCTTGGTGAATATTCTCTCAGTGTACATTAAAAAACAATACATTTGTCAAGAATCATGAGGTACAGCACTTAATGAATGGTGGAAGGTCTTAAGCATAAAACGTATCAGGAAAAACTTAATGAACTCAATCTGTATAGTCTGGAGGACAGAAGGAAAAGGGGGGACATGATCGAAACATTTAAATATGTTAAAGGGTTAAATAAGGTTCAGGAGGGAAGTGTTTTTAATAGGAAAGTGAACACAAGAACAAGGGGACACAATCTGAAGTTAGTTGGGGGAAAGATCAAAAGCAACGTGAGAAAATATTATTTCACTGAAAGAGTAGTAGATCCTTGGAACAAACTTCCAGCAGACGTAGTTGGTAAATCCACAGTAACTGAATTTAAACATGCCTGGGATAAACATATATCCATTCTAAGATAAAATACAGGAAATAGTATAAGGGCAGACTAGATGGACCATGAGGTCTTTTTCTGCCGTCAGTCTTCTATGTTCCTATGTTTCTATGATTGTCAAAGGGATCAAATAAGCAAAGAGGAAACAATCAATATTAATAAAAATCTTAATACAAGTAACAAAGTTACAGTCATACTGTCATAAGTGGGAGGAAACAGGTGATAGAAATGATGAGAAAAACTAGTAGTAATAGTAGTGCAGATTTAGTAAATAGTTTGACTGTGTTGAGGGAATTATTTGTTTAGTAGAGTGATGGCGTTCAATGTTCTTGTGTCTAGTTGTCTTGGTGTGCAGTGCTCTGTCGCATTGTTTTGAGGGTAGGAGTTGAAACAGTTTGTGTCCAGGATGCGAGGGGTCAGTAAATATTTTCACAGCCCTCTTTTTTACTTGTGCAGTATGCAGGACCTCAATGGAAGGCAGGTTGGCAGCAATTCATGGCACTGGACCAGAATATCTCCGGGACCGCCCTCTGCCGCATGAATCCCAGCGACCGGTTCGGTCCCACAGAGTTGGCCTTCTCCGGGTCCCGTCAACTAAACAATGTCGTCTGGCGGGACCCAGGGGAAGAGCCTTCTCTGTGGCGGCTCCAACCCTCTGGAACCAGCTTCCCCCTGAGATTAGGATTGCCCCCACCCTCCTTGCCTTTCGCAAACTCCTTAAAACCCACCTCTGCCGTCAGGCATGGGGGAACTGAAACATCTCCCCCTTGCCCATGTTGTTTTGGTGTTAGATTGATTGTGTGCTTGTTTTTTTTAATATTCTGGGGTTGCTTTTTATGAATTTTTTAGCTTGTTGTGAGCCACCCGAGTTTGTAGAGAGGGGCGGCATATAAATCCAATAAATCTAATCTAATCTAATCTAATTGTTTTTTTTATGCAGTTCTGATTATCCTCTGAAGTCTGTGTTGGTCTTGAAGGGATCTTGTAGATCACATAGCCCAACCTCTCACCCAAGTAGGGGACCCTTGTACCATTTCTGTCAAATAGCAGTACAGTCTCTTCTTGAAAGCATCCAGTGATGAAGCTCCTACAACCTCTAAAGGCGACCTCTTCCAGTGGTTGATTGTTCTCATTGTCAGAAAATTCCTCCTTATTTCTGCTTCACTATCCATCCTTCCAAAGAGCAGTCAGAGTTGATTTCCTTTAGGATGGAATGGCTGTCCAGGGAACTCTCAAGGATCTTAACACCACAATCCAAAAGCATCCATCCTTCGGCACTCAACCTTTCTTCTGGTCCAACCATAACCATACTTTACTGCCATAGATTTGATTATATACAGACCTTTGCTGGCAATAAGATGTCTCTACTTTTTAATAGCCTGTCTAGGTTTGCCATAGCTAGGGTGTGGGTGTGCAAAATTACAAACATAGTTTATGCTCTTGCCGGACATGTGTTTTGTGTCTTCACAAGGTTGTGTGCAGGGCATGAACCTATTTTGTGCAGGATTATTATGGGATCATTGATGATTATGCTATCAGTGCTGAAATCCAATATAGTGGTACCTCTACCTAAGAACGTCTCTACCTATGAACTTTTCTAGATAAGAACCGGATGTTCAAGATTTTTTTGCCTCCGAAATTGTAACTGGAAATGGCAGGGAGAAGCCTCCGTGGGGCCTCTCTAGGAATCTCCTGGGAGGAAACAGAGCCGGAAAAGGCGGGGAGAAGCCTCTGTGGGCGTCTCGAGGAATCTCCTGGGAGGAAACGTGGCCAGAAAAGACTGGGAGAAGCCTCCATGGGGCCTCTCTAGGAATCTCCTGGGAGGAAACAGGGCAGAAAAAGTGGGGAGAAGCCTCCATGGGGCCTCTCTAGGAATCTCCTGGGAGGAAACAGGGCCAGAAAAGGTGGGGAGAAGCCTCCGTGGGGCCTCTCTAGGAATCTCTTGGGAGGAAACAGGGCCAGAGAAGGTGGAGAGAAGCCTCTGTGGGGCCTCTCTAGGAATCTCCTGGGAGGAAGCAGGGCCAGAAAAGGCAGGGAGAAGCCCCCGTGGGGCCTCTCTATGAATCTCCTGGGAGGAAACAGAGCCAGAAAAGGTGGAGAGAAGCCTCTCTGGGGCCTCTCTCTCTCCCTGTGGTTTCCCCAATTGCACACATTATTTACTTTTACATTGATTCCTAGGGGAAAAATTGCTTCATCTTCTTACAAACCTTTCTACTTAGGAACCTGGTCATGGAACAAATTAAGTTCGTAAGTAGTGGTACCACTGTACACTTGGAAAGAGCTAGGTTAGGAGGCTGGGCTTTAAAGGAAACTGTTTTCCTAGGTCAAACTGTTCGCCTGTCTAGCAATTCCTTGTACTGGCCCCCTGTAGAGTAAAAGAAATTGCAAGCTGACTTTGGCACACCATTAGCTGTAAAGGGGGAGCTCTCCTCGTTCCTGCAGGCTACCATTTAATTCCTTCATTTATTGTTGTAGCAGCAAATTGGTGTTCAATAATTGGCTTAACCACAAATGGTCCCAGGTCAGAGTCCGGCCTTTTCTGAGCCACTGAATCATTTGGTATTACCCATCTGTCTTCCTAAACTCTGCCTTCTTCCCATCTGCCACTGCAAATATCCCTCTTATAGTTATCTCTCCCAGCAGTTCGCCCCTTCCAAGAAACATTTTTTGGATTAGTCTCTGCTGAGTGAATGATTTTTTGTTTGGAGAACAAAGACTATTTCTTAAGTTCCCGCCAATCTATTCTGGAGTTCCGTGGCATTGCCATCGTTTGATCCCCGCAGGTTCTCAAATGTGGTCACAGCTTGCATTCTGGATATCAATTAGACTGCCAACATTGTGAACACAGAGTGGGCTGTAGATGCTAACATGACTGAGCCACGTGAATTCATACCAGACCAGAAGACAGCAGCAGATGTCTGCTTCTTATCAAGGAGTTCAACAGAGACAGAATTAAGCAAGCTGGTTTGATATCCCAAAATCACGTATGGAAAATCAGACTGGATATGTCTCTGTCTGTTTCTCTGTCTAATCAATTTAAGATTAAATTTAATCAATTTAAGATTAAATTGATTAAATCTAGCAAAATCATTCCATGTCTAGCTTGCTTGCTTGCTTGCTTGCTTGCTTGCTTGCTTGCTTGCTTGCTTGCTTGCTTGCTTGCTTCATTCATTCATTCATTCATTCATTCATTCATTCATTAGATTTGTATGCCGCTCTTCTCCATAGGCTCGGGCGGCTCACAACAAAATATAAAACAATTCACAACAAATCTAATAAATTAATTTTTTTTTAAAAAAATCCATTATTATCATCCCTCATCTTCCAACGGACCCCCCCAGCACTTCAAGCAACAAATAGGATAGTGCGCCTCTTACTACCTCATTCCATCCAAATTTCAACCCAACTCAACCCAATCCCACCCTTGGCCACAAACTCAATCTCAAATGTAAACTAATCAATGCAAGAAGCATAATCAACAAATTATCTGAATTCCTCATCCTACTTAACACAAACACATTTGACTTAATATTTGTCTGTGAAACATGGGTGAACTCTTCATATCCTGACTCCATCATCACACAAAGTAACTACCTGGTCTTCCGGTCTGACCGCGACTCCCGCAGAGGGGGTGGTGTAGCCATATTCTACAAAAGCTCACTCAACCTAAAAAACATTCAAGTTACACAAGATCTCATTCTCCCTGAAAGCCTAGTTTGCGACATCTCCCTCAACACTACACTTCTGTGCTACAGAGCTCCAAACTATGACATTACCCATGCAACTAAACTAAGCTCTCTCCTAACTTGGGCAACCTCCTGCCCCCATCCCATTATCTTCCTTGGTGACCTCAACTTACCATACATCAACTGGTCACTAAATGAATGCTCCACTGAACCTATACATACCGCCATCTATAACACCGTCACCAGCCTAGGACTTGAACAATTAGTATCAAACAACACCAGACTCAACAACTGTCTCGATCTCATATTCTGCAACAGCAAAAGTGCTATCTATGGACTGCACATAAAAGAACCCTTCTCCAACAGCGACCACAGCACGATCAACTTCAACCTCAACCTACATCATCTAAACACTCACCTGAAGTATGCCGCGCCTAAGTACAATTTCAGGAAAGCCAACTATGAACTCATAGACGCCAATCTCTCATTTATTAATTGGCAATCCTTGTTCTCTAAATGCATCACCATTGATGACCTCTACAACACGTTCTTACACCAAATTAATAGACTTATAGATCTGCATGTTCCACTCACCTCTCCTAGAAGAAAACGAAAAAATAATGTACCAGTATCGATAAAGAAACTACAAACCAAAAAAAGATCCCTCTGGCGTAGAAACAAAAAAGGCCCAGTAACCAACTTTAAAAGCCGCTGCAGAAGCATATGCCAACAAATAAAAGTAGAATGTCTCAACTATCACGGTGAACAAGAGGAAAACCTCCTACGCACCAAATCTAACCGTGCTTTCTACAACTTCGTCAACAACAAACTTAACGACTCTAGACCTATTCCACCTCTCGTAGGACCCAACAACAAAGAATACCATGATGACCCATCCAAAGCTAACCTCTTCAACTCCTTTTTTGGATCTGTTTTTGTTAACAGTATCGGCTCATCCCCCTTCTTCACAAATCGCATTCCAAACTCATTAAAAAACCTAACCCAAATCACCTTCACTATAGACTACGTTGAAAAAGCAATCCGTGACCTCAAACCTTCCCTATCTGTCGGACCAGACGGTCTTTGTGCTTACTTCCTAAGAAAACTTTCTTCTGCCATAGCTGAACCCCTAAGCATTATCTTCCAAAAATCCTTCAGGACCAGCACTCTCCCCAAGCTGTGGTCAAAAGCAGTAGTCATCCCCATTTTCAAAAAAGGAGACCCATCACTAGTTGACAACTACAGACCAATATCACTATGCTGCGTCCCTTGTAAAATCATGGAATCAATTATAAACCGATCAATCACCATTTACGTAGAATCTAATAACCTGCTATCAAAAAAACAATTTGGATTCAGAAAGAAACTATCCTGCAACCTACAACTACTTCACTGCAAAAACATCTGGACTAACCACCTTGATCAAGGAAAATCCATTGATGCAATTTATATTGACTTCTGCAAAGCCTTTGACTCAGTAGTTCACGACAAACTTCTCCTAAAACTCAAATCCTACGGCATCTCAAGACTCCCCCACAACTGGATTACTGCATTCCTGTCAAACAGGCAACAAGTTGTCAAAATCGGAAGCGCCATTTCCACCCCAGTCCCTGTCATAAGCGGCGTTCCCCAAGGCAGCGTACTAGGTCCTACTCTTTTCATCCTATACATCAATGACCTCTGTGATAATATTGCAAGCAACTGTGTGCTTTTTGCTGATGATGTGAAACTTTTCAACACCACTGACAGCACACTCACTCTCCAAAAAGACCTTGACTTTGTTTCAGATTGGTCTAACACTTGGCAACTCCAAATATCAACCAACAAATGCTTTACCCTCCACATCGGCAAAAAGAATCCAAACCTCACATATGAACTGAATAAACAAATTCTAGCAGCCAACCCACACTCAGTAAAAGACCTTGGAATACTAATATCAAAAGACCTAAGTGCTAAAGCCCACTGCAACAATATCGCCAAAAAGGCTTCCAGAGTTGTTAACTTGATTCTACGTAGCTTCTGCTCTGGCAACCTCACACTACTGACTAGAGCCTACAAAACCTATGCCAGACCCATTCTCGAATACAGCTCATCTGTCTGGAACCCACACCACATCTCAGACATCAACACTCTCGAAAACGTCCAAAGATATTTCACCAGAAGAGCACTTCACTCCTCCACTCGAAACAGAATACCCTACGAAAACAGACTAACTATCCTGGGTCTAGAAAGCCTAGAGCTGCGGCGCTTAAAACATGATTTAAGTATTGCCCACAAGATCATATGCTGCAACGACCTTCCGGTCAACGACTACTTCAGCTTCAACCGCAACAACACAAGAGCACTCAACAGATTCAAACTTAATATTAACCGCTCCAAACTTGACTGTAAAAAATACGACTTCAACAATCGAGTTGTCGAAGCGTGGAACTCATTACCGGACTCAATAGTGTCAACTCCCAACCCCCAACATTTCTCCCTTAAACTCTCCACAATTGACCTCTCCAGGTTCCTAAGAGGCCAGTAAGGGGCATATATAAGTGCACTGATGTGCCTATCGTCCCCTGTCCAATTGTCTTCCCTTCCCTTATCTATCTATCTATCTATCTATCTATCTATCTATCTATCTATCTATCTATCTATCTATCTACATATATATACATACATATATCATATATATTCTCTCCTTATTTCATATATCATATATATCCTCTTTTTCCTTCTATCTTTATATATATTACTTAATGTCTACTCTCTTCCATATGTATTGTATATTGGACAAAGAATAAAATAAAAAAAATAAATAAAAAATAAAAATTAAACCAGACATACACACAGACATACCATACATAAATTGCATAGGCCCAGGGGAGGGGGGAATGCCTCAATTCCCCCATGCCTGACGGCAGTGGTGAGTTTTAAGGAGTTTACGGAAGGCCAGGAGGGTAGGGGCAGTTCTAATCTCCAGGGGGAGCTGGTTCCAGAGAGTCGGGGCCGCCACAGAGAAGGCTCTTCCCCTGGGACCCGCCAGACAACATTGTTTAGTTGACGAGACCCGGAGAAGGCCAACTCTGTGGGACCTAATTGGTCGCTGGGATTCGTGCGGCAGAAGGCGGTCCCAGAGATATTCTGGTCCGATGCCATGAAGAACTTGGTGTCCAAGTGTCCAAGCTTGATGCAGTGACTACATTTAGTCATTCAAACTAGATACAGTAGTTGGAAACATCTCACATTGGAGGTGGCCAGTAGCTCAATGATGCAACAGTGTTAATAACACTTTATAAGGCCACACTTGGAATACTGCATTCAGTTTTGGTCGCCACGATGCAAAAAGGATGTTGAGACTCTAGAAAGAGCGCAGAGAAAAGCGGCAAAGATGATTAGGGGACTGGAGGCTAAAACATATGAAGAACAGTTAGTTGGGGGAAAGATCAAAAGCAACATGAGAAAATATTATTTTACTGAAAGAGTAGTAGATCCTTGGAACAAACTTCCAGCAGATGTGGTAGATAAATCCACAGTAACTGAATTTAAACATGCCTGGGATAAACATATATCCATCCTAAGATAAAATACAGAAAATAGTATAAGGGCAGACTAGATGGACCATGAGGTCTTTTTCTGCCGTCAGACTTCTATGTTTCTATGTTTCTATGTAACAGTTGCAGGAATTGGGCATGGCTAGTTTAAAGAAAAGAAGGACCAGCAGAGACATGATAGCAGTTCTCCATTATCTCAGGGGTTACCACAAAGAAGAAGGAGTCAACCTATTCTCCAAAGCACCTGAGGGTAGAACAAGAAGCAATGGGTGGAAACTAAACAAGAAGAGAAGTAACTTAGAACTAAGGAGAAATTTCCTGACAGTCAGAACGGTTGATCAGTGGAACAGCTTGCCTCCAGAAGTTGTGAATGCCCCAACACTGGAAGTTTTTATTGCATAACCATCTGTCTGAAATAACAATAACGATAACAATAACAATTTATTAGATTTGTATGCTGCCCCTCTCCGAGGACAGGGAGCAGCTCACAACAACAATACAACATGTACAAATCTAATATTAAAAACAATTTAAAACCCTCATTATAAAAAGAAAAACAATCATACAACCTAACAATCTATACACAAAACCATAGTAGCTAGGGGTATATTAACTTCCCCATGCCTGGAGACATAGGTGGGTTTCCTGCCTAAGCAGGGGGATGGACTAGAAGACCTCCAGGATCCCTTCCAACTCTAGTTGTCTTGGTGTGCAGTGCTCTGTAGCGACGTTTTGAGGGTAGGAGTTGAAACAGTTTATGTCCAGGATGCGAGGGGTCAGTAAATATTTTCACCGCCCTCTTTTTGACTCGTGCAGTATACAGATCCTCAATGGAAGGCAGGTTGGCAGCAATTATTATTATTATTATTATTATTATTATTATTATTATTATTATTATTATTAACATGTTTTATGGGTAGACGATCTATCTTCTCTGCATCTCCAGATAAATGATTGACTTTTGAAAATGATAGGATTGTATAAAAGCTTGGGACAGCTATTTTCTGGCAGAGTAGCCTCAACTATGACAAATCTATGGTGTACAGGTGTCAGGTATAGATGTCAGCCCATTTTGAGTTAGAGACTTTGGCCTGCCACAAGTAGAATAGCACTGTGGGAATTGGGAGGGGTAGTTGCATGGGAGGGAAAAATACTAGTCACAAGAAATCCCTTCCAGAGATTTAAGGTCATCCTTTGTTTAGCACCAACCGGAAGTACAGGGGAGGATCGTGGATGTTGACAGAACCAAAGTGGTCTATGTGATGAACTTGTGGGTGTGGGGATGAGGGATGAACCTTAACGTGGGTGGAGAATTGTAGGAAAAGTTAGTATCAGGTTGACTACAGTTCATAACCAACATACCCTGTTAATAAATTGGAACTTGGAAGAAGGGCAAGGTTTGGACTCTGATTGATTTCTAATGGGAATGCTGACAACTGCCCTGAATTTGAAGCAGCTGTAGCATGTGATCCTAAGATGAGATCTGTGATCTCTAATGATAGCATTGCAGCTGCGAGAGCAATCATGGGCTTCCCTAAATACGCCCATGTCACACCAATACTCCGCAGTCTGCATTGGTTGCCGATCAGTTTCCGGTCACAATTCAAAGTGTTGGTTATGACCTATAAAGCCCTTCATGGCACCAGTCCAGATTATCTCAGGGACCGCCTTCTGCCGCACGAATCCCAGCGACCAGTTAGGTCCCACAGAGTGGGCCTTCTCCGGGTACCATCAATTAAACAATGTCGGTTGGCGGGGCCCAGGGGAAGAGCCTTCTCTGTGGCAGCCCCGGCCCTCTGGAACCAACTCCCCCCAGAGATTAGAATAGCCCCCACCCTCCTTGCCTTTTGTAAGCTCCTCAAAACCCACCTCTGCCGTCAGGCATGGGGGAATTAAAATAATATTTCCCCCTAGGCTTCTACAATAGATAGATAGATAGATAGATAGATAGATAGATAGATAGATAGATAGATAGATAGATAGATAGATAGATAGATAGATAGATAGAGCAAATCAACCAAGCTGATTAAAAGCACCTCCAGTCATAATAATTTCAATGTCTCCAAGGACCAAATGTAGGAGTACTTCCAAACACTATAGCTGTCCTTTTAGAAAGAATGCAACAAAATCAGGACTAACTCTACCAAACAGATAGGTAAGTCACTCTCACAGTCACTCATACCCTCATCACCTCGAGGTTTGATTACTGCAGTGCTCTCTATATGGGGCTACCTTTGTGAAAATATTTACTGACCACTCACATCCTGGACATAAACTGTTTCAACTCCTACCCTCAAAATATCGCTAAAGAGCACTGCACACCAAGACAACTAGACACAAGAACAGTTTTTTTCCCAAACGCCATCACTCTGCTAAACAAATAATTCCTTCAACCCTGTCAAACTATTTACTAAGTCTACACTACTATTACTGTTAGTTTTATCTCATCATTCATAACACCCATTTCCTCCCATTTATGACTGTATGAGTGTAACTTGTTGCTTATATCTCTAAGATTTACATTAATATTGATTGTTTCTTCATTGCTTATTTGACCCCTATGACAATCATTAAGTGTCATACCACATGATTCTTGACAAATGTATGTTTTATTTTATGTACACTGAGAGTATATGCACCAAAGACAAATTTCTTGTGTGTCCAATCACACTTGGCCAATAAAGAATTCTATCCTATCCTATCCTATTCCATCCTATCCTATCCTATTCTATATAAAAACAATATAAATTGAAAGATACAAGAAACATGGTTATAGTAATGGTAGGAAGAGATAATGTTTGGAGACTGCAGGTAGTACAAAATGCTGTCATAGGCCTTCCAAGACATGCCCATGTCTTGTCAACACTCCGCAAGCTGCATTGGCTGCCTATTGGTCTCCGTATGCAATTCAAAGGGTTGGTTATGACCTATAAAACCCTTCATGGCTTAGGATCAGATTACTTACAGGACTGCATTCTGCCTGAACCAATAACACGCACTGGTCTCAGCGACTGCGCTGGTAGCACTGAAGAAGAGTGGCCTTTCACTGCATAAGAGTTGAGCAGTAATGGGCAGCCACAATTTTTACTGCCACACTGTGGGCGTAGCTTATTTTGTGGGTGTGGCTTAATGGTCATGTGATTGGGTAGGAATGGCTTGCCGGCCATGTGAGTAGGTGGGAGTGGCTTGAACAATCATCATTGTTCAAGTGAACTGTTAAGTCCTTGATGTACAACCTTACCCATGTCGCTCGCTGGGGTGACAATTTGCTTCACATTTTCCACGCTCTCCTTCCTGGGTCGCCCCCCTGCCTCAGGCTGGTTAGCTAAGCAAACGGGTGCTGCCAGAAGCATAAATGCTGCCAGCACTGTTTCTACCCACGCCTTCTGCTTGCACCTCAGGCCGGAGGTGGCCACGTGAAGCTGGAGTGGAGCAGGACAGGAGAGAGGGAAGCTTGTCTGAGGCCAGGAAGGAGGAAAGAGGAAAAAAACAAGGAGTGCAGACGCAGCAGCAGGGGAATAATAATAATAATAATAATAATAATAATAATAATAATAATAATAATAATTTATTAGATTTGTATGCCACCCCTCTCCAAAGACTCGGGGCGGCTCACAACAACAATAAAAACAATATTATACTGGCACAAATCTAATATTAAAAAAAACTAAAAACCCTATCATAATTAAAAACCAAACAGCACATACATACCAAACATAAATTATAATAAGCCTGGGGTAAAGGTGTCTCAAATCCCCCATGCCTGGCGGTATAGGTGGGTCTTAAGTAGTTTACGGAAGACAAGGAGGGTGGGAGCAGTTCTAATCTCCGGGGGGAGTTGATTACAGAGGGCTGAGGCCACCGCAAAGAAGGCTCTTCCCCTGGGGCCCGCCAGACGACATTGTTTAGTCGACAGGACCCAGAGAAGGACAACTCTGTGAGACCTTATTGGCCGCTGGGATTTGTGCGGTAGCAGGCGGTTCCGGAGGAAAAAAGGAGAGCCGAGCTGAGACCAGTAATCCAGGAAGTGACAGCCGCCGATTAGCTGGAGCTGCGCATGCATCTTCATTTCCGCCGGTGGAACTGCATCCCACCATGTCCTGCCTACTGCCCACCCCTGGAGCTGAGTCAGAAATCAGAGAGTGGTATTTCTGAGCCAATGACTTGCAAGGGAAGGGGGGAAAGGTTTTGTCATTCTGACTAAATCAGTGGCTCTCAGGAAAGAAAAAAAAAAGACAACTGTCACCATAGTTCCCTCTAAGCTGAGCAGTGAGCAATCGCTCACTTAAAAATCATCATCAACTCAGAGTTTTCCAAACCTGCCCAGAAGCCGAGAGGGAAAGAGTGAGAGGGAAGGAGAGAGAGAGGAAGAGAGAGAAACAGATAGAAAAAAGAGAGGAAGGAAAAGAGAAAGAAAAAGAATGGGAGTAAGGAAGAGAGAAAGAAAATCAAAATCTAGTTTGAAACTAGCTCAACTATTTAAGTGGCATTTTGATATTGATAGAGTTGCCCTATTATGAGCTCACTGTTATAGACACACAGTACAGTATTTTATTTTGAAATTCTATGAGGCAAAACAGGGTGGGTTTTTTGTTTGTTTGTTTGTTTGTTTATTATTTCTGTGCCGCCCAGTCCTGAAGGGACTGCCGCTCAGACACTATACTTTTCCGCCCACCCCCCAAAAAAATTAGAGGGAACACTGATTCTGTCACCCATGGAGAGAGGTTCCAAAAAGATGTGTGTTAATTTGTTCTCTTGTCATGAGAGGCCTGAGGTAAATATGATGAAAGAAGAGGGGAAACCAGCTGGAACGCGTTGCTGAGGGAGAGCAGATGGGTTTAATATACACACACAAAAAGTGAAAGCAAGGCAAGTGGCTGGATTTCCGCTTCTCATATTGAACAACAGACCACACACAATAAATAGTAAAGTGTAAACAAATTCAATGTGAGTCTCAGGATCAGAGCTATTCAGTAGTGGGTTGCAGCCGGTACGGGTGGGATCGGCGCACACACACACTTTTGGCACCCAAAGGAAAAAAGATTTGCCATCACACTGGTAGGGGGGGTCCTGTTTGAGCAGGGGGCTGGTCTAGACCAGGGGTCAGCAAAGTTGGCTCTTCTATGACTTATGGACTTCAACTCCCACAATTCCTGAGCCAATCGTGCTAGCTCAGGAATTCTGGGAGTTGAAGTCCACATGTCATAGAAGAGCCACCTTTGCCTACCCCTGGTCTAGAAGACCTCCAAAATCTCTACCAACTTTCTTATTCTGTTATTCATTCACTTACCTGCCCAATACTTTGGTCTAATGCTGCGTCAATGACTTTTTGGAAAAAAAGAAAGCCACAGTCCACTAAGAGAGAAACCTGCAGTTGATTACACCCATATTAGCAGAAGAACCATATTAGATTAGATTAGATTTATTGGATTTATATGCCGCCCCTCTCCGTAGACTCGGGGCGGCTCACAACAACGGTAAACAAAACATAGTAACAAATCTAATATTTCGCAATCTAGATTACAGTTTTAAGTTAAAAAATCCAAAAGAACCCCAATATATATATAAAAAACAAGCACACAATCGAATCATACACAAAAACTACATGTGCAAGGGGGAGATGTTTCAATTCCCCCATGCCTGACGGCAGAGGTGGGTTTAAAGGAGTTTCCGAAAGGCAAGGAGGGTGGGGGCAATACTAATATCTGGGGGGAGCTGGTTCCAGAGGGTCAGAGCCACCACACAGAAGGCTCTTCCCCTGGGTCCTGCCAGATGACATTGTTTAGTCGACGGGACCCGGAGAAGGCCAACTCTGTGGGACCTAAAATAGACTATTAGCCCTGCTGGATGTAAACCTTTACCCAACTGGCAGTGAATTCCTCAGGACAGAGGTGACAAAAATGTGATTTATCTTCCTGCTTGCCTGCATACATGGACACATTCGCATGCACACCCATCGGCAGCCTTCTAATTTGAACATGTTTGACTGATCACCATCCGCACACACATTCAAGTTATGATTAATATTTCAGGTCAGCATGCCTAGTTCATTCCGAAAAAGACATATGTTCATAAACCGATGCGTTTGCGTTCCTTTATAGGAGTGGTAAACTATTCACCTGACGGTTAGTAGTAGACTATTAAGAGCAGTCTACTAATAGCAGACTATTTTCTGCAGCAGAGGAGGAAAACGTGGTTTCCTCAAACAAAGGTTATCTCTTGATCAGGTCCTTTCGCTTGCTCCATTGAGTTGGAGGAATTAAGAACAGGTGAAGGAAGGACTGAAAGTTTACTGATAATATCACAACACACCAGCAAATGCCCAAAAAAAAAAGTTTAGTTGTCGCCGGTTTCTTTAACAACAGCTTTGTTTCCATTTAATTTGGCCAGAGTCAAAACACAGGTCTTGCCAAGTGTAGCGACCTGGCCCAGTTAAAACAGTCGTTAAAATGACTCTGTTTGAATTGTAAACTGGAACACCGAGAGCCGGTGGTGCCCTAGAATTATCTCTTTATCAATTTCAGCTTGTCCTCTGTCATGGTATTTTAACAGCATACAGTAAAATCTCTGTGGTCAATTTACTGTATGAAATTTGATCACATTTTTGGACTCTCCTGAGATCTCTGCAAATTGCATTCTGCAGCTTCTGCAAATCATTGGAGATTGGAAGGGTGTACATGGGAGAAAAATTGCTCTTAGTTAGTTTAGTGATGTTGCCTTTGTCCTCGTGTTCATCTTCCCTTGGGACGCTGATGGTTTGAGGAAGAATAGAATAGAATAGGATAGGATAGGATAGGATAGAATAGAATTGGCCAAGTGTGATTGGACGCACAAGGAATTTGTCTTGGTGCATATGCTCTCAGTGTACAGTGTTCCCTCGATTTCCGCAGGGGATGCGTTCCGAGACCGCCCATGAAAGTCGAATTTCCGCGAAGTAGAGATGCGGAAGTAAATACACCATTTTTGGCTATGGACTGTATCACAAGCCTTCCCATAACACTTTAAACCCCTAAATTACCATTTCCCATTCCCTTAACAACCATTTACTCACCATTATTACTGGTACTCACCATTGAATAAGACACTTAGTGATCCTGATATTTATAAACATAATTATTTATTAACAATAATGTTTTTTTTTTGTTATTTATTTGCAAAAAATATTAGTTTGGCAATGACATATGACGTCATTGGGTGGGAAAAACCATGGTATAGGAAAAAAAACGTGAAATATTTTTTAATTAATATTTTTTTAAAAACCGTGGTATAGGCTATTCGCGAAGTTCGAACCCGCGAAAATCGAGGGAACACTGTTCATAAAAGAAAGAGATACATTTGTCAAGAATCATGTGGTGCAACACTTAATGATTGTCACATGGGTCAAATAAGCAATGAAGAAGCAATCAATATTAATGAAAATCTTAGGATACAAGCAACGAGTTACAGTCATAGAGGCACTCCTTAAAGCTCATAGGTAAGAAAGTGAGGGCAAACTTCGTGATAGTCAAGGTTATTAATAAGCTATCAAAACAAAAGCAATATGTTGATTTTGTAAACCGTTTGGAGAGGGTTGTAAAAGCACTGTGAAGCGGTATGTAAGTCTAAATGCTATTGCTATTTACCAGACTGGTAAACCACTTATTATGCCGAAATTAACTCTTTCTACAGTTCTACTTACCACGTGCTCTAAAGCTAGAAGAAGGAATATTGTGAAGTGTAAATATATCTGGAAATGAAATAGTTGAAAAAGAGCTTACTATTTACTTTATTTGTTGATATCTTGTATATATGTTGTTTGTTTTTAACTAAAAAAACTCAATAAAGATTTAAAAAGTGACTTCAAACTAAATACCTTGTCTGATATCCTCATTCATGATGGAAGAAACAATGGAAGAAACAAGAATCAATAGATGGGAACTAATCAAAGAAAGAAGCAACCTGGAATTAAGGAGAAACTCCTCAACAGTGCTAACAATCAACCAGTGGAACAGCCTGTCTTCAGATGTTGTGGATGCGCCATCACTGGAGGCTTTTAAGAAGAGATTCGATAGTCACTTGTCTGAAATGGTATAGGTCAGGGGTCGGCAAAGTTGGCTCTTCTAAGATATGTGGACTTCAACTCCCAGAATTCCTCAGCTAGCATGATTAGCTCAGGAATTCTGGGAGTTGAAGTCCACAAGTCATTAGAAGAGCCAACTTTGCCTACCCCTGGTATAGGTTCTTCTACTTCAGCAGGAGGTTGAACTAGAACAGTGTTTCCCAACCTTGGCAACTTGAAGAGATCTGGACTTCAACTCCCAGAATTCCCCAGCCAGCATTTGCTGGCTGTGGAATTCTGGGAGTTGAAGTCCAGATCTCTGCAAGTTGCCAAGGTTGGGAAACACTGGACTAGAAGACTTCCTTTCCAGGTTCTGTTCTGTTTTGTTCCATTCTGTTTTATTCTGCTCCTGTTCTGTTCTATTTTACTCTACTCTACTCTACTCTACTCTACTCTACTCTACTCTACTTATTCTACTCTATCAAAACTAGCATATGGGCTAAGTAACATGAACCCTTGGTCTAATCATGCAGGAATTGTTCTTTTATACTTAAATTGACTGTTCTTGCTCAATTGAATGGTTATGTAGATATATTCAAGGCAGTATGGAAGAACTGATGATTTAACACTGCTGTAGATAAATAGATGTCAACCTTTCTATCAGCAGAAAGGTTGATTTTTAATATATGCTGAAGACAGCTGACATTGTATAGGCAACATTTCTCGGATCATAGTCATCACATTGATTGAGAAGCCTGGTAGAATGTTATACATCACTGGGTTATGGGAATGTGCATTAAATAGGTATGAAACACACACACAATGAAGCCCCACAATTTCCACATGTCAGAAAAGGGTGCAGTTATTATTCTTTCTATCTCCAGTTTCAAACAAAAGAAGGATAAATTGGTGCTGAAAGAAAATGCAATGGACGCAGTTCTACTTTGGGTCAAAAGTATGATATCATTAAGGTGTAAAATTCTCTCCTTCCAACCTTCCAACTCAGGGGTTGCCACAGCCTATTCTCCAAAGCACCTGAAGGCAGAATAAGAAGCAAAGTATGGAAACTAATCAAGAAGAGAAGGAACCAAGAATTAAGGAGAAATGTTCTGTCAGAACAATTGATCAGTGGAACAACTTAGAAACATAGAAACATATAAGATTGACGGCAGAAAAAGACCTCATGGTCCATCTAGTCAGCTCTTATACTATTTCCTGTATTTTATCTTAGGATGGATATATGTTTATCCCAGGCATGTTTAAATTCAGTTACTGTGGATTTACCAATCACATCTGCTGGAAGTTTGTTCCAAGCATCTACTACTCTTTCAGTAAAATAATATTTTCTCACGTTACTTCTAATCTTTTCCCCAACTAACCTCAGATTGTGCCCCCTTGTTCTTGTGTTCACTTTCCTATTAAAAACACTTCTCTCCTGAATCCTATTTAATCCTTTAACATATTTAAATGTTTCAATCATGTCCCCCCTTTCCCTTCTGTCCTCCAGACTATATAGATTGAGTTCATGAAGTCTTTCCTGATAGGTTTTATGCTTAGGACCTCCCACCATTTTTGTAGCCCGTCTTTGGACTTGTTCAATTTTGTCAATATCTTTTTGTAAGTGAGGCCTCCAGAACTGAACACAATATTCCAAATGTGGTCTTACCAGTGCTCTTTACAGTGGGATCACAATCTTCCTCTTCCTGCTTGTTATACCTCTAGCTATGCAGCCAAGCATTCTATTTGCTTTCCCTACCGCCTGACTACACTGTTCACCCATTATGAAACTGTCAGAGATCACTACCCCTAAATCCTGCTCTTCTGAAGTTTTTGCTAACACAGAACTGCCAATACAATACTTGCTTCCAAAATTGTGGGTGTTTCATTACTGGAAGTTTTTAAGAAGGGATTGGATAACCATTTATCTGACATGGTATATGATCTCCTCCTTGAGCAGGGGTTGGACTAGAAGACCTCCAGTGTCCCTTCCAACTCTGTTATTTTGTAACTCTAATGCTATTCTGTTCATCTGATCTTGGGGATTCATGTCTATCGACAAAACTCAGCCTTTTAAAATAATTGATAAGTAATAATATTAGGAAACACATTCTCCAATATTCTAAGCAAAACACCAAGGAATTGGCTTTGACCTTTGCACAGAGTATAATTCAGATTAAAGGTATTCCATACCAGTCCAATAGATGAAATGTTTCAAATCCAGTTTAAAGATCTGTCAGGTAAGATGTGACCTATCCAGATTCCTAAGTGGTCAGTAAGGGGCGAGTACAAGTGCACTAGAGTGCCTTCCGTCCCCTGTCCTATTGCTCTCCTATATCTCCTATTCCTTTCTTCTATTCCTATATCTCTTCTATTCTTTCATTGATATGTTCTATTACTATACCTTCTTTTCTATTATCTCTTAAATATATTTTACTATGAGTATCTCCTCTATAACCTTCATCATGTATTTTACTATGTGTATATAGATATATACCCACTAAAACCCTCATTGTGTATTGGACAAAATAAATAAATAAATAAATAATTTCTGTTTAGCGTATAAATAATTGTCTAGCCTGGGAATGACAAACATGAAATGTTAACAAGTGTATAAAAGCCAAATATCTATGGTGCATCTTGAAGTGTGTGCTTTAGGTGTATGCACATGCATACACAAACACACACACATACACAAGTGATTTGGAGAAAGAGAAAAGAGAACAAACTCTGGGAAGGAATCAAAGCGAAGGAATGTTTTTTATGGACCAAAAGCAGGAAGCTCCTATCCTGACTTTTAATTATTTACTAGTCCATTTACAAGCATGAGTGGATTTTATGGTCTTTGAAATATAACAGACTGAGGAAAAAAATAAAAATCTGTTGGTGTTAAATAGCTGTTGCATCAAGTATCTGAAAAGCACGTTTGTCGTGGTTACTTTCTCATCCCCAATATCTCTCAAAATATAATTCATATCATAGGGGAAGAAGTTTTTCTTCGGATCTAACTTTCAAGTAATTCCATGGGATTGCCAAAAGTTTAGACAGAATTATTAACATTTAACATATAGTGAAATAATTGGCATACTGTGATTAACAAACTCAACTTAAACATTTGCTACCATTGCTGTCTGACAGAGAAGCATAGATAGAGGTATTTTCTTCTTTGCGGATTGTTTGAAATGTAAAATATGAAAATAAGGGCTGGTTACTCTGGCCCAGCTCCTGCCCCAAGGACTGTGGATGTGGGGGAGACATCCACATGCCGCAGGCCTGTTTTGCTCCTGGTGGAATCTGCTGATGAAGGCTCCTCTGACCAAGAAGACATGAGTGACAGAGAGGAAGAAAGTGTGGCAGACAGCTCAGAAGGAGATCAATTATCTAGCTCCTCCTTGGATTCGGAACAAGAGTTAATGATACAGCCACGCATGCTGAGAGCAACGCATAGGCAGCAACAGCTGAGATATTATTATCAAAGAAAATGAGGCCACCTGTGGTTGGGTGGGGCTGTGGTAATTAGTGAGGCTGCTATAAATAGCAGCCTGTGGATTTGGCCATTGTGGAGGATTATCTGATCGTTGTGTTTCGTGCCTGCCTTGCTGATTTTTCCCCGCTTTGAAACTAAACCAGAGCAAAGGGTGTTTCACTTTGTGAAAGAAGAAGGACTGTGAATTGCCTCACAGCTGCAATCTAAGTATCTCAGAACTGATAAGGGACTTGTACAAATTACCAGTTTGTTTGGAGACAAGTGCTCTTTGCTATACAAAAAGAGTGCTTAGTTTATTTGAATTTTCGTTATAAAGAACATTGTTTTGAATTTTCAAACGTGTGTGTGTCTGAAATTTGTATCTGTGAATTTTCAGGAGGATTCTAACAGAGAGCTCGACAGAACAGTTACATAACCGCCTTCTGTATGTTTGTAATGTACAGTGGCGCTCTTGTTTTGTTTTATCTAATGTTTTTGTTTTAACACATTTTCTTTTTGCTTGTATGTTTTTGTATTTGTTTCAATTAAAAAAACATTTTCTTCATACCAGAGGTGGTTTCCTACCGGTTCTAACCGGTTCTTTAGAATAGTTAGTAAACTGTTGATGACATCACAGAGCTGGCGCCAATCCGTGGGCGACGCCATCTTGTTTTTGCCTTCTGCACATGTGCAGAAGCTTAATTTTCAGCAGGAGAAAGCGAACATGCAGTGAGGTAAGTTAGAGCCCACTCCTGCTTCATACCTATACTTTAAAGAGAACAAATATCTGGGGGAATAAATTATCAAGCAGGGTGAAATGCTTGAGGGGGATAGGCAAGCTTAAGGGGACAAGATAGGAAGATGGTAATAGAGAGCTTAGGCAGAGCTTGGATGGGAGAAAACAAACTTGATGTCTGGGATCCATTTCTCAGAAGAAGGAACCTTGGTATTTCCTTCACTGTTTTTGATGTTTTACACATCCCCCCCCATTTTCCCCTCTCTTTTCGTTTCTTATTTTTTATTTTATCCTTTCATTTGTTCGATTTTCTTCTTACTTGCTTCATCCCTTTTTTCTTTTTCTAAAGAAACTTTTTTAAAAGTCCTGCTATCCCTTTCCCTTTCTCTTCCCCCTTTCACATATTTTCCTCCCTTCTTCTCTCCGTCCCTCCCTCCTCTCCTTCCTTCCTTCCTTCCTTCTTTCTTTCTTTCTTCCTCTCTCTCTCTCCCTCCTTCCTTCCTTCCTTCCTTCCTTTCTTCCTTCATTCATTCCTCCTTCCTCTCTCCCCTCCCTACCTCCCCGCCTTCCTTCCTTCCTTCCTTCCTTCCTCCCTCCCTCACTCACTCACTCAATCACTCACTCACTTCTTCACCTTCTTTTTTCTCCCCTCCTCCCTTCCCCCTCTTTCTTTCTTTCTTTCTTTCTTTCCTTCTTTCTTTCCTTCCTTCCTTCCTTTCTTCCTCCCTCCCCCTTCCCATCCTTCTTTCTTTCCTCTTTCCCCTCCTTCCTTTTTTCCTTTCTCCCTCTCCTCCCCCTTTTTCCTGCCTTCCTTCCTCCTTCCTCTCTCCCCTCCCTACCTCCCTGCCTGCCTGCCTGCCTTCCTGCCTTCCTTCCTTCCTTCCTCCCTCCCTCCCTCACTCACTCACTCACTCACTTCCTCGCTCACTCACCTCCTTCTTTTTTCTTTTCTCCCTCCCTTCCCCCTCTTTCTTTCTTTCCTTCCTTCCCTCCTTCCTTTCTTCCTCCCTCGCCCCTTCCCCTCCTTCTTTCTTTCCTCTTTCCCCTCCTTCCTTTTTTCCTTTCTCCATCTCCTCCCCCTTTTTCCTTCCTTCCTTCCTTCCTCCCTCCCACTCTCCCTCCCTCCCTCCCTTTTCCTTCCCAAGCATCTGAATTTTGATCACATGACCATGGCTGCTTTGCAACAGATGTGTGAAAAACAGTTATAAGTCACTATTTTCAGTGCCATTATAGATTCAAACAGTCCAAAAAGGAACTGTTGAGAACGACTTAGAAATGCTTGTTTTCTTAGCTTAAGTTATTTATGGAAATCCATAATTTATGGACATGGTTTCTAGGGTGGTTGTAGACCCCAGTGGAGATGAAAAATATCTACTTGGGGAACTTTTTTAATGATGTCCAAGCACACAAGCATAGCACACCCTTCAATATTTTTTAAAAACCAAAGTACTTTAAAAATAGAGTTCGACCTAAGAAGTAAGATCACCACCCAAATACCTTCAAACACTCTGATTAATTGTGTTTGACAGTTTGCCTAAGTCAATTCAGCTATCTTTCCTTTCCTTTCCACCTCTGCTGATAATAATATAAACAGATAATAAAGAATTTAAAAATTTGGCCAAACTTATCGGGCTAAAAACTAAACCATACAGAAATTTCCTCCGATCTATTGCAGATATTATCTCTATTGCACTCTCTCCCTTCCCAAACCCTGATTTCTTTTTTCTTTTTATTTTTATCAAGGAATCTGAAGTTTATCAGGCAACAAGCAAAAGGTTTTAAGTGAGTTTGAGCAGTCTCCTAAATACGAGGGTGTGAAACAGATCTATCCAGTTTCCAAACTGGTTCTTCTTATCAACAGTGTTTGAATACAAAACCCCAAATGGCACACTCTCCTGCCACAAAACAATTGAATAAAAAGGTAACAGACCAGACACCATTAAAATGTTTCTGTTTATTACACCACAGGCTTTGTTGAGCCTATAGTAAACAAATTACTTCAGCAAGGGACAGTTTCTTTGTTTGTGGTAGTAGCGAGTCTGGTGTTATTATGGCTCAGTGATGTATTGCTCAGTGACGTTGTTGAACTTTGGAAAACTACAATTCTCTGTACAGTTTATTTATTTTTATGTACTTAATGATGTTTGTGGACAGCTAACTGTAACATTTAAACTCAAAACAGTGCAACTTCTTTTTAAAAATAAAAATGTACTAAATCTCTTCACCCCGCCCCAAGTGATGAACTCACTTTGGTAATCTGAACTAAACCACATTTTGCCCTAAGGCAATGATGGCGAACCTATGACATTGGGTGCCACAGGTGGCATGCAGAGCCATACCTGCTGGCACACAAGCCGTTACCCTAACTCAGCTCCAATGTACATGTGCGTGCCAACCAGCTGATGTCTGGCTCATCTGGAGACCCAGGGGGGGGGGCATATTCGGAGAGCAGGGGTGGGCAGCAGGCAGGATGGGGTGGAACACAGTTCCACCGGTGGAAATGAAGATGTGTGCACAGCTCCAGCTGAGTGGCAGCTGTCACTTCCTGGATTACTGGTCTCGGCTCGGCTCTCCTTTTTTCCCTGCTGCTGCGTCTGCGCTCCTTGCTTTTTTCCTCTTTCCTCCTTCCTGGCCTCGGATGAGCTTCCCTCTCCCCTGTCCAGCTCCCCTCCAGCCTCACACGGTCATCTCCCACCTGAGATGCAAGCAGAAGGCGTGGGTGAAAGTGGCGCTGGCAGCATTTATGCTTCTGGCAGCACCCGTTTGCCTAGCTACCCACCCTGAGGTGGGAGTGTGTGAACCAGGAAGGAGAGCGCATGAAACGCGAAGCAAATTGTCACCCCAGCGAGCAACACTGGTAAGGTTGTAAGTCAAGGACTTAACAGTTCACTTGAACGATGACGATTGTTCAAGCCACTCCCACCTGGTCACATGGCTGGCAATCACTCCTACCCAGTCACATGACCACTAAGCCACACCCACAAAATAAGCCACATCCACAGTGTGTCAGTAAAAATGTTTTCTGCCCATTACTGCCGGAGAGTCTCTGGGGATATGGGGGAGGGCATTTTTGCTTCTGGAGCTTGGAGAGGGTGAAAAACGGGCCTATCAGACCCACCAGATTTTGGGAAATAGCTTTTTCAGGCTTCCAGAGAGCCTCTTGGAGGGGGGAGGGGGAGACCATTTTCACCATCCCCAGGCATTGAATTATGGGTGTGGGCACTCGCGCATGAAGAAAAAAAAGCTTCTCCATCACTGCCCTAGGGAATAAATCTAGTCAGGTTATCATTGTATGCACATTTACCCATGGTTAACCTAATCATAGTTGTTAGAACTTAACAATAGTTAGGTTAACTTCTAGGGGTGACATGATAGCAGTGTTCCAATATTTACGGGGTTGCCACAAAGAAGAGGGGGTCAACCTATTTTACAAAGCATCAGAAGGCAAAGAAGAAGCAATGGATGGAAACTAATGTAAACTAACTACCGGTAATAAGGTTGACTTAGGCTTCCATCCTTCCGCAGTGGGTAAAATGAGGATCCAGATTGTTGTGGGGCAATATGCTGAGTCTGTAAACTGCTTAGAGAGGGCTGTAAATGTGAAGTGGTATATAAGTCTAAGTGCTACTGCCTAGAACTAAGGAGAAATTTCCTGATGATGACAACAATCAATCAGTAGAATCACATGCTTTCAGAATTTATGGATGCTCCCACAACTAGACAACTATTTGTCTAAAGTGGTATATAGTCTCCTGCTTGAGGAGGAGGTTGGGCTAGAAGACCTTCAAGGTCCCTTCCAACTCTGTTATTCTCTAGTTTAGGTTAATCTGGGTTTGTATAGGTTTTCTGGGTTTGTGTAGCACACTAAACCCCCATTAACAACCAAGATTATTTGGTGGCACACACTATAAAATCTCAGGGACTATTAATATACTACTCTATTTTTAATTGCCATTTCCATCAATAAAATGAAACTAAGCAACTTGTAATTGGAGTTAAGGTATGTTTTATTGAATGTTCATTTATTGAATTAACACAGTTGGCAGAATTGTGGAGAACGGGTTGAATATCAGGGACACAGGAGACAGAAGGCACCAAAGGCTGGGAAGACAACACACCAAGTCAAACCAACCAATCTTTTAAAAAAACCACCAAAGATAATCTACAGTATATGGATCTATTTTCCAAAAAAACAGAAGGCAAGACGAGAAACAATACATGGAAACTAATCTTGAAGAGAAGCAGCCTAGAATTAAGGAAAAAAATTATTACCTTATTATCTTATTACCCCGGCTTAGGGAAATATTTATTTATTTTATTTATTTATTTTGTCCAATACAAATTGAAAATTAAAGAGAATAAAAACGTGTAGTAGTAAATATCAGGGAAAGGATAGAAGAAGAGATATGAGAGTAGAATACATCAATGAAGAGTAGAGGAAAGGATATATGAATGGGAGAAAAGATATATAAAATATAGGAGAGACAATTGGACAGGGGACAAAAGGCACGCTAGTGCACTTATGCTCGCCCCTTACTGACCTCTAAGGAATCTGGAGAAGTCAACCGTGGAAAGTCTAATGGAAAAATGTTGGGGGTTGACACCACGAAGTCTGGTAATGAGTTCCACGCTTCAACAACTCGATTGCTAAAGTCATATTTTTTATAGTCAAGTTTGGAGCGGTTGATATTAAGTTTGAACCTGTTGCGTGCTCTTGTGTTATTGCGGTTGAAGCTGAAGTAGTTGTTGACAGGCAGGATGTTGCAGCACATGATCTTGTGGGCAATACATAGATCATGTTTAAGGCATCATAGTTCTAAGCTTTCTAGACCCAGGATTGTAAGTCCCGATATATAACCCGCTCAATCTATCATTGCGTGGGTAAATTATTTTATTAAATAGGCATGCCTTTTCAACTGTGCTGTTTATTTGAACTCTGAATACAAATCACTCTCATTAGTTATTAATTGTTTTGAATATTTATTGGATATATAATCAGAACCACTTGCTAGTGGTAGTAGAGATTTTTAAGGCACAGAGAACTTCTTGGAAATGGAAGCCGGACCACATGAGATGAATATTGTGGAAAACATTGTACTTATACAAATAAAGTGATATCTAGTTACCTTATTTGTTAGTAAAGAAGGCTTATTTAATCTGTGTCCGACCCGTTGAGACCCCATGGACAATGTTTCTTCAGGCCTTCCAATTCTATACCATCCCCTGGAGTCCATTTAAGCTCATACCAACTGCTTCAGTGACACCCTCCAGCCACTACATTCTCTGTTGTCCCCTTCTTCTTTTGCCTTTATTCATTCATTCATTCATTCATTCATTCATTCATTCATTCATTCATTCATTTGTCCAATACACAAATACATAGGAAGAGAAATAGACTTGTGGTAATATATATAAGGGTAAAAGTGAACTTAGAGGAGAGGATATATGAAAGAAAGAAAATATATATGATAAGTGAGAGAAAGGAAAGACAATTGGACAGGGGACGAAAGGCACACCAGTGCACTTATGTACACCCCTTGCTGGCCTCTTAGGAACCTGGAGAGGTCAATCGTGGAGAGTCTAAGGGAGAAATGTTGAGGGTTAGGGGTTGACACAATTGAGTCCGGTAATGAGTTCCACGCTTCGATAACTCGATTGTTGAAATCATATTTTTTACAGTCAAGTTTGGCATGGTTCATATTAAGTTTGAATCTGTTGCGTGCTCTTGTGTTATTGCGGTTGAAGCTGAAGTAGTCATTGACTGGTAGGACGTTGCAGCATATGATCTTGTGGGCAATACTCAAATCGTGTTTTAGGCGCCGTAGTTCTAGGCTTTCAAGGCCCAGGATTGTTAGTCTATTTTCGTAGGATATTCTGTTTCGAGTGGAGGAGTGAAGGGCTCTTCTGGTGAAATATCTTTGGACATTTTCAAGGATGTTGATGTCTGAGATGTGATATGGGTTCCAGACAGATGAGCAGTAGTCTAGGATGGGTCTGGCAAAAGTTTTGTAGGCTCTTGTGAGTAGAGTGAGATTGCCTGAGCAGAAGCTGCATAGGATCAGGTTAACCACTCTAGAGGCTTTTTTGGCGATATTGTAAAGGCAGAGTCTGCTACTACAACTTGAAGCATAGTCCCAATGATTGCAGGAGGATTTATTCTTCCGTAAGCTATGGCTTGCATGATTTCTAAGACAATAAAAAAAACCACCTCTCAATAGTGCCTCCTTTTTAATCCTTTGGAAAATTGATTTCAATCCCTAACTCTTTCATCATCCCTCTCTTGCGTTCCCAATATGTCTCTTGTAAATCCAGCCCTTTATAACCTCTGTGGCTAAGCTATGTACTAATTCTGGTTTAATTGCACTGTATTCACAAGGATGCCATAAAGAAGCTACCACACATTTCCTAACGGAGCAAATTTAACCCCCCTCCCCAAAAATGACAAGAAGCTACACAAATCATGCCACCACAAAGGATATTTCCCTTGCTACTTGTAACATGCACACTTGCTAGCACGCTTATTTGATTCTGGAGCTGACAAAACAGTGAGTGTCTAATTGTCTCAACTCTATGGGACTAATTCACTAAGTCTGTATTACTATTACTATTACTATTAATCTTCACATCATTCCTAACACCCATCTCCTCCCACTTATAACTGTATCACTGTAACTTTTTTCTTGTATCCTTACAATTTATATTGATTGTTTCCTAGTATGATTTGATTGCTTATTTGTACCAGGAGTGGGTTCCTGTTAAAGTTTGCTACTGGTGAGCATCTGCAAACATGTGTCCATCCCACCATGCAATTTCATTGAGGAGCTTCTCAGCTGCGCTTCAAAGGTCAGCATTAAGGTGAGGGCAGATGGGAGGGCTTTTTTCGATGCAGAAACCTAGAAAAAGGAGATTGTGATCCCACTATATAGAGCACTGGTGAGACTACATTTGGAATAATGAGTCTAGTTCTGGAGACCTCACCTACAAAAAGATATCGATAAAATTGAACGAGTCCAAAGATGGGCTATAAAAAATGGTGGAAGATCTTAAGCATAAAACTTATCAGGAAAGACTTAATGAACTCAATCTGTATAGTCTGGAGGACAGAAGGGAAAGGGGGGACATGATTGAATCATTTAAAAGGTTAAATAAAGTTCAGGAGAGAAGTGTTTTTAATAGGAAAGTGAGCACAAGAATAAGGGGACACAATCTGAGATTAGTTGGGGGAAAGATCAGAAGTAACATGAGAATATATTATTTGACTGAAAGAGTAGTAGATGCTTGGAACAAACTTCCAGCAGACGTGGTTGGTAAATCCACAGTAACTGAATTTAAACATGCCTGGGATAAACATATATCCATCCTAAGATAAAATACAGGAAATAGAATAAGGGCAGACTGGATGGACCATGAAATCTTTTTCTGCCGTCAATCTTCTATGTTTCTAAAAAAATAGCCGAGAATTACATCATCACTGGGCTCCTACCAGTGTGGAACACCGGACAACGCCGGTAGAATCCCACCACTGATTTGTACCATATGACTATCATTAAGCATTGTGCCTTATGATTCTTAACAAATATATCTTTTTTTTAAAATGTAGACTGAGCAAAGTTGGGTATCTACTGATTCGCACCAGTTCTACAGAACCGGTAGTAAACTAGTGGTGACATAAGAGATCCCCTATTTTGTCGGTGCTGTTGCCGGGTTTGTTGTTTTCTTTGATCCATGTGCACATTTATAAATACAAGGCTTGTTTACTTTGTTTTTAACTAATAAAATATATATTTGTCACTATGTACTGTTTTTATCACTGTTGTGAGATGCCCCAAGTCTACGGAGAGGGGCGGCATACAAATCTAATATACAAATTCAAATGTAATTTTTTTTAAAAAAAAAATAGCTTCTGTGCATGCGCAGAAGCAAAAATTAAAAATCCAAGGTGCTGGTGCCCATGAACCAAAAGAACCAACTGATGTCATCATTGTTTTACTAACAGTTCTAAAGAACCGCTTAGAACCAGTAGGAACCCACCTCTGCTCCAATGTCAATCTTGAGCTACAAATATGCTCCTTTATTAGGTTCGTAACAGTCTAAGAACTAAAGCTAACATTTATTTATTTATTTATTTTATTTATTTATTAGACTTGTATGCCGCCCCTCTCCGAAGACTTGGGGCGGCTAACAACAATAAAAAAGACAATGTGAACAAATCTAATATTAAAAAATAATCTAAAAACTCCAATTTAAGACACAAATCATACATACAAGCATACCATGTATAAATTCTATAAGCCTAGGGGGAAGGGAAAAAATTTCAATTCCCCCATGCCTGATGACAGAGGTGGGTTTTAAGGATCTTACGAAAGGCTAGGAGGGTGGGGACAACTCTGATATCTGGGGGGAGCTGGTTCCAGAGGGTCGGGGCTGCCACAGAGAAGGCTCTTCTCCTGGGTCCCGCCAAATGACATTGTTTAGTTGACGGGACCCGGAGAAGGCCAACTCTGTGGGACCTAACTGGTCGCTGGGATTCGTGTGGCAGAAGGTGGTCCTGGAGATATTCTGGTCCGATGCCATGAAGGGCTTTATAGGTCATAACCAACACTTTGAATTGTGACCGGAAATTGATCGGCAACCAATGCATCTTTAGTATTCAGAAAACCTATATTATTCAGAAAACCTAGGCCACCCTGAGTCTATAGAGAAGGGCTTGCTAGAAACTCAAATAATAAATAAAAGTGAAATTGTGGAAAAACCAAAACAATATCCAAAAGAGTCCAATTGCACGGTGCCTGCTTCTTTAATTAGAAAGCATTTTCACTGAAATATGCTTTCCATTTTTTTCAGCGCTATTAACAAAGTCTTCCATAACCTTCAGCTAAACAAATGCCTTTCAGAGTAGAATTGTTTAATGTGAAAGTTTAATTTATGTATTTTCTGCTGCTCAGATCCCATGAGTGTTTTCCAGTTGTTTTCATTTTGTTTCTTGTTTTTTCCCCCTTTTTATTATGTATTTTTTCATTTTCAGTGTTATGCTAATGTTCTGTTTGTTTCAATAAAGAGGCAATTATCCACGCACGCACACATACACACACAAGCTCTTTCCTGAAAGTATTCGGATTTCAAATAGATGGGAAGATTTCAACCATGAAACCTTTTGCGCACCTCTTAACATCTGTATCTTTGAATCTTTACTTCTTCCTTGGGGCAACTTTATTTCTGTTATTATTCCTTGACTAAACCTCAATCCTCAACATGTATCCTCTAGGATTTGCAGCAAGATCAAAACCTTCCTGCTATATTTTGGATATTTCCAATCAGAAATCTAATGATTACTATATAAATACAAAAGATAAAGTATAGATACAATGTCAGATATCAGGTATAGGTCTGTGTAAAATTATTGTGACGTTTTAAAAATGAAAAAAAAATGAATAAATAAAGGGTTTTTTTTAAAGAAATCTAATGATTAAAGAATGTGTTCTGACCCAGCTCCCCAAACAGAACAAACCCTCTAAAGTTAACTCCAAAATTTCATTTATTAGGAACACTGGCAGCCCCAGTAAAAAAATTATCTCTCCCCACAGACTAACAAGTCTATCTAGCAGGGAGATGAATAGTTATCTGCCTTTTATCCTCAGAGCTAGGGTGCAGCTTCGCTAGCAACAGTGGCTCTTGCATCCCAAGGACCGGCCCATAGATTTCCACTGCTCTCCTCTCCTCTGCTTTCTGTGCATCTATATGACAGGCACTGGACCCAGTTGTTCCTCCTGTTCCTCATCAGCCACCTCTAGACCTGGGGGCTTTTGACTCTCCATCTGAGGGCTAATGGACAGCTCAGGCTCTGCCTCTGTCTCTCTCTCTCTGACAGCTCCTTTCCCTCTTCCCTTGCAGAGCTCTTGGGTTGCCTTGATGCTGGCCCTGATTCCCAAGTCTCCTTCTTATTTGATATGGTGGTTGGAGGGGCTGTTGGCTGACAGGACACAACAGAATGTCCCTTATCACTGCTCCAAAAAATAAAGGGAACACTTAAGCAACACAATACAACTCCAAACGTCTGTGAAATCAAACTGTCCACTTAGGAAGCAACACTGATTGACAATCAATTTCACATTTTTTTATTTATTTATTTATTTATTTATTTATTTATTTATTTATTTATTTATTTATTTATTTATTTATTTATTTATTTATTTATTTATTTATTTATTTATTTATTTATTTATTTATTTATTTATTTATTTATTTATTTATTCATTTATTCATTTATTTATTTATTTATTTATTTTCTTACTTACTTACTTACCTACTTACCTACCTACCTACTTACTTACTTACTTACTTACTTACTTATTTATTTATTTTGTCCAATACAAATTGAGAGTTAAAGGAATAAAAACGTGTAGTAGTAAATATCAGGGAAGGGATAGAAGAAGAGATACGAGAATAGAATACATCAATGAAGAGTAGAGGAAGGATATATGGAAGGGAGGAGAAAAGATATATAAAATATAGGATTGTGCACATTCAACTTTGTACAGAACAAAGTATTCAATGAGAATATTTCATTCATTCAGATCTAGGATGTGTTATTTGAGTGTTCCCTTTATTTTTTTTTGAGCAGTATCTATGGAAGTGGAGAATGTATTAAAATATAATCGTCCCCATATACGAGGGCCGCCCAGAAAGTAATGCACCACATTTTTTCCCCTCAGCCTACAGTAATGGTACGAATGCAGAACTTTAAATATACAGTATTGGAATTGTCAGGAGTGTGTGTGTAAATTTTGCGTTTCTTCAGACAGATAGCGTAGCTGCAGCAGTGTTTCGAAATGGCGTATGTAAGTGATGTACGTTACAAGCAGCGTGTCGTCATTGAATTTCTCACTGCAGCGGAAGAAACTGTTGGGAACATTCACAAATGTTTGTGCACAGTTTATGGAGAATCTGCAGTTGACAGAAGTATGGTCAGTCGCTGGGCACAGAGGGTGAGGCCATTAGAAGACGTAGCTGATGTTTGGGCCATTAAAGGATGCTATTCGCGAAAAACATTTTGAGGATGATGAAGAGGAAAAATTTCCTGACAGTTAGAAAAATTAACCAGTGCAACATCTTGCCTCGGGAAGTTGTGAATGCTCCAACACTGGAAGTTTTGAAGAAGATGTTGGTTAACCATCCGTCTAAAGTAATGTAGGGTTTCCTGCCTAAGCAGACGGTTGGACTAGATGACCTCCAAGGTCCCTTCCAACTCTGTTGTTGTTATTGTTGTTGTTGTTGTTGTTGTTGTTGTTATTATTATTATTATTATTATTATTATTATTATTATTATGTCAGTACAACACAGCAAACGAGATCACTATGCTGGATTTCGTATTTCATCACCAGTCGGACGCTTCTCAAGCACCTTGGACTGCGTGATGTAGCTGCAAATTATGTTTGCCGATCCCAGCAAAGTGGCCTTTTGCAATTGACAGATGGAGATTTTGTCAATTCCGATGGTTTTCAAATGTCCGCTGAGATCCTTTGGCACTGCGCCCAGCGTGCCAAGTAGCACTGGGGCCACTTTCACTGGCTTATGCCAGAATCGTTGCAGCTCGATTTTTAGATCTTCGTATTTCACTAATTTCTCTAGCTGCTTCTCCTAAATTCTGCCGTCTCCTGGGATTGCAATGTCGATGATCCATACTTTCTTTTTCTCCATGATCACAATGTCTAGTGTGTTATGCTTCAGAATTCGGTCAGTCTGAAGTCGGAAGTCCCACAGTAGTTTTGCTTACTCATTTTCGACCACTTTTTCGGGCTTATGATCCCACCAGTTCTTTGCCACTGGTAAATGGTAGTTCCGGCACAAGTTAGAAACATAGAAACATAGAAGTCTGACGGCAGAAAAAGACCTCATGGTCCATCTAGTCTGCCCTTATACTATTTTCTGTATTTTATCTTAGGATGGATATATGTTTATCCCAGGCATGTTTAAATTCAGTTACTGTGGATTTATCTACCACATCTGCTGGAAGTTTGTTCCAAGGATCTACTACTCTTTCAGTAAAATAATATTTTCTCATGTTGCTTTTGATCTTTCCCCCAACTAACTTCAGATTGTGTCCCCTTGTTCTTGTGTTATCATCTGTGGATCATCTGTGCCACAGCTTCATGTCTATGCTTGTAGTCAGTCTGTGCGATCTTTTTGCAGCAGCTGAGTATGTGATCGATTGTTTCATCTGTTTCTTTACAGAGTCTGCACTTTGGATCGTCTGTTGATTTTTCAATTCTGGCTTTGACAGCCTTCGTTCTAATGGTCTGTTCTTGTGCCGCCAATATTAGTCCTTCTGTCTCCTTTTTGAGTGTTCCACTTGTTCCATTATTATTATTATTATTATTATTATTATTATTATTATTATTATTATTATCATCATCATTATTATTATTATTATTATTATTATTATTATTATTATTATTATTATTATATTTCTGTACACATCGAATTTGATGATGATGGTTTCTTACGATTACAATCAGGATTTATCGCTTTTTGTTTGCATGTACACCAAGAGACAAATTCCTTGTTTGCCCAATCTCACTTGGCCAACAAAGAGACAAGAACTCTACTCTATTCTAGAACGATTTGCTTTTCCCTCTCTTTCTTTCCCACTGCCAGCACTTATGAATCAGCAGCAAACAGGTCGCAGCAGTTCCCCTTCCTCCAACCTTCAGTTTGTCCTCCTTGCTACCTGGCAACACCTTTGTCAAAAGCTCATGGCAGCAAAGCCAGTCTCAGAGACGTCAACCCAGGTGTTAAAAGATTAAATCCTCTGTAGGCGTCTGAATGCCCTTTAGCTACCAAAGCCTGGGAAACAGACTGTTCTTTCGGATACCGATTTCAAGTCTGCACAGCTTCAGGTCGTTACATAATATGAACTTATGGGAACAAAATGTAAATTGGAAAGGGGAGGGGAGAGGGGAGGGGAAGAAGGTTTGGGATGTTGCCACTAAGAATTGCATGGGGAATCATCTCAGTTCCATCCTGCCAAACGTAAATATCAACTTTATTTCTAAAGAGCACTCCATGATTCGGAATTGGTTCTGGAAAAGTTGTTTTGGGTTCTTCTTTTTAAATAGGTTTTAAGTACAGTGGTGCCTCTACCTGAGAATGCCTCTACTTACGAACTTTTGTAGATAAGAACAGGGTGGTTCGAGATTTTTTTGCCTCTTCTCAAGAACCATTTTTCACTTACAAACCCGAGCCTCCGAAACTGTAACCAGAAAAGGCAGGAAGAAGCCTCTGTGGGGCCTCTCTAGGAATCTCCTGGGAGGAAGCAGGGCCAGAAAAGGTGGGAGAAGCCTCTGTGGGGCCTCTCAAGGAATCTCCTGGGAGGAAACAGGTCTGGAAAAGGCAGGGAGAAGCCTCCATGGGGCCACTCTAGGAATCTTCTGGGAGGAAACAGGGTCTCCAACCTCCCTGTGGTTTCCCTAATCCCACACATTATTTGCTTTTACATTGATTCCTATGGGAAACATTGCTTCTTCTTACAAACTTTTCTACTTAAGAACCTGGTCACGGAACGAATTAAGTTCGTAAGTAGAGATACAACTGTATATCCATAACTCTTGGTTAGGGAGGTGAAACCTAATAGTACCACTTCTACTCAGAGGACCCTCTTCAGGGGACAAAATGTGGTAACATCAGCAAATGACGTAAGCAGTAATGGGCTGATGTAAGCAGTAATTGGGAGGGCACACAGTAGGGGTAGTAAGTTTATGCATTATTTATTGAATGCTTAATAATTTTTTTATTGTCCTTCCTTCTCTAGTACCTTAGTACAGGGATAGGCAAAGTTGGCTCTTCTATGACATGTGGACTTCAACTTCCAGAATTCCTGAGCTAGCATGATTGTCTCAGGAATTCTGGGAGTTGAAGTTCACAAGTCATAGAAGAGCCAACTTTGCCTAGCCCTGCCTTAGTATGATTCTTAATTACTTGTAAAATAGGAAATAATTAAATAGTATGTTTTTAACCCATAAATGCTTTAATCATTTTAATCATTATCTAGAACTGAACTTTTATAGCAATTCAAGAAAATTGAGCTACTTGCCTAATCTGTTACCATACTGAACCCTATGGGTTCAGTACAAAACCTTCAAATGTTACTGAGCTCTTCAACAAACAATGCTGTCTATCATTTGTCCTTTTTGTGGCTATTCAAATAATGTGACTTAATCAACTGAAAAAAGAGTCCAAGCCCCTATTTGAAAAGTTATCTTGGTCGGTAAGCCATTCCCACCCAGTCACATGACCTTTAAGCCACCCCCGGTCACATGATTGTCATGTTGCTCCTACCCGGTCACATGACAATCAAGCCACACCCACAAAATAAGCCACACCCACAGTGTAGCAGTAAAAAAATTGGCAGCCCATCACTGGATGTAAGCATAATAAAGAAAGAAGTTTGGTATTGTTAAAAAAACTCTCCTTGCTGTAATTCCTAGAAATAGTAGTCAAGTCCAACATTAAAAGGTGCTAACTTTGGATGCAGGATGATATCCTCAGTCCAGCATGGATCCATTGTCAGGCTGTCGAGGTCCTGAGCTAGTTGTTCCTATTATTGGTACTTTACTTGTCGTCTCAGAACAATCAAGCTGCATGACAGAAGAGATAGGTTTTTCTCCCTTAATATTTTCTCTTTTGATACCTGTGGACAAATACTACAGCAGGGGGGGAAACCCCAGTTGCACAGGCAGATGACATGCATTATAGTAAGGTGACCAATTTTTTTACAATGAAAGGGAGGATGATTTTTTTTTTAAAAAAAGTACAATGTAAATCAATGAAACATTTTATTAATTCAAACAATGATATGCTAATTATGCTTACATCCCTTTTAATTATTTAATTAAATGAGTATTTTTCCATTGAGTGAATATTTTTTGTCAATACATCAATAATTTCGTATTTCTGTTAGAAGTAAACATGAAATATAATATAGAGGCAATGGTGGAAGACAAGTGCGAGACACGTGAAGTTCGCCTGTGCCCTGCGCATTGCGTTGTTGTTGTTCTTCTTCTTCTTCTCCTCCTCCTCCTCCTCCTCTTCCTCTTCTTCCTCTTCCTCCTCCTCCTCCTCCTCCTCTTTTTCTTCTTCCTCTTCCTCCTCCTCTTCTTCTTCTTCCTTTTCCTCCTCCTCCTCCTCTTCCTCCTGCTCCTCCTCTTCTTCCTTCTCTTCCTCCTCGTCCTCCTCCTCTTCCTCCTCCTCTTCTTCTTCTTCCTTTTCCTCCTCCTCCTCCTCCTCCTCCTCCTCCTCTTCTTCCTTCTCTTCCTCTTCCTCCAGCAGTGCATTACATCTACCAAACACTGTTGCAGTCCCAGAGAAATTGGGCAGACTGCACAACCATTTGTCTGGAATGATCTGGTTCGGCTAGAAGACCTCTAAAGTCTCTCCCAACCCAATTATTTTATGTTCTAAATAGCTCCGTTAAGGATATCACTTGGATCATGGCTTTCCCTCAGGGCAATCTCTTGATTGGTTCATCCTGGCTTTCTTCTTACCAAAGACATGCATGGTTCTGATTACTCAGCCACCACACCTTTGGAGTGAAGCAGCTTGCTGACTTGCTAGGGGCAATAGAGAAGCTAAGCTTTCTATCCCTCCCCCTCTTTTTCCTGCCCCCTTTTCAAAAGAAGCATTTCCCGTAAGGTTCAAGCTGCCAATGTGCACTGGAAACCAACCAAATCTCTTACCTGCTTCAAATGATTTGCTTATTAAAAGTTGGAACAGTGGAAAAGACAGAGGAATTTTCATTTTTTTGCTGAGCAGTGCAAGACGGTGAGAGCGATCAATCTCCTGTCTGTGGAGGTTGTGAATGCCCCAACATTGGAGACCTTCAAGAAGAGACTGGACTGCCTTATGTCTGGGATGGCACAGGGCAGTGATGGCGAACCTATGGCACAGGGGCCACAGGTGGCACGCGGAGACACATCTGCCCTAGCTCTGGGGTAGGCAAAGTTGGCTCTTCTATGACTCATGGACTGCAACTCCCAGAATTCCTGAGCCAATCATGCTAGCTCAGGAATTCTGGGAATTGAAGTCCACATGTCATAGAAGAGCCAACTTTGCTTACCCCTGCCCTAGCTCAGCTCCAATGTGCTTGTGTGTGCCGGCCAGCTAATTTTTGGCTCCCACAAAGGCTATGGGAGGGTGTTTTTGGCTTCGAGGGAGCCTCCAAGGTAGATGGAGGAGGGCATTTTTACCCTCCCCTGGCTCCAGGGAAACCTTTGGAGCCTGGGGAGGGTGAAACACAAGCCTACTGGGCTCATCAAAAGTTGGAAAGCAGACCGTTTCCAGCTTCCAGAGACCGTTTCCAGCCTCCAGGGAGTGGGGGAGGCTGTTTTCACTCTCCCCAGGCATTGAATTATGGGTGTGGGCCCGCACTTTTTTGGCATCCAAGGGTCTCCTGTACCAGCAGGAAATTGGACTAGAAGACCCATAGGGTCCCTTCCAACACAAACTATAAACAGATCATCTCCCCTGCCTCCACCACTTACCAGATAGCTAATTCTTAGGAATCAGCAAAAAAATAAATAAATATTGGCCTCTGTTGAGATGTTTTCCTTAGGGATATACAAGTTGGTGATTTCCCTTTGACATAGATGATCACCTGTAGGAGGAAAAATCTGCCCCATGACTCAGGAGCATGTAATGTGGAAAAGGAACAAGAGTCTTGATAATTAAAATATAATCGCAAAGATAATTAGATGTGCCATAACAAGAATATCGAGCAGTTTCACAATCAAATCCCCCCACCCCTTTTTTGTTGGCTACAATCTGTTTTTAATGTTAAAACAGTAGAGTGTTCTTGGTATCTTTGCAAAGAATATGCAGGTATTTATTATTTATTTTTATTTATTTATTTTTGTCCAATACACAATGATACACAATGAAGCTTATAGAGAATATAGTAGAGAAGATATAGGAGATATAGGAGAGACTATAGGACAGGGGACAGAAGGCACTCTAGTGCGCTTATGTACACCCCTTACTGACCTCTTGGGAATCTGGAGAGGTCAACTGTGGATAGTCTAAGGGTAAAGTGTTGGGGGTTAGGGGATGATACTGCAAAGTCCGGTAACAACAACAACTTGATTACTAAAGTCGTATTTTTTACAGTCACATTTGGAGCGGTTAATATTAAGCTTGAATCTATTGTGTGCTCTTGTGTTGTTGTGGTTGAAGCTGAAGTAGTCGTTGACAGGCAGGACATTGCAGCATATGATCTTGTGGGCAATACTTAAATCATGTTTAAGGCATCGTAGTTCTAAGCTTTCAAGACCCAGGATTGTAAGTCTAGTTTCGTAGGGTATTCTGTTTCGGGTAGAGAGAGTGAAGGGCTCTTCTGGTGAAGTATCTCTGGACATTTTCAAGGGTGATAATGTCTGAGATGCGATATGGGTTCCAAACAGATGAGCAGTATTCTAGGATGAGTCTGGCGAACGTTTTGTAAGCTGTGGTAAGTATTGTGAGATTTCCAGAGCAGAAACTACGTAGGATTAGGTTTACAACTCTTGAGGCCTTCTTGGCGATGTTGTTGCAGTGGCCTTTGGCACTTAGATCTTTAGTTATTAGTATTCCAAGGTCCTTGCACTTAAAAGCATTCTTTTGGTTGCTAGCCGATGTGCACCGTACTGGGTACCAGTAGTGAAAATGGAGCTGACATGCAGCTCCGAGTGACTGGCAGGTGGGTGCTCATTTCTGAGCGAGATTTGGTGATATGACCTTGGGGCCCAGCAACATTCATAAGTATGAACCAGTTGCCAAGCATTTGAAATTTTATCACATAGAAACATAGAAACATAGAAGACTGACGGCAGAAAAAGACCTCATGGTCCATCTAGTCTGCCCTTATACTATTTCCTGTATTTTATCTTACAATGGATATATGTTTATCCCAGGCATGTTTAAATTCAGTTACTGTGGATTTACCAACCACGTCTGCTGGAAGTTTGTTCCAAGGATCTACTACTCTTTCAGTGAAATAATATTTTCTCACGTTGCTTTTGATCTTTCCCCCAACTAACTTCAGATTGTGTCCCCTTGTTCTTGTATTCACTTTCCTATTAAAAATACTTCCCTCCTGAACCTTATTTAACCCTTTAACATATTTAAATGTTTCGATCATGTCCCCCCCTTTTCCTTTTGTCCTCCAGACTATACAGATTGAGTTCATGAAGTCTTTCCTGATACGTTTTATGCTTAAGACCTTCCACCATTCTTGTAGCCCGTCTTTGGACCCATTCAATTTTGTCAATATCTTTTTGTAGGTGAGGTCTCCACAGTATCACACAATCACGGGGATGCTTCAAAGGTCATAACTCTGAAAAACGGTCACAGCTTTGTCCAGTGCCACTGCAACTTTGAATGGTCCACTAAATGTCATAGGTCAGGCACTGCCAACAGAAAAGAGGAGTTTTCTCTTCTCTAATATATTGCAATAATATAATATAATAATAATAATAATAATAATAATAATAATAATAATAATAATAATAATAATAGCACAATTGGAAGGGATCTTGGAGGTCTTCTAGTCCAACCCCCTGCTTAGGCAGGAAATCCTACACTACTTCAGACAAATGGTTATTCAACATCTCCTTAAAACTTCCAGTGTTGGATCATTCACAATATCCCAGTATCTTCGGGACCGTCTTCTGCCTCACGAACCCCAGCGCCCAATAAGATCCCACAGAGTTGGCCTGCTCCGGGTCCCGTCGACTAAGCAATGTCATCTGGCGGGACTCAGGGGAAGAGCCTTCTCTGTGGTGGCCCCGGCCCTCTGGAATCAACTCCACCCGGAGATTAGAACCGCCCCCACCCTCCTTGCCTTTCGTAAGCTACTCAAAACCCACCTATGTCGCCAGGCATGGGGTAACGGAGTTGCCCCCTGGCTTTGCTAAGGCTATGGTAGAAGTGTGTATGGTCTGTTTCAGTGTATGGTTTTTTAAATAATGGGTTTTAATGTGTTTTAATATATTGGATTCGTGACATGGTATTTTTGTTCGTGAGCCGCTCCGAGTCCTCAGAGAGGGGCGGCATACAAATCTAATTAATAATAATAATAATAATAATAATAATAATAATAATAATAATCTGCAGACAAGCTGTTCCACTAATTAATCGTTCTGACTGTCAGGAGATTCCTCCTTAGTTCTAAGTTGCTTCTCACCTAGTTTAGTTTCCACCCATTGGTTCTTGTTCTACCCTCAGGTGATTTGGAGAATGGGTTGACTCCCTCTTCTTTGTGGCAACCCCTGAGATATTGGAATACAATGCTCCCTCGATTTCCGCTGGGGATGCGTTCCGAGACCGCCTGCAAAAGTCTAATTTCCGCGAAGTACAGATGCGGAAGTAAATACGCCATTTTTGGCTATGGTATCACAAGCCATCCCTTAACACTTTAAACCCCTAAATTATCATTTCCCATTCTCTTAACAACCATTTACTCACCATTATTACTGGTACTCACCATTGAATAAGACACTTAGTGATCCTGATATTTATAAACATAATTATTTATTAACAATAATTATTTTTTTTGTTATTTATTTGCAAAAATTATTAGTTTGGCGATGACGTATGATGTCATTGGGCGGAAAAAAACGTGGTATAGGGAAAAAACCACGAAGTATTTTTTAATTAATATTTTTTGAAAAACCGTGGTATAGACTATTCGCTAAGTTCGAACCCACGAAAATCGAGGGAACACTGTACTGCTATCATGTCTCCCCTGGTCCTTCTTTTCATTAAACTAGACATACCCAATTCCAGCAACCGTTCTTCATATGTTTTACGCTAATCATCTTTGTTGCTCTACTCTGCACTCTTTTTAGGGTCTCAACATCCTTTTTGCATCGTGGTGACCAAAACGTAAAGCAGTATTCAAAGTGTGTCCTTTTTAAGCATACATGCATACAAACCTACATAAGGAAAGAGGAAAACTGCAGCCTACTGCAGCCTACATAAGGAAAGAGGAAAACTGAAACCTACATAAGGAAAGAGGAAAAGAGCAAGGCGATGTGACCCTGATATATTAACAGTGACAATATTTTTTCAAAAAGTTTAATCCGATGAGGTTGACATAATGAGTGGCGGAGGAGATAAACGAATGAGGATGGATGAAGACGTGGGGTTGAAAAATGATTGGAAATGTAGGTTTGGGAAGGAGAAGATGGAATGTGGGAAGAGAGGAAACAAAAGGGTGCAAGACTCAGCGATGATACTGAATGATCAAAATGAATTAACTGAGGGATTTGACAGATGTAAAAGAGGCGGGGTCAATTCAAGACGCTGCAATTGGGGTGAATGATCAACGGTCTGATTCTGAGTCATTTGCCTTTGAAGACAGATCTGTCGACAATTAAAAGTTCCCCTCCTCTTCCTAATTTATACAAACTGGTAAAAATGCTTTTCTTTCTTTATAGTAGGCACCTTTCACTGTCTCCTGGAGTTCTGGAAAAACTGATTAGTTCAATAGTTTAAAAGGTGCCAGCTTTTGAACTACACTAGTATCTGATTGTTTTTTTAAAAAAATAATATAAACAATGCTGTGTTTCAGTGATTAGATGGCCTAGATCTTTGCACATAGATCGTTTTAACATTTATATTTTATGGGTTCTATTAAATCTAGTTGAAATGTTAATATGTATTGCTAGTTCATATATGCTTTGGGTACCATTTGTTGGGGGTCAAGGGAAAGGGAGGGGTTTGCCTTCTCTTTCTGCTCAAGATCCCCGTGGACAATTGGGGGGCCACTATGTGACAGAGACTGCTGGACTTGATGGACTTTGGCCTGATTCAGCATGGACCTTCTTATGTTCTTATGCTATGCCATATGCTAAATAAACAAATAAACCTATAATCTAGCTTGAAACTATTTGTTATACCTTGTCCTGAATTACCACAATCAACTCAGATATTTGACTCTTAGTAGATCTCAGGCTCAGCCCCATTTTAGGAGTATCAAATTTTGGTGTTGATAGGTAGATAGAGCGGTCCAACCCACAGCCCCTAGTTGGTCCTCTTTATCACTTTGTTGTTTGTATTTACATTGTATTTACATTCCTTGTGAGAAGAGGAAGAGGAAGAGGAAGAGGAAGAAGTAGTGGAGGAGGAGGAGAAGACTGGACAGTGCCTCAGCTCTGGAGACCATCTCAGAGGAAGCAACAGAGACTATTTGTGGCTCTCACCAAAAAAATATGGATTTGAGAGTTTGTGAAGCAGAAATGAGGGCAGCGCCGTGACTCTTATCACCATTCAAAATAATTAACCTAGTTCTGAATTATACTTTAATTAATTTATTTCCCCCAGAGTTTTGCAGGCAAGGTAAATTATTCATTTTAGCAGACATTGTTCAACGTAATCTATATTTAATTGCTGGGAAATATTGTTACTCATCTGAAGAAAATTCACGCTGAAATTGAAAGTAGTGGGGGAAAGAATCCTGAAATATGTTTTATTCGGAGGAAGGAGTTTTAAGAGAAGCAGTTTATGCTGTCTTGCCCAATGCGCTTGCAAGCCTTAACTAGGAATTATATTTCAGATCTGAATGCATGAGTTTGTGAAAGGCCACCGTAGCCCCTCGTTTTTAGAGTTTGAGAGAGCTGCTCATATCAATGCCACTTTAAAAAAAAACAAAAACCCTTGCATTTCCATATGTCTAAATATTTTCTGGTCAAATTAGCAGTGGTTTTGATGCCTGCCAATGGAAATTACCCAATAAGACAATTGACAGTAATGAATTCTTCATGTGGTACAGAAGTGGCTACAACTGGCTAATAAATAATGCAACAGTCTAATGTAAAGTATCGTTTGTTTTTTGTTCTTTTTGTCTTTCCTAACCTTCTTTTGCTTTCCCTCTCTCGTGTTATCCATCAGAAAAAACAATACACCTCTTTCACTGCCAATAAGTAAAGAATCCACCCTATAATGAATGGCAAGACAAATGAGGTATGACTACTTTTCTATCTTTATTTTTATTCCCTATTTAAAAGATGTGTAGCAGGATGATATTTTGACTTTCCATGAAAATCCATTGATGGTTCAAAATGCAGGGGGCCACATGGTTTTCTGCAAACCCAGGTGTGCACAGGTGTCACCTCTCCTGCGCGAGCTGCATTGGTTGCCATTTCGTTTTCGGATGCATTTCAAGAATACGATCTTTACAGGCTTGTAATTTTCAAAATAACACTTCTTTATTTACTTTCTTCCACATTGGAATTCGTCAGCTTACATCTTCGGCATTCAAAAATGCTTTCCAAACTCTCAGGCAGCTACAGAGTCCTACAGGGTGCGTTCCAAAAGTAATGCAATTATTTTTTTAAAAAAGGAATTTATTGAACAGATTTGCACAAACACTTTAAATTCTTCAAAGTACAGTGATACCTTGTCCTACAAACTTAATTAGTTCTGGGACGAGGTTCTTAGGGTGAAAAGTTTGTAAGATGAAACAATGTTTCCCATAGGAATCAATGGAAAAGCGATTAATGTGTGCAAGCCCCAAATTCACCCCTTTTGCCAGCCGAAGCGCCCGTTTTTGCGCTGCTGGGATTCCCATGAGGCTCCCCTCCATGGGAAACCCTACCTCTGGACTTCTGTGGTTTTGCGAGGCTGCAGGGGAATCCCAGCATCGCAAAAACGAGCACTTCACTGGCAATGGAAGTCCAGAGGTGGGGCTTCCCAGCAAAGAGAGCATGTAAAATCGCAGCATTGCAAAAACACCAAAGTCCTAGAGATCCCACCTCCGGACCTCTGTGTTTTTGCAATGCTGTGATTTCACTGAGGCTCCCCTCACTGGGAAACCCCACCTCTGGACTTCCGTTGCCAGCGAAGCACCCATTTTTGCACTGCTGGGATTCCCCTGCTGGGATTCCCCTGCAGCATCACGAAAACACGGATGTCCGGAGGTGGGGTTTCCCATGGAGGGGAGCCTCAGGGGAATCCCAGCAGTGCAAAAATGGGTGCTTCTCTGGCAATGGAAGTCCAGAGGCGGGGCATCCTAGAGGCGGCGGTGGGTTTGTATGGTGAAAATAGTTTGTAAGAAGAGGCAAAAAAATCTTAAACCCCGGGTTTGTATCTCAAAAAGTTTGTATGACGAGGCGTTTGTAAGACGAGGTATCACTGTACTTTCCTTGGGCCTCTACACATTTTTCTAGCAATTCGGCCATGACCGGTATGCACTGTGGAAGGCATCTTCAGGGACCTCTCGCAAGGTCTTCGTCACAGCTGATTGGATCTCTTCTATGGACAAAAAATGGGTTCCTTTCAGGGCTGACTTAATCCGAGAGAACAAAAAGAAGCCTGCTGATGTGACATCAGGACTATGGGGGGGGGGGGGGGTTAGCATTGGCACCTTGTGTTTGGCCAAGAACTCGCAGACTCGTAGCGCATTGTGGCAAGGCGCATTGTCATGATGGAGTTGCCAGGTAGCGGAGATGTGTTTTCTTGTCCTGATGACCCTTTTTGCAGTCTTTCCAGCACATCCATGTAGTAGGCAGCATTAACTGTCTGTCCTTGAGGAACAAACTCCTTATGGACCACTCCTTTACTGTCGAAAAAGACAATGAGCATTGTTTTCACTTTTGATTTGCTCATTCTTGTCTTTTTGGGTTTGGGGGACTGATCAGTATGCCACTCATCTCTTTGGTGTTTTGTTTCTGGGTTGTATTCAAAAACCCAGGTTTCACCACCAGTGATGACGTCCAAATAATCAGGTTCAATTTCTATACGTTGCAAAGGAAACAGCTTCACTCCAATTTCTATACGTAGGAAAGGCCAAGTCCGCATGTGAAGGTCCAATTAAACTGATTTATGGCTGAAAACTCCTAGGAATTTTCTCAACTACAGGTTAGCATCTGTTTGGCATTAGATAAGAGTCAATGGAATTCAATAGAGGTTGGACTTACTGTAGTTTATTTGTGACTATGCAGGGATTCTAGGCTGATCCTTCTTTTGACTCTGTACCCAATTTCCGCCACTCCTTTCCCTGCACAAATTGAGCTCACGGCTAAGGTGACTCAATTTTTGGATTTGGCTTTAGGGCACAAGAAATGTTGCAATATTATGAAAATACTGGGCAGGTACTTTATTTGTGTCTTACATAAAATCATGTAACGCCAAAGACTCGTGGAAAGTTGGCTAAAAGTCTGGCAGCTACTATTACAAAAGGGTATAATGACTTTCAGATAAAGAACGGTACGAAAGATTGAATATCTAATTATTGCATTATTACTGCCAATCGCTGGATGCTTTTTCCTCAAGTTAATCGTTTTTTCCCCTCTCTCCTCAGTCTTTGGCATAACCTGTGTATTGATATTCATACAGCGAGTCTCTCTTGAAATGTCTAGACTTCATGTCAATACAGTTTCGAGATGGAGGATATTAATAATTCACTTAAAATTATTTAATTTTACTTTAATAAAAAATACCAGGCGTGACAGGACCAATATACCCTTTTAATAAATTGATACATATGTAAGCAAGGGTTGATGGAATCATTTAAGCCATCCATGGTTTTTAAAGAGAACTTATTAAATTGACAGACCTAATGTAACAATAATAATCACCTTGTTAGCCATAAATCTGTGAAACGGAATTACTCATCTTTCATGATTAGACAGACTAAGTTGTTATAAGAGACCTGCGTGATTTGCAAATCACCAAAGGCAAAGACAACCTATAAAGCAGATAGGCTCCTAGGATATATTGGAGCTATTCTACGAGTTTAAGAGTCACAGCCCCATGTGTTGCTACTACAGAATAACAAGTTGGAAGTGTCCTTGATGTCCAGTGGTTCTCAATCTGGGGTCGGAACCTCTTTGGGGTTCGCTTAATGTTCTGTCTGGGTCTCTGGTAAAATCCTCCCGAAAATTCAAAAGTACAAATTTCAGACACACACACATTTGAAAATTCAAAACAATGTTCTTTATAACAGAAATTCAAATAAACTAAGCCCTCTTTTTGTATAGCAAAGAGCACTCATCTCCAAACAACCTAGTAATTTGTACAAGTCCCTTATCAGTTCTGTGATACTTAGCTTGCAGCTGTGAGGCAATTCACAGTCCTTCTTCTTTCACAAAGCAAAACACACTTTGCTCTGCTTTAGTTTCAAAGCCGGGAAAAAGCAACACACCAAGGTCGAAGTCAGCAAGACAGGCACGAAACACAGCGATCAGATAATCCTCCACAATGGCCAAACCCACAGGCCGCTATTTATAGCAGCCTCACTAATTACCACAGCCCCACCCAACCACAGGTGGCCTCATTTTCTTTGATAATAATCTCTCAGTTGTTGCTTCCTATGCATCGCTCTCCGCATGCGTGGCTGTATCATTAACTCTTGTTCTGAATCCAAGGAGGAGAGAGATAATTGATCTCCTTTTGAGCTGTCTGCCAAACTCTCCTCCTCCCTGTCACTCATGTCTTCTTGGTCAGAGGAGCCTTCATCAGCAGATTCCACCGGGAGCAAAACAGTCCTTGGGGCAGGAGCTGGGCCAGAGCTAACCACAACACTTAAGACCATGGGAAAATACAAATTTCCCATGGTGTTAGGAACTAAAACTTCTATTGTGGCCCCTTGGAACATATTTTTACAATCTGACCAATCAGGTGTTTACAGTGGGGACGTCCCTCTGACCTTCCTGCCAATCAGCATAAAGTGCTAGACTTATGGTTGGGGGGTCACCACAACATGAGGAACTGAATTAAGGCGTCGCAGCATTAGAAAAGTTGAGAACCACTCTACTAAAGAAATAATTCCCTCAACACTGTCAAACTATTTACTAAATCTGCACAACTATTACTACTAGCTTTTTCTCATCATTCCTATCACCCATTTCCTCCCATTTATGACTGTAACTTGTTGCTTGTATCCTTAAGATTTTTATTAATATTGTTTCCTCATTGCTTATTTGACCGCATGACAATCATTAAAGTGTTGTACCTCATGATTCTTGACAAATGTATCTTTTTCCTTTATGTACACTGAGAGCATGTGCACCAAAGACAAATCCCTTGTGTGTCCAATCACACTTGGCCAATAAAATAATTCTATTCTATTCTATTCTAGTCCAACCTTCTACTCAGGTAGGAAACACCATACTATTGTGGACAAATGGTTGTCCAATCTTGTCTAAAAAGCCTCCAGTGTTGGGGCATCCACAACTTCTGGAGGCAGGTCGTTCCAAGGATTAATTGTTCTAACTGTCAGGAAATTTCTCCTTAGTTCTAGGTTGCTTCTCTCCTTGATTAGTTTCCACCCATTGCTTCTTGTCCTGCCTTCAGGTGCTTTGGAGAATAGCTTAACACCCTCTTCTTTGTGGCAGCCCCTAAAATATTGGAACACTCTTATCAAATACTTCTTTGGGATCTCCATGGGCCAGATCCAGCTCCCGGGCTTTAAGTTTGACAACCCTGGTCATTTGCTGATTCTGGGATTTTTAAAATATTATTATTAGGTCATTTGAGTCTGGGCTGTTGGAATCTTCTATTCCTTCTAAATGATAAAGTGTGGAAACTTTTTAAAGCTTTCCTCTTCTTTGGAAGAGGCTCTTTGCCAGGGAGGTTTTTGCTGGTCTCTGTGTTTAATCCAGAAAGGGAGATTTTTTATTTTCCTCTTGTGGCTCAGGCTTAAAAAGAGAGTTTTATGGCATGGCGCGTTGTGAAAATAGCTTTAATAAGCTCAGCACTCTGCTCAACAAATAAAAGAGACAGCCCGGAGGAACAATTTGTACATGTGAGCAGATTTTATCTATCTATCTATCTATCTATCTATCTATCTATCTATCTATCTATCTATCTATCTATCTATCTATCTATCTATCTATCTATCTATCTATCTATCTACCTACCTACCTACCTACCTACCTACCTACCTATCTACCTATCTACCTATCTACCTATCTACCTATCTACCTATCTACCTATCTACCTATCTACCTATCTACCTATCTACCTATCTACCTATCTACCTATCTACCTATCTACCTATCTACCTATCTACCTATCTACCTATCTACCTATCTACCTACCTACCTACCTACCTACCTATCTATCTATCTATCTATCTATCTATCTATCTATCGTTTGTTTACTTATTTGTTTGTTTATTAGCCTGCCTTTATTATTTTCACAAATAATTCAATGGAGCATTTCCAATAAATCTTCCTCCTATTTTTCCTCACAACAATAACCCTGTGACATGGGTTGGGATGAAAGAGAGTGACTGACCCAAGGTCACCCAAACTGACTTTGGTGGGTTCGGTGGGCGGGGCTTACTGGGCGGGGCAAGGGAAGGTTACTGCAAAATCCCCATTTCCTCCGGATCTGTTGGGACTCAGGAGGTAGAGAATAGATGAGGGCAGGGCCAGTCAGAAGTGGTATTTACCAGTTCTCCAAACTACTCAAAATTCATTCATTCATCTATCTATCTATCTATCTATCTATCTATCTATCTATCTATCTATCTATCTATCATCTATCTATCATCTATCTATCTATCTATCTATCATCTATCTATCATCCATCTATCTATCTATCTATCTATCTATCTATCTATCTATCTATATCTATCTATCTATCTATCTATCTATCTATCCAATTCTTGAGATGCAGGGCGGCTAATAACAAAGGTAATACAACATGTTAGAAATCTAAGTAAAATTACTATCTAAAAATCCTCACAATTAAAAGTTAAACAGATTCATGCATCAGACATTGTACATTCATTCATTGGGCGGGGCAAGATATTAAAATTTCAATGGTCCCAGGCCTCCAACAGAGGTGGGTCTTTAAAACCTCATGGGAGAGTGGGGGCAGTACAGATCTCTTCCATAGGGCCAGGGCTGCCACAGAGAAGGCTCTTCCCTGAAGTTTCTCCATCATTTCCTGCATTTTATTTAGAGTCGCAATTATATTTTGCATCAGCCCAGTTTTTCCCTTGTCTTTATCCGAACTCAGCATGTCATCTATTTGTCTTTGTGAAGAGGAAGAAGGTGTTTTGGTTGTAGATGAAGACACCGGCTTTTTAGAGCTTCTGGGTGGATTTCCCGCCATTCCTTTAATTATCAGGTCTTGTTTTTTTAGTATTTTTAGCCAGACGACATTGTCTGGCTGACGGGACCTGGAGAAGGCCAGTTCTGTGGGACCTGACTGGCCACTGGGATGTATGAGGCAGAAGATGGTCCTGTAAGTAATCTACTGGATCAAAATTTCTGCTACTGGATCTCCAGAACTGGTCAGAACCTGCTGAAACACACCTCTGGACTAGAACTCATGGGCTCCTAGTTTTGTGTTTAAACCATTTAGCACAAGTCCTATAGTAGAATGTCTTTGTGGTTGAATTTCCTTCGATATCAACAGAGTTATTATTGAGTAATATTGAGTCAACAGAGCAGTCTAGTGACCACGTAGATATAAATATTCAAGAGCTGAGCGATAGTTCTCACCCTCTGGGTGCAATGCTAAGTGCAACATTAAAACTGCCCAGTGTGAAAAATAAAATCACTCCCCTTTCCACTTTCCAATATGGCTTAGATAGATTGGAACATATTTTTCACACTACTGCTGTGAGCCACCCCGAGTCTGCGGAGAGGGGTGGCATACAAATTTAATAAATAATCATTGTTTGTTTTTGAGAACATCTGGTGGTGAATGTCATGAGCCAGTCACTACTCACCTGATGAGGGATGGCAGAATGAGAAAAGGAAAGAAAGAAAGAAAGAAAGAAAGAGAAAAGAAAGAAAGAAAGAAAGAGCGAGAGAAGGAAGGGAGGGAGGAAGGAAGGATGGAAGGAAGGAAGGAGAAAGGGAATTGAGGGGAAGGAAGGGAGGGGAGAGAGGGAGGGAGGAGGGGAGGGAGGGACAGAAGATGGAGGGAAGGAGGGAGGGAGGGATGGTGGAGGAAGGGAGGAAGAAGGAAAGAAAGAGAACAGAAGGAAGGAAGGAAGGAAGGAAGGGGGAGAGAGGGAGGAGGGGAGGGAGGGAGAGAAGATGGAAGGAATGAGAGAGGGAGGGAGGGATGGTGGAGGAAGGAAGGAAAGAAGAAAGGAAGGAAGGAAGGAGGAAGGAAGGAGGGGAGGGAGGGAGAGAAGATGGAAGGAAGTAGGGAGGGAGGGATGGTGGAGGAAGGAAGGAAAGAAGAAAGGAAGGAAGGACGGAGGAAGGGAGGAGGGGAGGGAGGGAGAGAATATGGAAAGAAGGAGAGAGGGAGGGAGGGATGGTGGAGGAAGGAAGGAAGGAAAGAAGAAAGGAAGGAAGGAAGGAAGGAAGGAAGGAGAGAGGGAGGTTCTGAGCCATTTCCCACAAAACAGGGGGGAAATAAATGGTCAGCACCTCTCCATCATTACAAAGTTTTTAGCTCCCATGGTACTGATTTCTATGACCGTTTGCAAAAAAATATTTGAGCGGTGACTATTGAAGGAAAGCCTTTTGACTGCAAAGCTGCTTTTTCTCCCCCATTTGGAAACATGCAGCAACCCTCGAAAAGACCACAAATCATTTTTACAGCCAGACACTTCTCCCATGTAGCTCTGACCGTGTTTATATGTGGCTGCAGCAGCTGGAATGATGGAGAGGGGAGATAAATCCAGAACGATGCCTACAGACAGGAAACCGGGAGCAGGATGCTGAATGTTGAAAGCAAAAATGAAGGAAGAATTCCCGGCATTGGCAAGAGCTGCTTTAGATACTTTAAAGAGCTGCAGCATTCAGGGGAACAAACCAGTTTTGCTCCTGTTTTGGAACATTTACTTTTATGTACACTGAGAGCATAGGCACCAAAGACAAATTCCTTGTGCGTCCAATCACACTTGGCCAATAAAGAATTCTATTCTATTCTCAGAAGCCTTTTCACATGCGCAGAGGGTTTGGGGGCAATCCGCAATGAACAGAGGAATGGTTTGGCAGCGTCGCCCACCAGTTATCACTGCCAGTTCCGCGAGCAGTAGAAAATGTCCACTACGGGTTCTATAGAACCAGCAGCAATGGATGGCAACTAACCAAAGAGGGAAGCAACATGGAATTAAGGAGAAATTTCCTAGGAAACTTCCCTGAACTCTCCGGAGTGCAAAAAACAGCACAACGGCAAATCAGAAGTGTTTTTTTTTTAATTTCCAGTTTGTCCATTGGGGGATTTTTATTTTTTATTTTTTTTGCCTCCGGGGTTTCAGGGGGACAAAATGGCCTTTCCCAAGGCCGAAAATCGGCTGGTGCACTGGAGCTGACACAGGCCAAAGTCTTGCATGCTTTCTGTGATTTTTTGGGAGGATTCTACCAGAGAGCCCGACAGAACACTGTCTGAGCAGGGGGTTGGACTAGAAGACCTCCAAAGTCCCTTCCAACTCTGTTACAAATGAGGACAATATGAAAGATGCTATGCAAATATTAATGGTTGAAGCTGCTTTTGATTTTTAGTAGGCACAGCAGAATACAGAATATTCTTGGCGGCTAATCTCAGACTTCACAACTCCTGCCAGGCGAAGTCATAGCAGCTTCATCTCTATTGTCCTTTTGCTTCTAAATAAAGACGTTATTATTCAAGCCGTCTTTTGGCATTTATATCGGGTTCCCTCTCCTTAATCCCAATGAGTATCGACTGTATGCGTTTTGTGTCTTTTTTTATTGATGTGTGCAAAATTAGACTCAAACTACGGTTAATAATAACTGCTTTATATTTAACGTTGCTGCTTTTAGCTACCTTAAGCGCAAATGTTGAGCGCAATGCGTTGTTAACGATATAACAATGTCACTGTACATTTCACAGTTCCTATATTGTTCTACTGGGCGGATGGGGGGATAATTGCAAAATACTGTGCATACTAAGAAAACGTGTTAGTAAAATTTATTCTTAGAAATGCAGCTAAAGACATCAATGAATCACCTCCTCTTTTTCCCCCTTTTTCCTTCCCCTCCTTCTCTTCCCTCTCCTCTCCATCTTCTTCTCCTCTTCCTTTTTCTTCTCCTCCTTCTTTTTCTCCTCTTCCTCTTCTTCCTCCTCATCCTCTCCTTTCTCTTCCCCTTCTCCCCTTCCCCTTCTCCCCTTCCCCTTCTCCCCTTCTCTTCCTCTCCCTGTATCGTGATCCTCCCTACCATCCCTATTCTTCCGTCTCCTTCCTCTTCTCATAGAAACATAGATTGACAAAAAGACCTCATGGTCCATCCAGTCTGCCCTTATACTATTTCCTGTATTTTTATCTTAGGATGGATATATGTTCCTGTGGATTTACCAACCCCGTCTGCTAGAAGTTTGTTCCAAGCATCTACTCCTCTTTCACTAAAATAATATTTTCTCATGTTGCTTCTGATCTTTCACCCAAGTAACCTCAGATTGTGCCCCCTTGTTCTTGTGTTCACTTTCCTATTAAAAACACTTCTCTCCTAACCCTTTCACATCTTTAAATCTTTCGATCACGTCCCCCCTTTCCCTTCTGTCCTCCAGACTATACAGATTGAATTCATGAAGTCTTTCCTGATCAGTTTTATGCTTAAGACCTTCCACCATTCTTGTAGCCCGTCTTTGGACCCGTTCAATTTTCTTAATATCTTTTTTGTAGGTGAGGTCTCCAGAACTGAACTCAGTATTCCAAATGGGGTCTCACCAGCGCTCTATATAGCGGGATTCTCCTCCTTCTTTTTCTCCTTCCCACCTTCCTCTCCCCCCCATCTCTTCCTCCTCCCCCTGCCCCTCTTTCTCCTTCCCCATCTTCCTCTCCTAGTCCCTATATCCTCCTCCTCCTCCTCCTGCCAACCCTTCCCCTCAGGTTCCCCATGCCGTTCATGCTAACGTGGCACCAGTAATGTGCAGCCAAAATTTTTACTGCCACATTATGGTTGTAGATTATTTTGTGTGTGTGGCTTAATGGTCATGTGACTGGATGGGAGTGGCTTGCAGACCATGTGAGCAGGTGGGAGTGGCTTGAACGATCATCATCGCTCAAGTGAACTGACTTACAATCTTACCAGTGTCGCTCACTGGGGTGACAATTTGCTTCGTGTTTTCCACGCTCTCCTTCCTAGTTTGTCCCCCCCCCCAACCTCAGGCTAGGCGAACAGCTGCCAGAAGCATAAATGCTTCCGGTGCCGCTTCAACCCACGCCTTCTGCTTGCACCTCAGGCGGGAGGTGGCCGTGTGTGGCTGGAGGGGAGCCGGGTAGGAGAGGGGGAAGCTCATCCAAGGCCAGGAAGGAGGAAAGAGGAAAAAAGCAAGGAGTGCAGACGCAGACGCAGCAGCAGGGAAAAAAAGGAGAGCCGAGCTGAGATCAGTAATCCAGGAAGTGGCAGCCGCCGATCAGCTGGAGCTGCGTACGCATCTTCATTTCCACCGGTGGAACTGAGTTCCACTCCATCCTGCCTGCTGCCCACCCCTTCTTCCCCTTCTCCTCCTTCTTCCTCCTCCCGAATAGAAACATAGAAGACTGATGGCAGAAAAAGGCTTCATGGTCCATCTAGTCTGCCCTTATACTATTTCCTGTGTTTTATCTTAGGGTGGATCTATGTTTATCCCAGGCATGTTTAAATTCAGTTACTGTGGATTTACCAACCACGTCTGCTGGAAGTTTGTTCCAAGGATCTACTACTCTTTCAGTCAAATAATATTTTCTCACGTTGCTTCCGATCTTTGCCCCAACTAACCTCATATTGTGCCCCCTTGTTCTTGTGTTCACTTTCCTATTAAAAACACTTCTTATTTAACCCTTTAACATATTTAAATGTTTCAATCATGTCCCCCCTTTTCCTTCTGTCCTCCAGACTATACAGATTGAGTTCATTGAGTCTTTCCTGATACGTTTTATACTTAAGACCTTCCACCATTCTTGTAGCCCGTCTTTGGACCCCGTTCAATTTTATCAATATCTTTTTTAGGTGAGGTCTCCAGAACTGAACACAGTATTCCAAATGTGGTCTCACCTTCCCCTCCTCCTCCCCTTCTCTTCCTTTTTCCTCCTCCCCCTCCTCCTCTTCCTCCTCCTCATCTTCCTCTAGCCCTCCCCATCTCCTCCTCCTCCTGACTACCCTTTCTCTTCCCCTTCTCCTAATCTTCCTCCTTTTCCTTCTCCTTCTCCACGCTCCTCTTTGCAGTTGAGTGAATAAAGTGATATGGGAATTGAGGAGAACCAAATTATGCTTTTGTTGGTGAAACCTAGCCAAAAGCAGGGTTGAGATAATCACCTCACTCGTTTTTGTACCTTTCTTATTAACCATTGGGTTTTGCCCCAGACTTTACAATGTTCGGTGCTTCTTAAAATATTTAGTGAAACTTTGTTTGCTGGAATTATTCATTCTCTTATTTGTTGTGGTGGTTTCTATTTATGCACGTATGATGTTATTTTACTAGACATTGATGGCAGTTTAACTATGGTAAGATCGTCTGCTTCCTTCTTTCTGTAGCTCTTTTTTTAAAAATTTAAGGTGCTTCCTTTTTGATTTCTAAAAATAGCTATCAGGCTTCAACATTTTTTTAAATAACAGCTCACTTTGGAACGTACAAGCAATCAAAGTTATTGTTTTTTGCCTCAGAATGCATTAGCTGCTTTCAAATGAATCAGGTTTGTCTTTTGACATTCTCCAGTAAAGGTTTTTGTAACAGGATTCCAAATCTTAAAATTCAGACTTTGGCATCAGTCAAAATCTCCTTTTAATCCGTGCATTTTTTTTTTGTGTGTGTGCTGTGCTTCAGTGAAGAGCTGCAAAAAAATAATAATTTCTACAACCACTGTGGGTGTGGCTTATTTGTGGGTGTGGTTTGCTGGCCATGTGACAAGGTGTGAGTGGCTTGACAACCATGTGACCGAGGGGTGGCTTAAAGGTAATGTGACTGGCTTAAAGGCGGCCAACTTGATGTCATTCACACCTAGGATTTGGGTTAGGGTGCCTCTCCTCACCTCAGAGAGATATAATTTCCCTATTTATTTACTGTTATGTACTATATATTTATTTATTTATTCATTTATTTATTCATTTGTCCAATACACAAATACATAGGAAGAAAAATAGACAGGTAGTAATATATATAAGGGTAAGAGTGAACTTAGAGGAGAGGATATATAAAAGGAAGAAAATATATATGATAAGTGAAAGAAAGGAAAGACAATTGGACAGGGGACGAAAGGCACACCAGTGCACTTATGTACGCCCCTTACTGGCCTCTTAGGAACCTGGAGAGGTCAATCGTGGAGAGTCTAAGAGAGAAATGTTGGGGGTTAGGGGTTGACACAATTGAGTCCGGTAATGAGTTCCACGCTTCGATAACTCGATTGTTGAAATCATATTTTTTACAGTCAAGTTTGCAGCGGTTCGTATTAAGTTTGAATCTGTTGCATGCTCTTGTGTTGTTGCTGTTGAAGCTGAAGTAGTCATAAACTGAATTTACACATTTGGAGAAGGGAGGCATACAATAACAATAACAATAACAATAACAATAACAATAACAATAACAATAACAATAACAATAACAATAACAATAACAATAACAATAACAATAACAATAACAATAACAATAACAATAACAATAACAATAACAATAACAATAACAATAACAATAACAATAACAATAACAATAACAATAACAATAACAATAACAATAACAATAACAACAACAACAACAACAACAATAACAATAACAATAACAATAACAATAACAATAACAATAACAATAACAATAACAATAACAATAACAATAACAATAACAATAACAATAACAATAACAATAACAATAACAATAATAACAACAATAACAATAACAACAACAATAACAATAACAATAATAACAACAACAACAATAACAATAACAATAACAACAACAACAACAACAACAACCTCATTTACTGCAAGAGGAAAAACATACTCAAAGCCCAGAAGGGGAAAAAAGAAAAAAAAATCAAAATTTCTCTACCGTTTCTGCATAACTGATCATACCTGTAGAAGTCCATCACTGCTTTGCTTTTTTATTTTGTCCTTTTTCTGTAAAATACACACACACTTGAAATATTTTTTATTATGTTGCTGTTGTTGTTGTTGTTGTTAGGGAAAAACACACATCCTGATATACAGATGGTGTGCTGAATGAAAAGAACCCTCTGTAGACTCCACTTGGGATTTGGGTCGTAAAAAAACGTTATTAGATTTTTCTGGTTGAATGCAGCATCAATGGTACGCAGAGCCTTTTATAAGGCATGAGGCAGCAATTTTTATATGTGAGTAAGAAACTTGCCACAAGGTGTTTTTATAGCTTAAATTGCAGTCCGTAATCCCCCTGAGTTGCCTTCTGCAGTCCTCCTCTGCTGCTAGAGGACTGCATGAATTGATTTTAGCAAGGAGAACGTGTTACTGTTCTTACTTTGATCTTGAAGATGTTTTTTTTAACTTATTTATTTACCAGATTTCTAAAGCTATCTAATTTGAACTGTGGGATTCTGTTGGGGTGCACAACCAAAAAGAAAAACAATAATATTGGACAACTGCCCCCCACACGTAATAGCGTACACTCATGATATTATTATAAAATCAAGCATTATAAAACAGTGAGCAGTGATAAAAGGAAGCAAAAGGTGACTCAACTCAGCTGCATTCAAACCAGTGGCGGGATACAATTTTTTTTACGGCCGGTTCTATGGGTGTGGCTTGGTGGGCGTGGCAGGGGAAAAATACTGCCAAATCCCCATTTCCTCCCGATCAGCTGAGACTCAGGAGAATAGATAGGATTAGAATAGATTAGATTTGCAATAGCCATCTGGAGTGGAGGCATGAAGAAAAAACTGGTAAGTAATATTACTTATGATCTACTGATGTGGTTGTGGTCAGTGAAGGGCTGCAAAATTTTTTTACTAACACACTGTCGGCGTGGCTTATTTTGTGGGGGTGGCTTGCTGGCCCTGTGACCAGATGGGAGTGGCTTGATGATCATGTGACTGGGGATGGCTTAAAGGTCATGTGACTGGCTTAAAGGTGGCCAAATTGACGTCACTCACATCAAGGGTTTGGATTAGGGTTAGGTACCTAGCCTCGCCTCAAAGAGATACAATTTCCCTATCTATTTACTATGACTAAAAATCCAAAATATATTATTTAATTCTATGTATATATGCCATAGGTGTACATACACATTACACATAGGTGTACATACATATTACACACAGGCACACAAAAATATACTTTATCTGCTATATAAACTGTATGTGTATGTATACACATACACATACATGCACAGCTCTTCTAAAATTATACACATTCAATTTCATTTACTGTGATAGGAAAAACATACCCAGAGCCCAGAAGGGGGAAAAAAAATCAAAATTTTTCTACCGGTTCTATGTACCTGACCATATCCATAGGAGTCCATCACTGGATGAGGCCATGTGAAGAACAATATCATGTAGGTAAGAAATAGAGTAACTCAGTTGTTTGAATAGCAATAGCACTTATACAGTGGAACCTCTACCTACAAACATCCCTACTTACGAACTTTTCTAGATAAGAATCGGGTGTTCAAGATTTTTTTGGCCTCTTCTCAAGAACCATTTTCCACTTACAAACCTGTGCCTCCGAAACTGTAACTGGAAAAGGCGGGGAGAAGCCTCTGTGAGGCCTCTCTAGGAATCTCCTGGGAGGAAACACAGCCTCCACCCTCTCTGTACTTTCCCCAATCACACAGATTATTTGCATTTTTTGATTTGATTTGATTTGATTTGATTTGATTTGGTTTGGTTTGGCTTGGCTTGGCTTGGCTTGGCTTGGCTTGACTTGACTTGACTTGACTTGACTTGACTTGACTTGACTTGACTTGACTTGATTTGATTTGATTTGATTTGATTTGATTTGAATGCCACCCCTCTCCATAGACTCGGGGTGGCTAACAACAATTTTACATTGATTCCTATGGGAAAAATCACTTCTTCTTACACACTTTTCTATTTAAGAACCTGGTCACAGAACGAATTAAGTTCATAAGTAGAGGTACCACAGTATACTGTTTCTTAGTGTTTTACAGCCCACTCTAAGGTATTTACAGAGTCAGTGTATTGCCCCCAACAATTTGAGTCCTCATTTTACCCACCTTGGAAGGATGGATGACTGAGTCAACCTTGAGCCAGTCAGGAGCAAACTCCTGCATTCTATTTTTATTCTAACCACTGCACTCCCAGAGCTCTGGATTGGACATCAGTTGACATTAACAAGGTTAGAATGTTCTGCAAATGTAGCCAGTGGGGTTCATCTTTGGTTAATCATGCAATGGAAAGCTGGCTAGTCAGGGCTTACATTCTGTGCCAATCAAAGACAATAAAAACTAGTTGGGAACAGTTATTGTGTTTTATGTCAGTCAGCTACTGATAGAATTGCAGCAATTTTACAAAAGCCTCATTTTTATATGGATTTGTCTCTTCTCTCAATGCATGCTACATTTTTCTAAAAAAAGATTTACATAAATGTAAACGGTGTCTTGTTTTTGCTCAGGAAAGAAAACTACAAAAATGATAGGGACAAAACTCCATTCTGAGTTAAGTTCTCTATTGTAGCACAATAGGCATTTTTAAAAATTTGCATGAATTTGGAAGAAGAAAATTGTTGCATGAAATGGTTTTCAGCGCAGGCGTTTTTCAGAAAATTACTGACATATTACCAGTTCCAATCCTTCACGATGGTACATTTGGTATTAAGTAGGAGGTATTTATCGAAGGGAGAAAGAAATTGCATTTTGCTCTTTCAGAATTGGTTGTTTTCTAGACTTGTTCTAGTAGAATTGAATCAGATTTCTGCCAGCAAAATCAATTAGTTGAATCCCCCCATTCACCCACCCAAGGAAATGAAGAAATTTCAGAAAACTATCCTCTTAAATTCATGATAACACTTTTCAAAATTCAACGAGCTAATGCTACATATCATTCAGAACTAAATATGAAAAGGAAGTGCAGTTCAAAGGTGGTTAACAAACCACAAATATATATTTTTAAATAAAAATTGGCCACAAATTAATTGCCTAATCAAGGATTATTCAGAAATATGAAAAGCTAAATTGTTATAATCCAGTAGCAAGATACAAGTGGGAAGCTGGTATCAGGCTCCATAATGCTTGGTAAGATTGGGGACACAAGAATGAAACAGATTTGATTAAATTTTGGCAGTGGTTTGCTCTTCATTCTTGCCTTTAAGTTTCTGAACATTTCGTTACCAGTCTAGGTAACATTATCAACAGGACTTTGGTGGAAATGTCTTTGTCTGTTCCTCCCACTTTTCCAATGCCTTAAAAATTATGCCATGCTGGCTCTCTAGGTTTTGAGTAAAAGTTGAGGAGCCAAGTAAGAAGACAGGGAGCTGTAGGAACTGATTCCACTTAGTGTTATTATTACATTAATCAGTGATCTGACAACATGTTAGGTGTCTTTCTGTATGTTTAGATGACATAGCAGATGGCTGAATTGAACTTTGAGATGTTTATTTATTTATTTATTTATTTATTTATTTATTACTTAGATTTGTATGCCGCCCCTCTCCGAAGACTCGGGGCGGCTCACAACATGTAAAAACAAATCATAAGCAATCAGACAAATTTAAAATATTTAAATATTTAAAAACCCCATATGCTAACAGACACTACACAGACATACCATGCATAAATTAAACGTGCCCAGGGGGAGATGTTCAGTTCCCCCATGCCTGACGGCAAAGGTGGGTTTTAAGGAGTTTACGGAAGGCAGGAAGAGTAGGGGCAGTTCTAATCTCCGGGGGGAGTTGGTTCCAGAGGGCCGGTGCCGCCACAGAGAAGGCTCTTCCCCTGGGGCCCGCCAACCGACATTGTTTAGTTGACGGGACCCGGAGAAGGCCCACTCTGTGGGACCTAATCGGTCGCTGGGATTCGTGCGGCAGAAGGCGGTCTCGGAGATATTCTGGTCCGATGCCATGAAGGGCTTTAAAGGTCATAACCAACACTTTGAATTGTGACCGGAAATTGATTGGCAGCCAATGCAGACTGCAGAGTGATGGTGAAACATGGGCATACCTAGGTAGGCCCATGACTGCTCTCGCAGCTGCATTTTGCACGATCTGAAGTTTCCGAACACTTTTCAAAGGTAGCCCCATGTAGAGAGCATTACAGTAGTCGAACCTCGAGGTGATGAGGGCATGAGTGACTGTGAGCAATGAGTCCCGGTCCAGATAGGGACGCAACTGGTGCACCAGGCGAACCTGGGCAAACACCCCCCTCGCCACAGCTGAAAGGTGTTGTTCTAATGTGAGCTGTGGATCGAGGAGGACGCCCAAGTTGCAGACCCTCTCTGAGGGGGTCAATAATTCCCCCCCCCAGGGTAATGGACGGACAGATGGAATTGTCCTTGGGAGGCAAAACCCACAGCCACTCCGTCTTATCCGGGTTGAGCTTGAGTCTGTTGACACCCATCCAGGCCCCAACAGCCTCCAGGCACCGGCACATCACTTCCACCGCTTCATTGACTGGGCATGGGGTGGAGATGTAAAGCTGGGTATCATCAGCGTACTGATGATACCTCACCCCATGTCCTTGGATGATCTCGCCCAGCGGTTTCATGTAGATGTTAAATAGCAGGGGGGAGAGGACCGACCCCTGAGGCACCCCACAAGGGAGAGACCTAGGAGTCGACCTCTGTCCCCCCACTAACACCGACTGCGACAGGCCAGAGAGGTAGGAGGAGAACCACTGAAGAACAGTGCCTCCCACCCCCAGCCCCTCCAGCCGGTGCAGAAGGATACCATGGTCGATGGTATCAAAAGCCGCTGAGAGGTCAAGGAGCACCAGGACAGAGGATAAACCCCTGTCCCGGGCCCGCCAGAGATCATCCATCAACGCGACCAAAGCGGTTTCCGTGCTGTAACCGGGCCTGAAACCCGACTGCTGGGGACCTAGATAATCGGCTTCTTCCAAGGACCGTTGGAGCTGGAGTGCCACCACCTTCTCAACAACCTTCCCCATAAAGGGAAGATTGGAGACTGGACGATAGTTATTAAGCACAGCTGGGTCCAGGGAGGGCTTCTTGAGGAGGGGGCGCACAAGCGCTTCTTTATAGAGTGATGGAAAAACTCCCCTCCCCAAGGAAGCGTTGGTAATCTCCTGGGCCCAGCTCCGTGTCACCTCCCTGCTGGCCGAAACCAACCAGGAGGGACACGGATCCAGTAAACAGGTGGCGGAACTCACAGCTCCAATGGCCTTGTCCACTTCATCAGGTGTCACCAGATCAAACTCTTCCCAGACAGGTGGACAAGTACGTGCCCCAGTCACCTCGACTGACTCGTTGTCAGTCGACTCTGTTTTACAATTGGAGTCGAGGTCGGCCCGAATCCGAGCGACTTTATCAGCGAAAAACATGTTAAAATCCTCGGCACTACTCTGCAAGGGCTCCCCAACTCCCCCCTGGTTGAGAAGGGAGCGGGTCATCCTAAACAGAGCGGCCGGGCGGGATTCCGCTGATGCAATCAAGGCGGCATGGTACGCGCATCTTGCCGCCTTGAGCGCCACTTTGTAAGTCTTAATAAAAGCTCTTACAAGTGTTCGATCGGATTCAGACCTACTCTTCCTCCATCGCTTCTCTAGACGTCTCTTCTGGCGTTTCAACTCCCGGAGCTCCTCGTTGAACCATGGGGCTCTACGGGGTCTAACGCCTCGGAGAGGTCGCAAAGGCGCAATCCGGTCGAGAGCCTCCGCAGCAGCCGTGTTCCAGGCCTCCGCAAGAGACTCTGCCGAACTGTGGACGAGTGCCTCTGGAATAACCCCAAGCGCCGTCTGAAAGCCCTCTGGGTCCATCAGGCGTCTGGGGTGGAACATCTTAATTGGTTCCGCCTCCCTGCGGGGAAGGATTGGAGCCAGGAAGTCAAGCCGTAGTAGAAAATGGTCTGACCATGACAAAGGCACTGCTTCTAAGCCCCTTAGTCTCAGACCATTACTCAATTGCTCGGAAAGGAATACCATGTCGGCTGCGTGCCCCCCCTCATGAGTCGGACCCTGTACTACTTGAGTCAGGTCCATGGCTGTCATGGTGGCCATGAACTCCTGTGCCAACCCAGAGGTTTCGCCGAGTGATGGCAGGTTGAAGTCCCCCAGGACAATAAGTCTGGGGAACTCCACCGCCAACCCGGCTACCTCCTCGAGTAGCACAGGCAGGGCTTTTGACACGCAGCTGGGAGGCAGGTACGTGAGAAATAAGCCCACCTGAACCCCTAAGTCCAACTTCATCAAGAGTGACTCGCAACCCGCAATTTCCGGAGCAATGAGTCCACGTAGGCAAAGGCTCTCCCTGGCTATAATAGCCACTCCTCCCCCCCCTTCCCTGGGGTCGAGGTTGATGCCATATCTGAAACCCAGCTGGGCAAATTTCAGAGAGAGGAACACCTCCCTCTGGGCCCAGCCAGGTTTCAGTAATACATGCCAGGTCGGCCTCCTCATCCAGGATCAGATCCCGGATGAGGAGAGCTTTATTGACCACCGACCTGGCATTAAGCAGCAGCAACCTGAGCCCAGGGCCAGAGTTACACTCATCACCAGTACCCAAGATTGGGCTCACGGAGCCAGAACAATTTAAAGACACTTACTCAGGGTTGAAATACTACTGGTTCAGCCTGGTCCAGGCAGTAATAGGTCCCTGGGGGGATGAGGGAGGACAGCAGTCTGGTAGGGGAAATGGAACTGTGTGAGCATCTCTGCCTCTGTGATGTGCCTGTGCACCCACCCGCATGAGATTTGGCTTCTGTGCCTGTGACGGAAGCAAAATCTTGTGCAAGGACACTTGCCTGTGTGAAATTTTGCCAGTTTTGGATTTGTTTTGTTTCTGTTAATCCAAAAGGTGCCCAAAATTGGGAAAATCTCTCTAACAAGAGTGTCCTTGCATGAAGTTTTACTTTCAGCGCATGCACAGAAGCCAAATCTCACACCGATATGTGCATGTCCACCCACCAGACATGCATATGCCTGCACTGGTCTCCAGGAACACACCAGTAGCGTCAGAGATGAGGAACTCCTGCCTGGGTCCAGGCATATGGCGAAGAACTGCTAGTGGCAGCAGTGTGAGCCTCCTCCCACCCACCTGGACATCACCATTTTCTTTTTTTTAATCCTATGCACATGTTTGAAGCATTCTGCACATGTGCAGAGGGTGAAAAAGCACATGCCGAAGCAGACTGCGGGCCAAAAAGCGCACACGAGTGGAGTGAGCCTACACTCACAAACCATGCACTTCCAAACCGGTAGGGAAGGTAGATAGATTTTACCGCTGCACTTACTGTAACTGTTGGTCTGGTTAGTTGTTGCCAACATATTTGGTTGAAGTCAACTTAGACCTATCCCATGACTGTAGCTGAAAAGACACCAAGAAAACCGAGCTCTGAGCAAACCACACAATTTCAGGACCTTGGAGAGCACAATGTAGGACACTAGGCTGGGTTCAGTCTTTCACATTAAGACCTGTTTTTTCAGCATCTGTTGGTCATTAAACAAGTGTTTAACAAAGGTGGAAGGGCCAAGAAATTCTGTTGGCATCTCTCCTGTTTTTATGTTAGTTGAATCTAAGCTATTTCTGAAACAGAGGATTTAAAAAAAAATTAAATCAGGTTCTAAGAGCAATCATTCCTAAGATTCCTAAGAGATCAGTAAGGGATGTGTATAAGTGCAACAGTGTGCCTTCCATCCCCTGTCCTAATGTTTATTTTTATTTTTTACTAGTATCGTGTATATGAATATTATTATATCTTTACATACCTCCAACATGTACTTGACAAAACAAATGAATAAAAATAAAAATAAATAAAAATAGTTTGTCAAGCATCTTTCTGGATTTCCCAACTGTCTCCATAGAAGATATCTAGTGGTATCTTGTTATTCTCCATCTATCTACTCAAAGTTTGGTGTAGTAGTTAAGGCACTAGGCTAGAAACCTGGAGACGGTGGATTATAATTCTAATTTAAGCATCTGACTTTGGGCCAATTACCAGGAGACTTTGAGTTTATGGAAGGAAGGAAGGAAGGAAGGAAGGAAGGAACGAACGAAGGTAGGAAGGAAGGAACGAAGGAACGAAGGAACGAAGGAACGAAGGAACGAAGGAAGGAAGGGTTTTCCCAAATGCATTTCTCTCACCTTCCTTCCTTCCTTCCTCCTTCCTCTCTCCCTCCCTCCCTCCCTCCTTCCTTCCTTCCTTCCTTCCTTCCTTCCGTCATTCATTCATTCATTCATTCATTCATTTTCAATATTATTGTTGAATGATTGGTTTGATAGGTTCTCTTTTAATTAGAATTTTAATGATTGTTTTAATGTATTATTAATTGGATTCATATTATTGTTCTGTTTTTGTTCATGCTGTGACCCACCCCGAGTACTCGGAGAGGGGTGGCATACAAATCCAATAAAATAAATAAAATAAAATAAAATAAAATAAAAAAATAAATTCCTCCTTCCTCTCTCTCCCCCCCTCCCTCACTCCCTCCCTCCCTCCCTCCTTCCTTCCTTCCTTCAGTCATTAATTCATTCCTCCTCCCTCCCTCCTTCCTTCCCTTCCTTCCTTCAGTCATTCATTCATTCCTCCTCCCTCCCTCCCTCCTTCCCTTCCTACTTCAAATGAGATTGAAAGACTGCTTCACAAATGGAGCAATATACAGCAGATTTTTTATAGATTTATATTTCTCCCACTGGAAGCCAGAAAAGACAAAACAGAGCAGCCGAATATTACTTTTACTGCTGACATGTATTAAGAACCCTGCTGGAGTTCTAAAAAGAAAATGCTTTTAAATAAACCTTTTATTTTATTTACAGTTGTGCAGTACCTGAATCATCCCAGGACACATTTATCTCAAACCCATTGTAGGGGGGGGGGAGCCTTCTAAACACCCTTATATTTTTAGGGAGCCAAGGAGAAAAGCAATAATCTGATATCTATGGCAGACAATTAGTTATGAGTTAATTAAACAAGGGAACATCTGTTTCGATGGAATATTTTCATTTATCTACATCTAATTAAAGGCAAAGCTAATTGTTTTTAAGTCACTTCATTCATTCTGCAAGAAAGATCCATTTTGCTCAGGAATCACCAGTTTAGCATTTTAATTGCAAGATTCTGCAAAGGAGGGGCTGGGTGTCTTCCTAAATACACTTCCCAAGGAATATGTGTTTCCTTTTCAGCCAAGCTAAAATATAAAAAAAAATCAATAATGAACTCTTTGGCATAAGAGGTCTCTGTGGCCAATTATTCGCATGTCAAGCTGAGCCAATTGGAGGCTAAAATACTCTTCCAGAGCCTTCATTCAAAGAGACAGCTGTAAATATGTATTTCCAATTGACTCTCAGTGAGAGATCTCTGGATTATTCTGGAGTGCATATTCATGAAGTCTGACAGCAGCATTTACTCTTCCATTATGATAAAATTTAGGGGCATCTGCAACTGCTGGAAAGAGATCTTATTATCACCCTGGAAAAAGACAAAGGGATGCTATAGGCTGAAACCTTTGTTATATTGATTGATTCCAAAACTACACAAAAGATTGCAGGCAATTACAACAAGGAAGATTTCATATACCGGTATCTTTCCTTACTTTTTAAAAAAAATTATTTTTATTGAATTTTTTGAAACAAAAACAAACAAACACATACAAAAAGTAGACACATCGTACAATGCGCATAAGCAGTTTACGGAAACTTGTGCATTTTGAGATAAAGTTGTTTTTATATTGCCTACCATTAGTGATGGGCGAACTGAACCGTACCGAATTTTGTGGTGTTCGGTATGCTGAACACAAACCTGAAATTTTTCCAAAGTTCGGGCAAAGTTCGGGGTCGTGTTCGGCGTTCTGAGCTTTGACGTCACCAGCAGGTTGCTAAGGACGCCAAGGTGATCACTTCCTGGATTCCATGGAATCCAGGAAGTGATCACCTTGGCATCCTTAGCAACCTGCCTGTGATGTCAAAGCTCTGCCCCCAGAATCTCTTCATGGGAGGGATTCCCTGTTTGGGTTCGAGTTCAGGTTTGGTTCAGGTTCGGCGAATTTTGCATAAAATACGGCCAAACTTGTCGAACCAGAACACCGTTGGGTTCGCCCATCACTACCTACCATATGTGGTGGATGTGTCCAGAAGCAGTTAAATTTTGGGCCTTAATTAGAAATAGAATTCTTTATTGGCTAATTGTGATTGGACACACAAGGAATTTGTCTTTGGTGCATATGCTCTCAGCAATCAGGAAACACTCAGTATTAATATAAATTGTAAGGATACAAGCAGGGGTGGACAGCAGGCAGGACGGGATGGAACACAGTTCCACTAGTGGAAATTTATTTCTTTATTTAATGGATTTGTATGCCGCCCCTCTCCGAGGACTCACAACATAAATGAAGCTGTGTGCCCAGCTCCAGCTGACCATCCCACCCTCCCATCCTCCTCCTTTTCCTCGGAAAGCAGCAGGGACACCAGCACTGGCAGGAGTTGCCGGGGGCCCATTTCCTCCCCCATCTTTTCTCAACAGCTGATTGGCACCCGTCCGCCTAGCTACCCAGCTTGTCACCCCAGAGAGCGACACTGGTGAGGTTGTAAGTCGAAGACTTAACAGTTCACTTGAACGATGATGATCGTTCAAGCCACTCCCACCTGGTCACATGGCTAGCAAGCCCCTCCTACCCAGTCACATGATCATCAAGCCACACCCACAAAATAAGCCACACCCTCAGTGTGGCAGTAAAATTTTTGGCTTCCCATTACTAGATACAAGCAACAAATTACAGAAATCACCTGGCAGTTAAAACAATTAATCAGTGGAGTGACTTGCCTCCAGAAATTGTGGGTGCTCTAACACATGAGATTTTAAAGAAGAAATTGGCCAATCATTTGTGCAGGGTTTTATAACACCTCCTGTCCTGAGTAGGAAATTGCAATAGAGGACCCTCAAGATCCCTTCCAACATTAATTTACATAAAAGTGGTTTTCTTCCATACTTTCAAGCAGTGAGAACAATCAACCAGTGGAATAACTTGCCTCAGAAGTTGTGGATGCTCCATCACTGGAAAGTTTTAAGAAGAATTTAAATATGTTAAAGGGTTAAATAAGGTTCAGGAGGTGTTGTGATTCAGCCTGAGGCTCCTCAGGGACCAGCTGGATCTCTGCCGGATCCATGCCCAGAGGAGGAGGACAGTGAACAGGAGGGGGAGGACCAGGCAGACGGGGGAGAGGAACGTCAGGAAGAGGAGGAGGGAGAGCAGCCTGAGACCCCACGGGGGGGGGGGGGGGGGCTCTCCCCAGCTAGTAGCCTGGATTCATTGGATGAAGACACACAGGCTATAATAGACATGAGGCAGTGATGAGCAGCTAAAAGACGGGGCCAATTAGAAAGGTATTTCCATCCCTGCATTGGCAACAGCTGGGTTTGGGTGTGGTTCTCCTCAGCAGGGTTGAAAAGGCAGGCCCGCCCTTACAGTCTTGTGGAGAGTTATCAACTGGGAGTCCTGTGACCTTGCTTCGATTCTCGGCGTCTCTGATCTTGGCTTGTGGCCTAGAAGTCTGGAAGACTTGGGGGAGGCATGGGTTTTATTATCTCCAGTGTTGTTTTTGCCAGCAAGAATCCTGTTTTATTGCCTGGCCTTCGTGAAACCTCTGTGACGCTTCATAGTGTTCCTGTCTGTAAGAACAGTTTTTGTTACCTGTGTTTGCTTTGAATTATATAAACTGCCTTTGCTTTTCACCAGACAGAACAAGGAGGGAAGTGTTTTTAATAGGAAAGTGAACACAAGAACAAGGGGACACAATCTGAAGTTAGTATGGGGAAAGATCAAAAGCAACGTGAGAAAATATTATTTCACTGAAAAGAGTAGTAGATCCTTGGAACAAACTTCCAGCAGACGTGGTTGGTAAATCCACAGTAACTGAATTTAAACATGCCTGGGATAAACATATATCCATTGTAAGATAAAATACAGGAAATAGTATAAGGGCAGACTAGATGGACCATGAGGTCTTTTTCTGCCATCAGTCTTCTATGTTTCTATGTTTCTAAGAGACTGGACAGCCACTTGTCTGGAATGGTGATAGCGAACCTATGGCACGTGTGCCACCTGTGCCATATTGGAGGGCATGTGAGACTTTGCCCAGTCAGCTCCAGCATGTATGTGCTCGCTGGCCAGCTGGTTTTTGGCCTTAGGAAAGGCCGTTTCGCCCTTTGGAGGCAAAAAAATTGCCCAAAGGACAAACTGGAAGTTCAGAAAAAACACACTTCCGGTTTGCCATTGTGCTGTTTTTTGCACTCTGTAGGGTTTGTGGAAACTTCCTGAAACCCCAGAGTGCAAAAAACAGTGCAACGGGCAAACCGGAAGTGCATTTTCCCAGCTTCCAATTTGCCCGTTGTGCTGTTTTTTGCACTCGGGAGCTTCGGGAAGCTTCCCTGAACCCTCTGGAGTGCCAAAAAGAGCAGAATGGCAAATTGAAAGTGCGTTTTCAGAGTGGGCCTTCTCCGGGTCCCGTCAACTAAACAATGTCGCTTGGCGGGGCCCAGGGGAAGAGCCTTCTCTGTGGCGGCCCCGACCCTCTGGAACCACCCTCCTAGCCTTTCGTAAGCTTCTTAAAACCCACCTCTGCCGCCAGGCATGGGGGAATTGAGATACTCTTTCCCCCTAGGTCTTTACAATTTTATGCATGGTATGTCTGTATGTATGTTTGGTTTTACAATAGGGGCTTTTAACTGTTTATATTGGATTGACATATGCTGTTTACTACTGTTGTTAGCCGCCCTGAGTCTACGGAGAGGGGCGGCATACAAATCCAATAAAATCAAATCAAAATCAAATCAAATTTTCCCGAACTTCCGGGTTGCCCATTTGGGTATTTTTTCCACATACCAGGCTTCATTAAGGCCTGTGCACATGCATGAGGGGCAGTGCAGGGGGAAGGGGGGGGTCCCTATGAGTGGGGAGGGAGGAAAAGGCTATGGACATGTACACACATGCTAGCACACCCATATACCCCCTTTTGACACGAGAAGTAAAAAGGCTCTCCATCACTGGTATAGGGTCTCCTGCCTGAGCAGAGGACCTTCCAACTCTATTATTCTGTTTTTATTAGAAGACCTTCCAACTCTATTATTCTGTTTTTCTGTCATCTCTAATTTCTATTCAAAGTACATTACCTCTACCTACAAATGCCTCTACTTACGAACTTTTCTAGATAAGAACTGGGTGTTCAAGATTTTTTGCCTCTTCTCAAGAACCATTTTCCATTTACAAACCTGAACCTCCAAAACTGTAACTGGAAAAGGCAGGGAGAAGCCTCCATGGGGCCTCTCTAGGAATCTCCTAGGAGGAAACAGGACCAGAAAAGGCAGGGAGAAGCCTCTGTGGGGCCTCTCTAGGAATCTCCTGGGAAGAAACAGGGCCAGAAAAGGCAGGGAGAAGCCTCTGTGGGGCCTCTCTAGGAATCTCCTGGGAGGAAACAGGGCCGGTAAAGGCAGGGAGAAGCCTCCACGGGGCCTGTCTAGGAATCTCCTGGGAAGAAACAGGGCCAGAAAAGGCAGAGAGAAGGCTCTGCGGGGCCTCTCTAGGAATCTCCTGGGAGGAAATAAGACCAGAAAAGGCAGGGAGAAGCCTCTGTGGGGCCTCTCTAGGAATGTCCTGGGAGGAAACAGGGCTGGAAAAGGCAGAGAGAAGCCTCTGTGGGGCCTCTCTAGGAATCTCCTGGGAGGAAACAGGACCAGGAAAGGCAGGGAGAAGCCTCTGTGGGGCCTCTCTAGGAATCTCCTGGGAGGAAACAGGACTGGAAAAGGCAGGGAGAAGCCTCTGTGTGGCCTGTCTAGGAATCTCCTGGGAAGAAATGGGGCCGGAAAAGGCAGAGAGAAGCCTCCATGAGGCCTCTCTAGGAATCTCCTGAGAGGAAACAGGGCCTCCACCCTACCTGTGGTTTCCCCAATCGCACACATTATCTGCTTTTTCATTTATTCCTATGGAAAAAATTGCTTCTTCTCACAAAATTTTCTACTTAAGAACCTGGTCACGGAATGAATTAAGTTTGTAAGTAGAGATACCACTGTATTCACAATGAGTTCCCTTCATCTGAACATGGGGAAATTATTGTGAACCCTTTCAAATAATAGATATTAATAGACCGATCCCAAAAGGGCCTGAGGATCATCAGTCCCCCCACGTGGTGCATGGAAGCAAATTCCAAATATTGGCAGAACCAGGATAGCATGCCAAGTACAAGAGGAGACTATGCGTAGATCAGAGATAATAGAGGGAGAGACTGTCGGAACATTTGTAAGCAGGCGGCAAAAAGTAGAGACAAAGACTCAAAGTAACTCATCTCTTGGCAGTCAATATCTCACGGAATCCATATGCATGTAGACAGGAAGGTCAAGGGGATGCTCCTCTAAGGAGAAAACCTGCAGGGTTTCATCCATCAAAAACCTATTAATAATAGAACAGATTATTCACCGATAATGCAAATATAATTACAGTCACCCCGTAGCCTTAGTACAGGAAGAGCATATATTGGATCTAGAAAATAAATGGCACAATTCCTTTGACACAATAGCTGGGTCACTTCAGCGAAGAGTTTCAGGATGGCTACAAAGAACTGGGACTGTATATATGTATGTACATACATATGTATGTATGTATGTATGTATGTATGTATGTATGTATGTACGTATGTATGTATGTAACATATTTTTGCTGATGATCGAAACATTTAAATATGTTAAAGGGTTAAATAAGGTTCAGGAGGCAAGTGTTTTTAATAGGAAAGTGAACACAAGAACAAGGGGACACAATCTGAAGTTAGTTGGGGGAAAGATCAAAAGCAACAAGAGAAAATATTATTTTACTGAAAGAGTAGCAGATCCTCGGAACAAACTTCCAGCAGACGTGGTTGGTAAATCCACAGTAACTGAATTTAAACATGCCTGGGATAAACATATATCCATTGTAAGATAAAATACAGGAAATAATATAAGGGCAGACTAGATGGACCATGAGGTCTTTTTCTGCCATCAGTCTTCTATGTTTCTATAATGAAAAGGAAGGGAGACTATTATTCCAGCGACCGGTGAGTTCCCACAGAGTTGGTCTCCTTATGGTCCGATTGACCAAACAATGTCGGCTGGCAGGACCTAGGGGAAGAGCCTTCTCTGTGGGGGCCCCAGCCCTCTGGAATCATCTTCCTCTGGAGATTCTCACTGCCCCCACCCTCCTCGTCTTCCAGAAGAGTTTAAAAACTCATCTTTGCCACCAGGCCTGGGGTTCCTAAGATCTTCCCCCCTGACCAATGAATGCTTTAGTTTGATTGTTGAATGAATGGTATTAATGCTTTTTTTGTCTTTTTGGATGAATACGTTTTATAGAACCTATTGGGATGGCATGCAAAGGAGATGAATTCACTTTAGAGTATTTTATATCAGTACCTTACATTTGTTTAATATAATCCTTTGCATGAGTTATATTCTCATGTTTTATTACTCAATTTTAGCATATTATACTGCATTTTAACTTATTTATCCAAATTCCCTTTATTTTATCCAATTTTATTGTATCTTAACCAGTCGCAGTTTTATGACAACCGATGTGGTCCTTGTTTTTGCTTTGATATGGTCGATTGACTAATCAAATAAAGTTGATTGCTGTTGTTGTTGATTGTTGGATGGATGATATTGATGGGTTTTTTTAATTAGAATTTTAAAGATTGTTTTTTTAATGTATTAATTGGATTGCTATTATTGTTTCTTGTTTTTCTGTACATGCTGTGAGCCGCCCCGAGTTCTCGGAGAGGGGCAGCATACAAATCCAATTAAATGAATAAGATGAATAAATAAACAAACAAATAAATAAATAAATAAATGAATGAATGAATAAACAAACAAACAAACAAATAGTATAGTATAGTATAGTATAGTATAGTATAGTATAGTATAGTATAGTATAGTATAGTATAGTATAGTATAGAATAGATCTATTTCAAGTTATTTTGTTCTCATCAGTTAGCCATACTCAGTTGTGGGCTGCAGCCGGTGCAATCCAGTGCTACATTCTGGTAGGAAATTCTGGGATGCGTGCACAGCTGTGCACCCCCAGAATGCGCTCGCATGAGATTTGGCTTCTGCGCATGTGCAGCAAGGTGAAATCTCGCATGAGGATGTGCACATGTGGGAGAGTTTGGTGAGATTTGCTGATATTTTTGCTTCCGTGCATGCATGGAAGCAAAAAATCGGCAAAAAATCATTGAAATCTCGCTCACGCAATTGTCCTCCTGTGAGATTTTGTTTGCTGGGCACGCATCCCAGAATTTCCTACCAGGACAATGAAAATTTGCTGGAATTTCACTTGCGCAAACATTCTTCTATGAGATTTCGCTTGCTGGGAGTCTGCCTGTAAGACAATAGCTTTAACCTCTAGACCACAGGTTCTCCTCCACTCAGCTTAAAAAAAGAATCAACCTCTGTATGAGACACACAGGATATAATTAAGCTTGCGAGACCTTCTCTTGTTTATAAGATGTTTGCATTCGCCAATATATTCCGTTTGCTTCATTACTAACACAATATAAATATTCAAGCAGAAAGTGGATTCTTAATGAATTAGCCTGATTGATTTAATTGCATTTACAATCTGTTACTTCTTGTATCATTTCTTAAAATGAAAAGGAAAAAAAAAACCTTTTAATTGCTGCTGAGTGCACGATAGGTTTCGACAAGGTGGAGGATAAACCTTACCCAAAAAAGGGTCAACCGAGCATGAATGAAATTAATATTGGAATGAGGAGCATTTTAATGCTATTAAACGAGAGGGTTTTGTTTTGATTTTAGTTGTGCGACGGCTTCATTCTTTCTCCACAGTCCGTCACTAGACATTAACCACGAAGGAGGTTCAGAATGCATGAAAGTGCTAATTCACTGGGAAAATTAAACATTGAATTGGAGGCTCATTATCCTTAAAGCCTTGAAATCTGACACGGCTTCTCTTTTGAAATCAGAATTGCTGTATTTTTGGAGTATAAGACGCACCTTTTTACTCCCCAAAATTTAGGTGAAAATTTAGGTGCATCGTATACACCAGTGTTTTTCAATCAGTATGCCGTGAGACATGGTCAGGTGTGCCGTGGGGAAATTAAACATAGGTCCCCAAACTACAGACCGCGGCTGTTCTGTTGGGCTCTCTGGCAGAATCCTCCTGAAAATTCAGGTACAAATTTCAGACACACACACCTTTGAAAATTCAAAACAATGTTCTTTATAACGAAAATTCACTTAAACTAAGCCCTCTTTTGGTATAGCAAAGAGCACTTGTCTCCAAACAAACTGGTAATTGGTACAAGTCCCTTATCAGTTTTGAGATACTTAACTTGCAGCTGTGAGGCAATTCACAGTCCTTCTTCTTTCACAAAGTGAAACACCCTTTGCTCTGGTTTAGTTTCAAAGCGGGGAAAAAGCAACACACCAAGGTCAAAGTCAGCAAGGCAGGCACGAAACACAACGATCAAATAATCCTCCACAATGGTCAAACCCACAGGCTGCTATTTATAGCTGCCTCACTAATTACCACAGCCCCACCCAACCACAGGTGGCCTCATTTTTTTTTATAATAATCTCTCAGTTGTTGTTGCCTATGCATCGCTCTCCGCATGCGTGGCTGTATCATTAACTCTTGTTCCAAATCCAAGGAGGAGCTAGATAATTGATCTCCTTCTGAGCTGTCTGCCACACTCTCCTCCTCCCTGCCACTCCTGTCTTCTTGGTCAGAGGAGCCTTCATCAGCAGATTCCACCTGGAGCAAAACAGGCCTGTGGCATGTGGATGTCTCCCCCACATCCACAGTCCTTGGGGCAGGAGCTGGGCCAGAGCTAACCACAACAGGCGGCACTGACTGTCAATTTTGTGCGCTTCAGTAAGCATCTTGCCACCCATCGCAGCAGCATTTGTGCCCCTAGCATTCAGGTAGCACATTACAGCGCACATTTCACAGTTGGAGGGAAACAGAATGAGTACGCTCATCTCTAACCTTCACTACAACGCCAGTCAATGATCTACTGACCACTGGCACTGCTTGTTCTCTTCCACTGGCTTCCTGTTACATGATAGTAATACCAACTTCCCGCACGAACATTGAAGATACTCATCTCTAACCTTCACCACAATGCCAGTCAATGATATACTGACCACTGGCACTGTTGGTTCTCTTCCGCTGGCTTCCCATTACATGATAGTAATACCAACTTCCCCACGAACATTCCCTGTGAAAGCTACATGCCTTGTAAGCTTACTTTCCAGATAAATCTCATAGAAGAAGAGGAAATAATAGTAATAGTAATAGTAATAGTAATAGTAATAAATAGTAATAAATAGTAATAAATAGTAATAGTAATAGTAATAGTAATAGTAATAGTAATAGTAATAATAATAATAATAATAATAATAATAATAATAATAACAATAACAATAACAATAACAATAACAATAACAATAACAATAACAATAACAATAACAATAACAATAACAATAACAATAACAATAACAATAACAATAATTTATTAGATTTGTATGCCGCCCCTCTCCGGAGACTGAGAAGCCAACTGAAAATAGAAAAATTTGCTGAAAATTCTAAAAAAAAGATGGTGGGGCCCATGAACTATCATTGACAGAACCAGATCCGTGACACCATTTTCATATTACCAGTGGGTCGCTAACAGTTCGGGCGATCCGGTCCAAACTGGGAGGAACCCACCCCTACTCAGGAATCTCTGGATCTTTTAGGATTTGTGTGCTCTAACACAGTGTTTCCCAACCTTGGCAACTTGAAGATATTTGGACTTCAACTCCCAGAATTCCCCAGCCAGCAAGGTTGGGAAACACTGCTTTAACATACGGAGATCTTTACTCGGTCAGAGGGAGCAGATGGTAGTAATTAAGTTCTTGATTGAACTGGGAGTTGTATTGAGGTCTCCCAGAGGTGAAAGGTTAAAATGAACACAGTTGGGGCTGCTTCTCTGCAAAGAGCTCATCCCTACCGAGGCATCCACAGACCATCCCAAGATCAGGTTTCTAGACATTTAGGCCTCATTTGTACAAGGCAACAGGGCTTTGGAAAACGGGAAGAGAATGTTTTAGGTGCAGCTGTAATTTTGCAAAACTTATGACCTCCACCCCCCTACCCCAACAGCCAGGTTTTCTCCAAAGCAATTAAAATGTTATGCAAATCTAATATGAAAATCCACGATTGTAGTTAACGACATACTTGTGTCCAAGGACTTCTCTATTTATTTCTCTTTTCCTTTCATCTCTGCACTCTTCCGTCACGAGTGACCGGCTCCAAATTCCACATCTTCTAAATAAGGCAAACAATAAAGTCGAATGTAGAAACAGAGTTACGCACTCCAGGCCAAAACTATAGTTCTTAGGAATGTTCTTAGCCTTTAGACACACACTAGTAAATCAGAGAAGATACATCTGCTTTGAAGGTCCCAGCCAACCAGATGCAGAAATCAAGAGTGTTTTAAGTCTCCAGTTGCCTGCAAATACTCCAAATTCTCAACTGCTCTGCTGACTTTTGAACCAGTTGGAACATCTTCAATTAGAGGTGACATCATAGGGAGTCTGGAAATGTTGTCTAGTCCTGGAGATGGGAAGGAAATAAGCAATTCTTCCACAAGAATCTCTGGCCAGACCTAGGATATATTCAATGTCATGTAACAAGAACCACCAAGTGGCTCAGCTTTCCCAAGAAGTTAAATTTTACAAATCTCCTAGAAATGACTGAAGAGATGCATTGGAAATTCACTCCGGTAATGTTACAGAACCTACCATTAGGAAAACATTAGTGATTAATACCGTATTTTTCAGTGTATAAGATGTACTTTTTACCTGAAAAAATGGGTGTGTCTTATACAAGTATATGAGGGGATGTCACAGCGAGGAGGGGATCACTTTATTCTTCAGGGCACCAGAGGGCCGGAGGAGGAACAACGGCTGGAAGCTGACCAAGGAGAGATTCAACATGGAGAATGTGACGGTCGGAGCGATCAACCAATGGAACAACCTACCAGCGGACGTTGTGAACTCCAACACTCTGGACATTTTTAAGAGAAGATTGAACTGCCACTTGACTGGTGTACTATAGGGTTCCTGCTTGGGCAGGGGGTTGAACTCGATGGCCTTCATGGTCCCTTTCAACTCTAACAATAAATAAATAAATACATCAAAGTCGCCGTTTGGCAGCATCCTGGCGGGACAGATCAACTTGCCCGTTCACACCCAGCAGCCTCAGCCGACACCGGCTGCTAGCCTGACCCTGGCTGCTGCTCCCACATCCGATTAGGTCCCACAAAGACGGCCTTCTCCGGGTCTCATCGACTAAACAATCTCATGTGGCGGGGCCTGGGGAAGAGCCTTCTCTGTGGCAGCCCCACCCTCTGGAATCAACTCCCCCCAGAGATTCAAACTTCCCCCACCCTCCTCGCCTTCCACAATACCTTGAAGACTCATCTATGTCGCCAGGCATGGGACAATTAATGTATCCCATTCTCTGACCATTAAGAGTTATGTGTAGTTTTTATATTTATATTTATGTTTATGTTTATGTTTATGTTTATATTTATATTTATATTTATATTTATATTTATATTTATATTTATATTTAGATTTAGATTTAGATTTAGATTTAGATTTAGATTTAGATTTAGATTTAGATTTAGATTTAGATTTAGATTTAGATTTAGATTTAGATTTAGATTTAGATTTAGATTTAGATTTAGATTATATATTTTATATATATTTGGATTTGGATTTGGATTTGGATTTGGATTTGGATTTGGATTTGGATTTGGATTTAGATTTATTAGATTTGTATGCCGCCCCTCTCCGAAGACTCGGGGCGGCTCACAACAACAACAACACAATATACAGAATACAAATCCAATATTAGATAAAAAGCTAAATTTAAAACCCATAAATATTAAAAACAATTGTTACTGTACAATCACACCATTCTCATGTATTACAGTCAGAAAAAAGGTGGTGGTGGTGGGGAAGAGATAGTTAGTCCCCCCATGCCTGGCGATTGTATAGTATTGATTGTTTTTTAAGATAGCGGGTTTTAGTCATAGTTTTAAGTTTTAACTATTACATTTGTATTGTACTGTTTTATTGCTGTTGTGAGCCGCCCCGAGTCTTCAAAGAGAGGCGGCATACAGGTCTAATAAATTGTTATTGTTATTGTTATTGTTATTGTTATTGTTATTGTTATTGTTATTGTTATTGTTATTGTTATCGTTATCGTCATCGTCATCGTCATCGTCATCGTCATCGTCATCGTTATCGTTATTGTTATCTCAAGCTGTACCCAGCCCCGTTTTCTGGGACTTCTACGGACTGCAGGAGGTGATCAGTAAGTTGGCACAAAAGGGAGTGGCTTCTATCTCTTGGGGTGGGTGGGTGGAGGGGGGAAGGAAAGAGGGATGGCTGACTCAGTGGAGAAGTGGGAGAGAATGGAGCAAATGCTTCATCAGCCGGCTTTTGCCAGCGTTTTTTCCTGTTACCGTTACTCGCAAGCCCTCCCCTCAGCAGTAGTAAAACACATGCACTCGGTAAATATTTAGATTATTGAGAAGCTGCCACCTCTGTAGCTGTGCTAATGAGCCCTCCCTCCAGCAGCAGTAAAATACATGCACCTTTAAATATTTGGATTACTGAGAAGCTGCCGTCTCGGACCATTTCGCTCAGAATACTTTTTTTTCTTGTTTTCCTCCTACAAAATCTAGGTGCGTCTTATATTCCGGTGCGTCTTATACACCGAAAAATATGGCTCTAAGATAAATAAGGTTATAATGCTTTAAATTTCTAACAATCTCTTCCTTCCTTCCTTCCTTCCTTCCTTCCTTCCCTCCCTCCCCTTCCTTCCTTTCCTTCTTCCCTGTCTTCTAGAACAGTGTTTCCCAACCTTGACAACTTGAAGACATCTGGACTTCAACTCCCATCTGCTGGCCGGGGAATTCTGGGAATTGAAGTCTGAATATCTTCAAGTTGCCAAGGTTGGGAAACACTGTTCTAGAAGCTCCTGCAAACTACTGTATTATGCAATGGAGCTGTTTAGTCTGATCTTGATCCTTCTAAAGCTTAAATTAGACTTCTTCATCACTACACATCAGGGAACATATGGTTCTGTCATTTAGGGATAGTTGCATAGATGTTCCATTTATATTTCTGCAGATGTTAACATTCCGGCTAGGGGACACTCAAAACAGTCAATGACAGAACAGGAAGCGAGATCCATCAATCAGCATGCACAATATGGACCTCTGCACAATGCACAGGTAGGATTTGGAAGGTGTGCATGTCATCCCATCTGCAGCCATCTGCAACCTATCCTTTCCTGTCAAGAGGTGTGCGGCCACAGCTATATAGACAGTTGCAAGCAACTCGTGTATGTACATACACACATGCACAGCTCTTCTAAAATTATACACATTCAACCTCATTTACAGCGATAGAAAAAAAATACCTAGAGCCCAGAAGGAGGGAAAAAATGAAAATTTTGCTATTGGTGCTGCGTACCTGACTGTACTGGTAAGAGCCCATCACTGCTTGTAACTTATTCCAGAATGGTTAGAAACAAAGAATGCAGCTGCGAGAGCAATCATGGGCTTCTCTGAGTATGCCCATGTTACTCCAACACTCCGCAGTCTGCACTGGTTGCTGATCAGTTTCGGTCACAATTCAAAGTGTTGGTTATGACCTATAAAGCCCTACATGGCATCGGACCAGAATATCTCCGGGACCGCCTTCTGCCGCACGAATCCCAGCAACCAGTTAGGGGCCCGTCGACTAAACAATGTCATCTGGCGGGACCCAGGGGAAGAGCCTTCTCTGTGGTGGCTCCGACCCTCTGGAACCAGCTCCCCCCAGAGATTAGAATTGCCCCCACCCTTCTTGCCTTTCGGAAACTCCTTAAAACCCACCTCTGCCGTCAGGCATGGGGTAATTGAAACATCTCCCCCTTGCCCATGTAGTTTCTGTGTATGATTCGACTGTGTGCTTGTTTTTTATATATTGGGGTTTCTTTTGGATTTTTTAACTTAAAACTCTAATTTAGATTGCTAAATATTAGATTTGTTACTATGTATTGTTTGCCATTGTTGTGAGCCGCCCCGAGTCTACGGAGAGGGGCGGCATATAAATCCAATAAATCTAATCTAAAATCTAATCAAAGAAACATAGAAGATCAACGGCAGAAAAAGACCTCATGGTCCATCTAGTCTGCCCTTATACTATTTCCTGTATTTTATTTTAGGATGGATATATGTTTATCCCAGGCATGTTTAAATTCAGTTACTGTGGATTGACCAACCACGCCTGCTGGAAGTTTGTTCCAAGCATCTACTTCTCTTTCAGTAAAATATTTTTTTTCTCATGGTACTTCCGATCTTTCCCCCAACTAACCTCAGATTGTGCCCCCTTGTCCTTATGTTCACTTTCCTATTAAAAACACTTCTCTCCTGAACCTTAACATATTTAAATGTTTCGATCATGTCCCCCCTTTCCCTTCTGTCCTCCAGACTATATGGATTGAGTTCATTAAGTCTTTCCTGATACATTTTATGCTTAAGACCTTCCACTATTTTTTCTATTTTACCCTGGCATATCTAGGTAATCTAATACCTCACTGCAAATCAAGCCTGATTCTGCTTAGTTTCCTTAGATCAGCCAAGATAAGTGAGGTGTCACCTCCTGTTGTAAAAGAAGCTGGCTGGCACACACACACACAATTTGGAGCTAAGCTAGGGCAACGGCTCACGTACCAGCAGATATGACTCCTCATACCACCTGTGGCACCCGTGCCAGAGGTTTGCCATCATTGGTCTAGAAGATCTTCAATGATACTTTCCAACTCTGTTATTCTGTTCCAAAGATATTCCAAAGCATCTTTCATTCTATAGTCACATCTACTACTACATCTACTATAAACATACAGTGATACCTCATCTTACGAACTTAATTGGTTCCGGGACGAGGTTTGTAAGGTGAAAAGTTTGTAAGACAAAACAATGTTTCCCATAGGAATCAATGGAAAAGCAATTAATGCGTGCAAGCCCAAAATTCACCCCTTTTGCCAGCCGAAGCACCCGTTTTTGCGCTGCTGGGATTCCCCTGAGGCTCCCCTCCATGGGAAACCCCATCTCTGGACTTCCGTGTTTTTGTGATGCTGCAGGGGAATCCCAGCAGGGGAATCCCAGCAGTGCAAAAATGGGTGCTTCGCTGGCAATGGAAGTCCGGAAGTGGGGTTTCCCAGCGAGGGGAGCCTCAGCGAAATTGCAGCATCACAAAAACACGGAAGTCCTCGAAACCCCACCTCCGGACTTCTGTGTTTTTGTGATGCTGTGATTTCCCTGAGTCTCCCCTCACTAGGAAACCCCACCCCCGGACTTCCATTGCCAGCGAAGCGCCCTTTTTTGCACTGCTGGGATTCCCCTGCAGCATCGCAAACACAGGGAAGTCCGGAGGTGGTGTTTCCCATGGAGGGGAGCCTCAGGGGAATCCCAGCAGTGCATAAACGGGTGCTTCGCTGGCAACAGAAGTCCGGAGGTGGGGCATCCCAGTGGCGGTGGCTTGGGTTTGTAAGGTGAAAATAGTTTGGAAGAAGAGGCAAAAAAATCTTAAACCCCAGGTTTGTATCTCGAACAGTTTGTATGACGAGGGGTTTGTAAGGTGAGGTATCACTGTACATGCAAATCAATCCAGCCACTTGCATTTAGTCACGGACACATTTTATTACATTCCTGAGCTCTTCCCACCCCCATTAACTAATACATGCCTTTGTATTTCAAAACACTTAATCCTCGCAGTGGGTGGTGGTAAATGACAATATAAGAAGTGCCATTCTTCTTTTTTAAAATCCTGTAGGAAGTGGGGAGATTACTGACTTCCCCAGAGACCCCGCAAGAGGAGAGCAGAGATATTCCTCTAGGAAATCCTTCATGAGTAATCAGCCCTTTCCTTAACAGTTCAAGGGCAAGGCAGAACTAATAAAAAGACATCTGTCACTGGGTCATTCAACATCTGGCGTAAAGATTAGCCATCCTTTCCCCCCATTGGTCAAATGGTTTGCAAACTTATCCTCTCTTCACAATGTATGTTGTCTTTCACCTTCTTTGGTAAGTCATGTGGCAGATACAAAAATAGGACCATGTATATTATGGACAACTGGCAGTAATGGGATGCTGCCCCCATGGAGGGTAGTAAGTTTATGCACTATTTATTTAATACCTAATAGGGGTTTTTTATTGTCCTTCCTTCTCTAGTACCTTAGCATGATCCTTAATTATTTTTAACATAGGAAATAATTAAATAGTATGTTTTGACCCATAAACATTTTAATCATATTTAATCATTATCTAGCACTGAACTTTTAGAGCAATTAAAGAAAATTGAGCTACTTGCCTAATCTGTTATCATACTGAACCTTGTGGGTTCAGTACAAAAGCTTAAAATGTTACTGAGCTCCTCAACAAATCATGCTGTCTATCATTTGTCCTTTTTGTGGCTATTCAAATAATGTGAGTTAATCAACTGAAAAAAGAGCCCCTATTTGAAAACTTATCTTGGTCAGTAAGCCACTCCCACCCAGTCACATGACCTTTAAGCCACCCCCAGTCGCATGATTGTCAAGTCACTCCCACCCAGTCACATGACCTTGTAGTCACCCTTGGTCACATGATTGTCAAGCCACTCCCAGCTGGTCACATGGCCAGCAAGCCACTCCTATCCGGTTATGTGGCCATCAAGCCACACCCACACAATAAACCATGCCCACAGCATGGCAGTAAAAATTTTGGCAGCCCAAAAATGCAGTCCTTCAGTGCAGTTTGGATGCTCTTGGAGGCCAGAATGGGACAACTTGCCATAGCCAACTCATCATAGCCACCTCACTATGGCCAACTTGCTGTGGAAAAACTCATCACGGCCAACTTGCCATAAGACAACTCTTCACAGGGCAATTTAACAATTCAATTTAATTACTCAATTTTTAAAAAAAAAAAAATATTTATTTATTTATTTATTTATTTGTTTGTTTGTTTGTTTGTTTGCTTGCTTACTTACTTACTTACTTACTTACTTACTTACTTACTTACTTACTTACTTACTTACTTATTTATTAGATTTGTATGCCGCCCCTCTCCGTAGACTTGGGGCGACTAACAGTAAAAAGACAATATGAACAAATGTAATATTAAAAGTAATGTAAAAAAACCCCTAATTTAAGAAACCAATCATACATACAGACATACCATGCATAAATTTTATAAGCCTAGGGGGAAGGGAATATCTCAGTTCCCCCATGCCTGACGACAGAGGTGGGTTTTAAGGAGCTTACGAAAGGCAAGGAGGGTGGGGGCAACTCTGATATCTGGGCGGAGTTGGTTCCAGAGGGTCGGGGCCGCCACAGAGAAGGCTCTTCCCCTGGGTCCTGCCTTGACCGTTCATTCTATCCCTTTAGAAATTATTTTATTCCCCCAGTTCTTTGGTATTATTGTAACTCTTGTTCTACAACAAATGGTCCTATGAGGAGTTGGCCATGGAGTGAAAGCCACCGCAAGTGGTGAGTTGGCCAGAGCAGATTGTCATAAATCCCCCTGGAGGAAGAACTAGAAGCAACGGATGGAAACTAATCAAGGAGAGAAGCCACCTAGAACTGAGGAGAATAATTAATCGTTGGAACATCTTGCCTTCAGAAGTTGGGCATGCTCTATCACTGAAGGATTTTAAGAAGAGATTGGAGAAGTCATTTGTCTGAAGTGCTACAGGTAGTCCTCAATTTACAACAGTTCATTTAGTAGCTGTTCAAAGTCACAACGGCACTGAAAAAAAGTAACCTACTTTGGCTTTTCACACTTATGATCACTGAAGCATCCCAATGGTTGTTAGTACTATGTACATAACTAGTTAAGTTTGGCAATATCTAACATAAACCAACAATGTGTGCTAGCATGTATTAGAACACTATTGCTTTAAGAGTTAAGGTTGTAAGTTAATGCTTTAAATTTCTAACAATATCTTCCTTCCTTCCCTTCCCTCCCTCTCTCCCTCCCACCATCCCTCACTCTCTTCTTTCTGTTCTGTCTGGGTCACTCCAGAAGCCAAGACCAACCCAAAAAGAGAAGCCAGACACACCGGTAAAAGGCAAAGGCAATTTATAAAATTCAAGAAAAACACAGGTAACAGAAAATGTCCTTACAAACAGGAAAACGCTGTATCTTCAGATATATCCACGAAGGCAAAAGTCCATGCAGCAATACAGGATTCTTGCTGCCAAGACGAGGCTGTAGATAGCAGACCTACACCTCCCACGGGTCTTCCAAACTGCTGGGCCACAAGCCAGGAACAGAGACCTCGAGAACAAAGCAGGACACCGTAACTCCAACTGATAACACTCCACATGGCTTCAAGGGCTTGCCTGCCTTTTAAACCCTGCTAAGGAGGACCACACCCAAGCCCAGCTGTTCCTAATTCAGTGCTGATAATACTTCTTTAATTGCTCCTTTCTTTGATCTGAACATCTCTGTCGCATGTCAATGACGGCTTGTGCTTCATCACCTAATGACTCCAAGTTACTGGCTGGGGAGAGCCCGCCCCCCCGGGGCTCTCATGCTGTTCTCCTTCGTCCCATTCCTGACTTTCCTCTCCCCTGTCCATCTGTTCAGCCCCCTCCTCTTCGCTGTCATCCTCCTCCGGGCATGGAGCCAGCAAAGACACAGCTGGACCCTGATCGGCCTCAGGCTGAACCATAACTCTTTCTTTCTTTCTTTCTTTCTTTCTTTCTTTCTTTCTTTCTTTCTTTCTTTCTTTATTCAAAACAGCAGCTGAATTCTACCCAGCCAAAAGATAAGAACCCTGTCCATTGAGAAAAGGGGTTTATCTTCACCTAAGTTTTGCAATCACATAATTCACTCCCGCACAAAATCCCAACCGAGGCTTAAACTCAGTTAGCTTCAACCAGCAACCTCCTTTTCCCATTGAGAAGGATGGGTTTTCTGTCAAGAGAAGAAGGTGACCACTAAGAAAACAGATTTAGACATGTCTGCATAATAAGTTCCCTGCGAGCAATCCTTTGCAAGCCCCCTGCCCCTGAAGCTTGCCTTGATTGTAATATATTGTTTATTTCGGAAACACCAACAGTTGGTGCTTCATCTTTCTGCCAACGCATTCATCTTCTCCAAAAAAAACATGATCAATCTCTGTTAAAATGTGTGCACAGCTGTAGTGTTTGATGACATTGGATGGATTACCCTGTATTAAACATTTGTAATTGTTTTGCATTGGACTGTGACCTGCATTCTCAAATAACTTAATGATAGCGGGATAGCCAAATGGATATCCCATGGAACAGAAGGAGTCTTCGGAGAGGGGCGGCATACAAATCTAAGTAATAAATAATAAATAAAAATAAAATGGGTCCAAGCAGATCAAGGGTCTGTCACATCAATGACGTAGTCATATCGGAGGAGGAAGAGGAGGAAGAAGAGGAAGAGAAGGTGAAGGTGAAGAAGGAGAGGAAGATGGAGGAGAAGGAGGAGGAGAAGAGGAGGAAGAGGAAGAGGAAGAGGAAGAGGAAGAGGAAGAAGAAGAAGAAGAAGAAGAAGAAGAAGAAGAAGAAGAAGAAGAAGAAGAAGAAACATAAAAACATAGAAACATAGAAACATAGAAACATAGAAGACTGATGGCAGAAAAAGACCTCATGGTCCATCTAGTCTGCCCTTATACTATTTCCTGCATTTTATCTTACAATAGATATATGTTTATCCCAGGCATGTTTAAATTCAGTTACTGTGGATTTACCAACCTGTATTTTATCTTACAATGGATATATGTTTATCCCAGGCATGTTTAAATTCAGTTACTGTGGATTTACCAACCACGTCTGCTGGAAGTTTGTTCCAAGGATCTACTACTCTTTCAGTGAAATAATATTTTCTCACGTTGCTTTTGATCTTTCCCCCAACTAACTTCAGATTGAAGAAGAAGAAGAAGAATCTCAGCATTACCTTCTGAGTACTGTATTTGTAATTCCTACTTAACTTCCCATTTCTTTGTTCTTTAGGAAATGATCTACTTATGTTGCACTAACTTTAAAGTGGATTTGGACCTGACACCTTTCAAAGAGAGGACTTATCCACAGAACCTTGCTGCTTTGGTTAAAGCGGTGAAGGCTGCAAAAACTTTTACTACCCCACGGTGGGTGTGGCTTATTTTGTGGGTGTGGCTTGATGGTCATGTGACTGGGTAGGAGTGGCTTGCCAGGTGGCAGTGGTTTGACGATCATGTGACCGGCGGTGACTTATAGGTCATGTGACTGGATGATAAAACTGGATCATAAAAGGGGATCACATGACTCCTGGACACTGCAATTGTTATAAAAGTGACCCAGATGCCAAACATCTGGATTTTGATAATGGGGATGCTGCAATGGTCCTTAAGGTGAAAAATGGTCATAAGTCACTTTTTTCAGCATCGTTGCAACTGTTTCAACACTGTTGTTATGAAAGCAATGTGACCACATTACACTGTAAGCTCTGACCCTCCTGTTCATGTCTTCTTCTTGTTGTTGTTGCTGCTGCTGTGGTTGTTGTTACACTGCCTTTCTTGTTTCCCTTCCTCTCCCTGCCCCGACCACCAAGCTTCACGGGGGTCATCTTAGCAGGGGATTGGCCTTCCCCTTTGGGAAACCTGCCTTCTGTTTCCTGCTTTTTGCTCCTTGACCTTCTATTGATACCTATGAAACTTGACCGGTAACTGCTGCCTACACTGGCAGCCAGAACATGGGACATCTCAAGAAAAACAAATATTGTAGAATGTGGAACCTGAGAAATGTGATTTCCAAGTTTGACTCAAATTTCATTTATATTTGATAATAATAATTATAACAGAGTTGGAAGGGACCTTGGAGGTCTTCTAGTCCAACCCCCTGCTTAGGCAGGAAACCCCACACTATTTCAGACAAATAGTTATCCAATATCCTCTTAAAAACTTCTAATGTTGAAGTATTCACAACTTCTGGAGGCAAGCTGTTCCACTGGCTAATTGTTCTGCCCAACAAATTTTTCCTTAGTTCTAAGTTACTTCTCTCCTTATTTAGTTCCCACCCATTGCTTCTTGTTCTAACCTCAGGTGCTTTGGAGAATAGGTTGTATATGTATATGACAATGTATAGGTATAGATAAAGGGGTGAAATCCAGAGGGTTCTGGCAGGTTCTGGAGAACTGGTAGCAAAATTTTGAGTAGTTCGAAAAATTGGCAAATCCCACCTCTGGATGGCCCCAGAGTGGGGTGGGAATGGAGATTTGGCAATATCCTTCCCACAGGAGTGGAGAGGGAATCAGGATTTTGCAGTATCCTTCACCTGGAGTGGGGTGGGAATGGAGATTTGGCAAAATGAGCCGAGGTAGCGCAGTGGTTAGAGTGCAGTACTGCAGGCCACTAAAGCTGACTGCTAGATCTGCAGGTCAGCAGTTCAGATCTCATCACCGGCTCAAGGTTGACTCAGCCTTCCAATCTTCCGAGGTGGGTAGAATGATGTCCCGGATTGTGGGGGCAATATGCTCTTGAGTCTAAGGAGAAGGGCGGCATTAAAAAAAATCGAATAAATTAAATGAATGAATGAATGAATGAATAAATAAATATCCTTCCCCTGGAGTGGGGAGGAAATGGGGATTTTGCAGTATCCTTCCCCTGGATTGTGGTGGGAATGGAGAGTTTGCAGTATCCTTCCCCTGCTACCCCCACCAAGCCACGCCCACCAAGTCCCACCATGCCCACCTGTTGTGGTTGGTTCTGGCCCAGCTCCTACCCCAGGGAATGTGGAGGTGGAGGCAGGGGAAACATCAACATGTCCTAGGCCTGTTTTGTTGCCGGCAGAGTCAGGGAGTGCAGTTTCCTTGGACTAAGAAGAAGGTGGGGGTGACTTGGAAGAGGGGGGCTTGGCACACAGCCAAGGAAGCCAATCACCATTATCTTCGGTCGATTCGGATAACGAAGTGTTAGACCCACGCAAGCACAGACTTATGCATCGAAGAGACCAATTGAGGACATATTACAGGAGATAAGAGAGGCCACCTGTTTTTGGGTGGGGCTCCAGTAATTAGAGCTGCTGCTATAAATAGCAGCGTGCTAGTTTGGCCGTTGTGGAAGAGTATCTGATCGCAGTTCTTCAGGATCGTGCCTCGCTGTGTCTGAACTTTGTTTGTGGATTTTTCATGCCTTTGACACCAAAGCAGAGTAAAGTGTGTGTGCGTTTCACTTCGTGGGAAGAAGGAGGGCTGTGGCGTTTCTTCACAGCTACTAGCTAAGTACTTAAGGACTGATTAAGGGACTTGTACAGCTGACAAGGTTGTTTTGGGGAAGAGTGCTCTTTGCAATACAAAAAGGGTGCTTTGTTTCTTTTGGATTTTGTGATAAAGGACATTGTTTTGAATTTTCAAACGTGTGTGTGTCTGAAATTTGTACCCGTGAATTTTCGGGAGGTTCATACCAGAGAGCCCGGCAGAACAGCCACCAAGCCACGCTCACAGAACCAGGAGTATATTAGAACACTGCCATCATGTCATCCCTAGTCTTTTTTTCATTAAACTATTGGGTGTATTACTTAGCACCCTGACAGTGTGTATGCATATATGTATGAATATCATATGACCTTTTGTAATTTCTACCTTGCTCCTTGTTATAAAAGTATAGTAGCCAGCAGCAAGAAACATAAGCCATTGCATGGAACTCTAGATTGATTTAAATTAAATTTAAAACACACAGTTTCTCCCCCTCCCTCCCTCTCTCTGTCTCTCTCCCCAACTCTCTCATATAGATATATAGATATAGACAGGGGTGGGCTACTGGCCAGATGGGGGGAACACAGTGGGGTAGCAAAAACGGAGCTCCACCCCAGAGCACTCAATTTGCATTGAAAGATGTTGAAAGAAAATGCATAAGCCACGCCCACAGTGTGGTAGTAAAAATTTTGGTAGCCCTTCACTGGATATAGATATATACATATATTTGTGTGTGTGTGTGTGTTAGAGAGAGAGAGAGAACGGTATACTTTTGCCTATTATAGTATTATCTGTATTTATATAATCCATATTTATATATTTATTTGTATCATCTATATCTATACGAAAGGTACTCACAAATAATTCATTCATTTGTGATCGTGTGAGAAAAATTCATCAGACTTCCTCAATCATATTCCTGTTCTATCACTTTATGTTTCTTACCCCAACAGCAAAGTGGATTTTCTTGAGGAATTCAATACTCAACCACCTCCAAGCAGAATTAATATTCAGCTACATATCCTTAGTTACGTCTGGCCAATTTAAGTTGTTAATTACCGGTTTAGGCAATACAGCATATGCACACAGTGTGCAGAAATGGAGGCAGAGGTTCCTACAGTATAATGTAATATAAAGTAGTAAGTATAATGTAGTGTAGATTAATCTTTATCTGTTGAACCAGACAGCAGTTCAGACTCCATTCCATGCTGTCTGAAATGCAAAGAAGGTTAAAGATGTTCAAGCTCTTTCTACTTTTATTTTGGCTGTTTTTCATGCTCAAAACCATGCCAACAAAATATATCCATTTTGCTACTAAATTTCAGTAGCACAAAAGTAATAATAATAATAATAATAATAATAATAATAATAATAATAACAACAACAACAATAATAACAATAATAACAATAATAACAATAATAACAATAATAACAATAATAACAATAATAACAATAATAACAATAATAACAATAATAACAATAATAACAATAATAACAATAATAACAATAATAACAATAATAACAATAATAACAATAATAACAATAATAACAATAATAACAATAATAACAATAATAACAATAATAACAATAATAACAATAATAACAACAACAAATGAATTAGAACGAATGCTGTCAAAGCCAGAATTGAAAAATCAACAGACGATCCAAAGTGCAGACTCTGTAAAGAAATAGATGAAACAATCGATCACATATTCAGCTGCTGCAAAAAGATTGCAGAGACTGACTACAAGCATAGTCATGATGCTGTGGCACAGATGATCCACTGGAACTTGTGCCGGAACTACCATTTACCAGTGGCAAAGAACTGGTGGGATCATAAGCCCGAAAAAGTGGTCGAAAATGAGCAAGCAAAACTACTGTGGGACTTCCGACTTCAGACTGACCGAATTCTGAAGCATAACACACCAGACATCCTGATTATGCAGATAAAGAAAGTATGGGTCATCGACATCGCAATCCCAGGGGACAGCAGAATTGAGGAGAAGCAGCTAGAGAAATTAGTGAAATACAAAGATCTAAAAATCGAGCTGCAATGACTCTGGCATAAGCCAGTGAAAGTGGCCCCAGTGGTACTTGGCACGCTGGGCACAGTGCCCAAGGATCTCAGTGGACATTTGAAAACCATTGGAATTGACAAAATCTCCATCTGTCAGTTGTAGAAGGCCGCTTTACTGGGATCAGCACACATAAAGCACCTAGGACATCACACAGTCCTAGGTGCTTGGGAAGTGCCCGACTGGTGATGAAATACAAAATCCAGCATAGTGATCTTGTTTGCTGTGTTGTATTGACATAACAACAACAACAATGTTGGAAGGGACCTTGGAGGTCTTCTAGTCAAACCCCCTGCTTGGGCAGGAAACTCTACACTACTTCAGACAAATGGTTATCTAACATTTTCTTAAAAACCTCCAGTGTTGGAGCATTTACAACTTCTGGAAGCAAGTTATTCCACTGATTAATTGTTCGAACTGTCAGGAAATTTCTTCTTAGTTCTAAGTTGCTTCTCTCCCTGATTAGTTTCCACCCTTTGCTTCTTGTTCTACCTTCAGATGCTTTGGAGAATACGTTGACTCCTTCTTCTTTGTGGCAACCCCTGAGACATTGGAACATTACTATCATGTCTCCTCTAGTCCTTCTTTTCATTAAACTAGACATACCAGGTTCCTGCAACCGTTCTTCATAAGTTTTACCCTCCAGTCCCCTAATTATCTTTGTTTAAGGTAGGTCGCAAGTTAGTTCGTGGCTCCCTCTATCTGCTACACTGAAATGCCATTTAGTTTAATAACTATCATGGTGCTATTGTTGTAGGAAATAACCAGGAGTTGAGGGTGGGGTGCAATGCATCATTAATTTGGAATTATTACATTCCCAGTTTTGAGTTATTCTCCCTAGTTCTAGGCTGGTTCTCTTTTTGAGAGAAGAACCAGCCATTGCTTCTGGTCCAATATATTCAGGCAAGTAGCTGTCCAATCTCTTCTTAAAATCTCTTCTTAAAAACCTCCTTCTCTGCTGTTCTTTCTATTGTTTCTCAATTCCTCTGCATTTCTCTTATTCTACATTCCCATTTGTCAAGTCCCGTTCATTGTCTGTGCCATCGTATGGTCTTTGGTCTTGGTCAAGCCAGGTCCCAACTGACTTGATCCAGACCGTTGGCCATGACCTAGCTTTGACCCCATCCTATAAACTAGCATGTTGGACTAACAGTTTTATTTATATCTGGATTCCTCCAGAGCCAAAGTATAATAACCAACAGGTCTTGCCAAGGTTGGAGGAAATACCATTGGGTAGAATAAGAATCGGTTGGCTTATGGTTTCAGGGAAAGCTGTTTTCCTCTATGGGAAATCTCCTTTGTTCGATAGGAGTGCCTGCATGTGGGATACACATCCTGTTTTCAGGCGCCTGTTGCTAGGAATGGTACAATGTGGAAGGGCAGGACCTTTGCTTCAAATCCTGTTCTTGGTTTAAATAACAGCTGATGCATCATCATGCAAAAAGGAAGCCACGGAATAGCCACTAAAGAGCCAAAAGGCTTCTACCTCCAGCATTCCCCATCCAAGGAGGCAGGAAAAAACAATAGATCAATGTATATATTTTTTTAAAAAAATGGAAAGCTGTATATAAATGTATGAAGTGTCAGGCCAAGGGCATTTTAGTTGGGGATCTTTGGCCTGACATACTTTCTGCAGTTTTGAAAATGTATTTTTGCTATGGGAATTTGGGAGGGGTCATTGAATGAGGGATATCTGCAGGTAGCCATAATAAATTCCTCCAAGATTGTCAAGGTCATCCTTTGCCTTTGAACTCCTGCACCTGCACTGAAGGAGATGGGAGTTTTTGCCAAGTTGGTAGGTGAAGATTGGTCAATGTGATGGACTTGGGGTGTGGGGACAAAGGCTTGAACTTTCAACTGGATGGAGAAACCCCATAGGGCAGTGACGGGCGAACCTTTTTTGGTCTCTTTGCCAAAAGTGGTATGTGGGGGTGTGCACCTCCCCAAGGCTGCCCCCACACATGTGCACAGACCTTTCTGAAGCCTGGTAGGCAGTAATGGGCAGCCAAAATGTTTACTGCCACACTGTGGGTGTGGCTTATTTTGTGGGTGTGGCTTAATGGTCTGGATAGGAGTGGCTTGTCGGCCATGTGATCAGGTGGGAGTGACTTATTTGTTTATTTATTTATTGGATTTGTATGCCGCCCCTCTCCGTAGTGCTTTGTTTCTTTTGAATTTTTGTGATTAAAAACATTGTTTTTGTACTTTCAAGTGTGTGTGTGTGTCTGAAATTTGTACCCTTGAATTTTCAGGAGACTCATCCCATAGAGCCGGGTAGAACAGTTAATGAAAGTGTGGGATGAAAAAAATTCAAAATGAAAAAAAACTGATTTGGGGCTGAAGAAGGATTGGTCAAGAAGGAAATGTCCTGCAATTTCAACATGACACGCTTCATCTTTCTATTTCTCGATTCCGCACTTCCTTGTTCTCTGGAGTTCAAAGAAAGATGGGCACATGTTCAGAATTCAGCAATCTTTCCGAGTTGTGTTGGCGGCTTTGGTGATGAGGCCATTTCCGTACTTGTAATGCAACCTTCCACAGCACGGACATTTCAAGCATGTCTATAATTTTCCACAGAGTGGAACCTTCCAACTCATAGAGTGGTCATCTCATTTGGAGCTAAGTTCTCCATTGTGGAACAAACCTGTTTTAAACATGGAAACTATGACTTCCCGGATGTCACCAATGCAACCGGGAGTTAGGAAGTGTTGCTGAGGACTCGGGGTGGCTTACAACAAGAGCCCAACCGGTTGTGAGTTATCTAATACAGTGGTACCTCTACTTAATAAGAACTTAATTCGTTCGGTGACCAGGTTCTTAAGTAGAAAGGTTTTTAAGTAGAAGCAATGTTTCCCATGGGAATCAGTGTAAAAGCAAATAATGTGTGCAAACCCATTAGGAAAAAAATAAAAGCTCGGAATTTGGGTGGGAGGAGGAGGAGGAAGAAGAGGAGGAAGACAGTCACTGCCGAAGGAAAAAGGTGAGGTGAGCGGAATAAAAAAAAATCCAAAACTTTAAAGCTTAAAAAAAAAGAGAGAAACTCTGAGGCGGTGAGTGAAAGCCAAGCATCCAAGTAGGATGCTTGGCTGCATAGCTAGAGGTATAACAAGCAGGAAGAGAGAGATTGTGATCCCGCTATATAGAGCGCTGGTGAGCGCTGGTAAGATCACAGTTCTGGAGACCTCACCTACAAAAAGATATTGACAAAATTGAACGGGTCCAAAGACGGGCTACAAGAATGGTGGAAGGTCTTCAGCACAAAACATATCAGGAAAGACTCCATGGACTCAATCTGTATAGTCTGGAGGACAGAAGGAAAAGAGGGGACATGAGCGAAATATTTAAATATGTTAAAGGGTTAAATAAGGTCCAGGAGGGAAGTGTTTTTAATAGGAAAGTGAACACAAGAACAAGGGGACACAATCTGAAGTTAGTTGGGGGAAAGATCAAAAGCAACGTGAGAAAATATTATTTGACTGAAAGAGTAGTAGATCCTTGGAACAAACTTCCAACAGACATGGTTGGTAAATCCACAGGAACTGAATTTAAATATGCCTGGGATAAACATATATCCAACCTAAGATAAAATACAGGAAATAGTCTAAGGGCAGACTAGATGGACCATGAGGTCTTTTTCTTCCATCAAACTTCTATGTTTCTATGTGCGGAGGAACACACGCCTCCCATATACCCGGTGCCTCCCATACACTGCGCCAGAGAGAGAAACTCAGGGGGAATGGCAGGAAACTGGCTGGGCCTTCGTTCCGCTCTCAAATTTCCTGGGAAATTTTTTCGGGATCGGGTTCTTAAGTAAAAAATGGTTCTTAAGAAGAGGCAAAAAAATCTTGAACACCCGTTTCTTCTCTAGAAAAGTTCTTAAGTAGAGGCATTCTTAGGTAGAGGTACCACTGTATGTAGTAAAGGAGAAATGAGTAGAGATGCAAATGTTTGTTAAAAGTGGGTTAGTAACATGAACTCTGTGGCGAGGAATAAAAGATTAGTCAAAAGGTGGGGAAATGTTCCTTGTATAAAATTATGTTCCGTGTACTTTGCTGTATGAAAGTGACACCTGAGCTGGCCAGAAGTATACAAGTCAGTTAAACTTTATGCAAATTTGATATTGAAAAGGCAGGTGTGGTAAAAGAAGGAGAGAGAGAGTGGATGTGTCAAACATGAAGGTTGATGGAACATAAAAGGGAGTGAATGTGGTTTGGTCCTATAAGAAAAGAATGAATACGGATTGCATCACAAAACAAATATGCAAAGGAAGAAGGAATGAATTTAGAGAGGGGGAATGTTGAGAAAGTCATGGATGGATGCAGCCGAGGCATTTAAAGAACAAAGGACAACATTTGAGAAGATATTCTCACTAATCCTTTCGTCCTGGGAAAGCATCCTTAGTGTTTAAGAACTCTTTTATTTCACTGAAATTCAACTTTCCTACCTATTTATAATCTAGAGGCAGGGGTGGGCCGCAGGCAGGATGGGGTGGAATGCAGTTCCACAGGCGGAAATGAAGATGCGTGAACTACTCCAGCTGATCCGCGGCTGTCACTTCCTGGATTACTGGTCTTGGCTCAGCTCCTTTTTTTCCCTGCTGCTGCATCGGTGCTCCTTGCTTTTTTCCTCTTTCCTCCTTCCTGGGCTCGGACAAGCTTCCCTGTCTCCTGCCCGGGTCCCCTCCAGCCTCACATGACCACCTCCCACCTGAGGTGCAAGCAGAAGGCATGGGTGGAAGCGTAGAGGGGCGGCATACAAATCCAATAAATTATTATTATTATTATTATTATTATTATTATTATTATTATTAATGCTCTGGCAGCACCTGTTCGCCTAGTTAACCAGCCTGATGCGGGAGAGGCAACTCAGGAAGGAGAGCGCGGGAAACGCAAAACACACAGGAGATTTTCACTGATATTTTTGCTTCTGTGCATGTGCAGAAGGAAAGAATCGGCGAACATCGCTGAAATCTCACTGGTGCAAGGGTCTTCATGCAAGACTTCACTTGCTGCTCATACGCAGAAGCCAAATCTTGCATAGCGGGGTGGAGGTGCATGTACATGCGGTGGTGACGAGCAGCTGCGTGCGCATCCCAAAGATTGTTACCGGAGCGTAGCACCCAGGGGTGGGCAGCAGACGAGATGGAACGCAGTTCCGCCGGCAGAAATGAAGATACGTGCGCAGCTCCAGCTGATCGGAGCTGTCACTTCCTGGAATAGAATAGAATTTATTTATTTTTATTTACTTTTTTGAGATTCTTTGGTTTACATTTCAGGAGTTACCATTCGCCTCTTGTTTTCTTTAAGCATTTTAAATCAATTATATAACTAATAGAGAAAAGGGAAAGAAAGGAAAGAGAAAGAAAAAAGAAAAGTAAGAAAAAAGAAGAGAAGGAAAAAGAGAAATACTCATAGTCAACTATTTCCATTGGCTCATGTATTTAAGCAAACTGTTTATAGATATATTCATGTAATTAATAAATTCTCAATTTGCAGTTACTTAATTATTGTACAGTAAGATGAATTTGTTTAGTATATGCAGAGGTGGTGTATCTTGTCGTGTGATCTACTGGTTGTTACTATAGCATTTGTTAGTTTCTGTCTAGATTCTATTTGAGGCAGGTTTTAATTCCATTGGTTAGGGACATGGTCTGTTTGTTTCGTATGTCTTCTTCACTGGGGTGCTGTTTGTTTTGCATCTTTTAAGTTTTGTAGATTTTTTTTCTGATCTAATCATTTATACCAATTTTCCCAGGCACTATAAAAATCAGATTTGCCTTTTTCTTGCAATTCAAGAGTCATTTTAGTCATTTCTGTGCATAAATTTAATTTAATTTAATTGACCTCTATGCTGCCCAATCCCATATAGATAGAGTAGAATAGAATAGAAGTTTTTCTGGCCAAATGTGATTGGACACACAAGGAATTTATCTTTGGTGCACATGCTCTCAGTTGTCAATCCTGGCCTTTCTGGAGTCACATTTATATTGTTCCATCAGTTTTTCTCCGGGAATTTATTTTCCTGGGATTTAAAATGTAATTCATGCACTGCTTAAAGAAATTCCTTTGGCAAGTGTTTCATAAATTAAATAAATAAAAACATCGGTACAGTGGTACCTCTACTTAAGAACGCCTCTAGTTAAGAACTTTTCTAGATAAGAACCGGCTGTTCAAGATTTTTTTTGCCTCTTCTTAAGAACCATTTTCTACTTAAGAACTCAAGCCCGGAAAAATTTCCCAGGAAATTTGAGAGTGGCACGAAGGCCCGGCCATTTTCCTGCCATTCCCCTTGGGTTTCTCTCTCTGGCGCAGTGTATGGGAGGCAGCCTCGCACCGGGAATATTGGAGGCGCATGCTCCTCCCCACCATCTCAGAATCCCTCTTATTTTTCCTAAGCCTTAAAGTTTTGGATTTTTAAAATTCCCCTCCCCTCACCTTCTTCTTTCAGCAGCAACTGTCCTCCTCCTCTTCTTCCCCATTCTCCTCCCACCCAAATTCCAAGCTTTTATTTCTTTCCTAATGGGTTAGCAAACATTATTTGCTTTTACATTGATTCCTATGGGAAAAATTGCTTCTACTTAAGAACCTGGTCACAGAACAAATTAAGTTCTTAAGTATAGGTACCACTGTATTGTGATTCAGGCTCTTAATTACTTTAATAGGGCCCTTAGCCAGTAGGTGTCTCTGTGAATCATTTTTATTTTTAAAAGATAATGCTCTTGCAATGGACCAGGTGAGTGGCACCTCAGTTGGGATAGAGAAATAAGTTTACTTGCTCAACAACAGAATATGAAATATATTCTGGCTTTCCATCTATAGCAGTGTCCCAATAGTTGAGGGTCTTCCACAAAGAGGAAGGGGGTCAAGCTATTCTCCAAAGTACCTGAACGCCAGACAAGGAATAATGGATAGAAACTAGCTAAGAGAGATTCAACCTAAAAATAAGGAGAAATTTTCTGACAATAAGAAAAATCAATGGAACAGAAGTTGCCTTCAGAAGTTGTGGGAGCTTCAAGAAGAGACTGGACCACCATTTGTTAGAAATAGAGTCTCCTGCTTGGACAATGGGTTGGGCTAGATGATCTACAAGATCCCTTAATTTAATCTAATCAGGTACAGCTTGTAGAGCACCAAACTGGGCCTTGCTCCATTTCAAACTAGAAATAACAAAGATAAATTAGCCGCACTTGTCAAAAGATAGCATGTGTGCAGAATTTAAGCCATAAGCAAGCAGGTTATTGGGCAATAAATCAGAATCTAATTTGACTCTGCGTAGATCACGGAGGGCAACAAGGTCTTTGGATGCATTTTTTAGTCACCAGCTTCAAGATGGTTTATATGAAGTCTTTCAGCACCCCATTGTTTAATATCATGAAATTGCATCAATGATTGTAGGAATTCAGTCTTAGCCAAAATCTCAGTTCATCACGAGGACCAGTCCGAGTGCAGGCATTCCACTGATATCCTCCTTACACCCAGTGAAGGGCTACCCAAATTTTTACTACCACACTGTGGGCGTGGCTTGTGCAGGACACCCTGCATTTTCTTTCAACATCTTTCAGTGCAAATTGGGTGCTCTGGGGTGGAGCTCCATTTTTGCTACCCCATTGCATTCCCCCCCATCTGGGCAGCAGCCCACCCTTCCTTACACCCGTTGATGCAGAACAAAAGATAACCTTGGACTCTAAGAAAGGAATTTGCTGTGGCTAGTAACTTTCCCTCTCAGGCAACTACCCCTCCCAGTTCCCATAATACTATTCTACTGTGGCAGGCCAACGTCTCTAACCCCAAATGTATTTATTTATTTGTTTGTTTGTTTATTATTTATTAGATTTGTATGCCACCCCTCTTCGTAGAATCGGGGCTGCTAACAACAATAATGAAACAATATGAACAAATCTAATATTTAAGTTAATTTAAAAAACTCTTATTTAGGAAACCAATCATACACGCAAACATACCAAGCATAAATTGTATAGGCCTTGGGGGAAGAGAATATCTCAATTCCCCCATGCCTGATGACAGAGATGGGTTTTAAGGAGCTTACGAAAGGCAAGGAGGGTGGGGGCAAATCTGATGTCTGGGGGGAGTTGGTTCCAGAGGGTCGGGGCGACCACAGAGAAGGCTCTTCCCCTGGGTCCCACCAGACGGCATTGTTTAGTCGACGGGACCCGGAGAAGGCCAACTCTGTGGGACCTAACTTGTCGCTGGGATTCGTGCGGCAGAAGGCGGTCCCGGAGATGAATGATAGGTTCAGCCTGACATTCACTTAACCACCATGTTACTAAACAGCTGTAGTCAAGAATGTTGTACAATGGGACAAAATGCACTTAATGACTGTCTCACATAGCAAAATAAATATTGGGCTCAATTGTGGTCGTAAGTCGAGGACTAAACTATACTATGGTTCTCCTTATCTACCACTACATTTTTTTGGCCAAGTCCTTGAGAATTATATCCTTTCCCCCCCAAAACCCCCCCCATCATTTTTGGAGTTGTTAATTACACTGGTAAATCTAGTGTGAAGCTACAAGGTAAGGCAAGAAGCACCTTACTGAATAATACAAACTAAAATAATATAAGTGGATTGAGTAAAATCACTCTATAATCCAATGGTCCTTTTTGAGATTGAGAAAGAATCTTATCCTTTTCTGGTTCTCCCATTTCTTTTCGCCCCTGCGAATGTCTGCAATAAAGAAATATTATCACCCTTCCGACTCAACGTTAAGATCCCCATCTGCGACCCTCCCGTTTAATTCCAGCAGGCAAATGAGCAAATCCATCGATTTTTAATGACTGCTCAGCCTTATTATTCAGCCAGCAAGCCGCTTTAATCATTTGACAGGAATGTCAGAGCCACAAAGAGGGAAAATGTTTTTCCACTCAAGGGAAGGAGGGAGGAACATGGGAAAGAAGAGTTTTGAGACTAAAAATTACAGCCTCTGGGCTGTCACAGGCATTGTTATGCAAATGGGAAGTGAAATTTGCTGGAACCATTTCCTCTGAATTTTTAGCAGCAATCCTCAAAGGCAATCACTCCAATTAGAGATGAAATGCTCAGAATATCAGGTATTGTTGTCAACAACACGGGCTTGTAGTAACACAGTCTCCTAAGTGGTAAGACACAGACCCAGGTTAGGTCGATTGAATTCCTCAAGGAGAAAAATGCCAACAAGGCAGTAGTGGGTTTCACTTACCTCCACTACCACGCGACCATGTGCTTCGCACGCATGCACAGAACCATGTGGATACTTCTTCACTGGAGGTTTTCAAGGAAAGATTGGCGTGCCATTTGTATTTGTATTTGTATTTATTAGATTTGTATGCTGCCCCTCTCCGAAGACTCAGGGCGGCTAACAACAATATAAAAAGACAATCTAAACAAATCTAATATTAAAACAATCTAAAGAACCCCAATTTAAAGAACCACTCATACATACAAGCATACCATGTATAAATTCTATAAGCCTAGGGGGAAGGGAAATTTCAATTCCCCCATGCCTGACGACAAAGGTGGGTTTTAAGGAGCTTGCGAAAGGCAAGGAGGGTGGGGGCAACTCTGGTATCTGGGGGGAGCTGGTTCCAGAGGGTTGGGGCTGCCACAGAGAAGGCTCTTCTCCTGGGTCCTGCCAAACGACATTGCTTAATTGACCGGACGCGGAGAAGGCCAACTCTGTGGGACCTAACTGGTTGCTGGGATTTGTGCGGCAGAAGGCGGTCACGGAGATATTCTGGTCCGTTGCCATGAAGGGCTTTATAGGTCATAACCAATACTTTGAATTGTGACAGCAACCAATTGATCAGCAACCAATGCAGACTGCGGAGTGTTGGTGTAACATGGGCATACTTAGGGAACCCCATGATTGCTCTCGCAGCTGCATTCTGCATGATCTGAAGTTTCCAGAATTTGTCAGAATTCAATTCAATTCAATTCAATTCATTAGATTTGTGTGCCGCCCTTCTCCAAAAACTCCGGGCAGCTCACAGAATAAGTATAAAAACAAAGCATATAGAACAAATCTAATATATTTTTAAAAGTACAACTAAAAACCCTATATAACACAGTCCAATCACACCATACATCACATTTATTGGTCAGAGGGGCAGGGTCTAATTGCCCCAAACTTGGCGACATACATGAGTCTTAAGATTCTTGCGGAAGGTGAGGAAGGGGGGCAGTACGAATCTCTGGGGGTAACTGATTCCAGAGGGCCGGCCCCCCCACAAAGAAGGCTCTTCCCCTAGGCCTCACCAACCAACATTGTCTGGTTGACGGGACTTGGAGAAGGCCAACTCTGTGGGACCTAACCGGCAGAAGGGATTTATGCTTAGAAATGGTGTAGGGTCTCCTCCTTGCCTTAGAGAGGGGGGAGAGAGGGAGAGGGAGGGAGAGAGTCATTGCTCACAGTCGCTCATGCCCTTATCACCTCAAGGTTCGATTACTGCAATGCTCTCTACATGGGGCTACCTTTGAAAAGTGTTCGGAAACTTCAGATCATGCAGAATGCGGCCGCGAGAGGTATCATTGGGCTTCCTAGATTCGCCCACGTTTCTACAACGCTCCGTGGCCTGCACTGGCTGCCGATCGGTTTCTGGTCACAATTTAAAGTGTTGGTAATGACCTTTAAAGCCCTACATGGCATTGGACCAGAATACCTCTGGAACCGCCTTCTACCGCACGAATCCCAGCGGCCGATAAGGTCCCACAAAGTTGGCCTTCTCTGGGTTCTGTCGACCAAACAATGTCGTTTGGTGGGCCCCAGGGGAAGAGCCTTCTCTGTGGCAGCACCGGCCATCTGGAATCAACTCCCCCAGGAGATTAGAATGGCCCCCACCCTCCTTGTCTTTCGCAAGTTACTCAAGACCCACCTATAACGCCAGGCATGGGGGAATCAAGACATCTCCCCCAGGCTTTCTTCTATTTTATGTTTGATATGTATGCATAGCTAGAGGTATAACAAGCAGGAAGAGGGAGATTGTGATCCCCTTATATAGAGTGCTGGTGAGACCACATTTGGAATACTGTGTTCAGTTCTGGAGACCTCACCTACAAAAAGATATTGACAAAATTGAACGGGTCCAAAGACGGGCTACAAGAATGGTGGAAGGTCTTAAGCATAAAACGTATCAGGAAAGACTTAATGAACTCAATCTGTATAGTCTGGAGGACAGAAGGAAAAGGGGGGACATAATCGAAACATTTAAATATGTTAAAGGGTTAAATAAGGTTCAGGAGGGAAATGTTTTTAATAGGAAAGTGAACACAAGAACAAGGGTACACAATCTGAAGTTAGTTGGGGGAAAGATCAGAAACCACGTGAGAAAATATTATTTCACTGAAAGAGTAGTAGATCCTTGGAACAAACTTCCAGCAGACGTGGTTGGTAAATCCACAGTAACTGAATTTAAACATGCTTGGGATAAACATATATCCATCCTAAGATAAAATACAGGAAATAGTATAAGGGCAGACTAGATGGACCATGAGGTCTTTTTCTGCCGTCAGTCTTCTATGTTTCTATGTTTCTATGTGTTGTATGGTTTTTAAATTGTTAGGGTTTTTTTAATGTAATTTTATTATTAGATTTGTTCCATTGGTAAACTGTTTTAATTGTTGTTGTGAGCTGCCCCTAGTCTTCGGAGAGGGGTGGCATACAAATCTAATAAATTGAATTGAATTGAAAGAGAGGGAAGGAGAGAGGGAGAGAGAGAGGGAAAGGGAGAAGGAGTGAGTTCTTTCTCTAGGGAATTTTGCAACAGCCGTGCTCTTGTAAAGAGGAATTCCGCTCTTGGTGAATATCTGGGAAACTTTCCTGGAAGGCATTTGGAGAAATGCTTCATCCAGTTCCTCTGCCAATATAATAGGTGAACATTAAAAAAAAAAACCCATTTGTTGCAAACTGAGTTCTAGAGCAGCTGTTCTCCTTTTATACCAGCCGCAGAGTGCTGAGCTACATTTCTCGTAAGAACGCTCGCTCGACAAACAGATAATTATAACTTGGCTCTCAGCCCTACCCGGCTTGTATTGCCCAAGTTTTAAAAGATCCCAGTGGAATGTTAAGCTCCTTTTCCTGGTATTTACGCAATTTTGTTTTGTTTTGTTGAGCAGAGGATGGCAAAAGGAAGGATATGGTGGTTTTTCCGTGGGTTTGTTTATGATGATTTTTTTTGGGGGGGGGCTGCTTTGCTTTTGTTCTTTTTTTATTTAGAAACATAGAAACATAGAAGACTGACGGCAGAAAAAGACCTCATGGTCCATCTAGTCTGCCCTTATACTATTTCCTGTATTTTATCTTACAATGGATATATGTTTATCCCAGGCATGTTTAAATTCAGTTACTGTGGATTTATCTACCACGTCTGCATACAACAAAAATAAAACTATACAAAAACACACATATGGAAAATCACAGGCTGTTTGCCCTTTCTGGTTTCTTCCTAACCCTAACCCTTGACGTGAATGATGTCAGGTTGGTCACCTTTAAGCCAGTCACATGACCTTTAGGCCACCCCTTGGTCACATGAAAGCAAGGGAAAGCAAGTAGGATGCTTGGCTGCATAGCTAGAGGTATAACAAGCAGGAAGAGGGAGATTATGATCCCGCTATATAGAGTGCTGGTGAGACCACATTTGGAATACTGTGTTCAGTTCTGGAGACCTCACCTACAAAAAGATATTGACAAAATTGAACGGGTCCAAAGACGGGCTACAAGAATGGTGGAAGGTCTTAAGCATAAAACGTATCAGGAAAGACTTAATGAACTCAATCTGTATAGTCTGGAGGATAGAAGGAAAAGGGGGGACACGGTCGAAACATTTAAATATGTTAAAGGGTTAAATAAGGTTCAGGAGGCAAGTGTTTTTAATAGGAAAGTGAACACAAGAACAAGGGGACACAATCTGAAGTTAGTTGGGGGAAAGATCAAAAGCAACGTGAGAAAATATTATTTCACTGAAAGAGTAGTAGATCCTTGGAACAAACTTCCAGCAGACCTGGTTGGTAAATCCACAGTAACTGAATTTAAACATGCCTGGGATAAACATATATCCATTGTAAGATAAAATACAGGAAATAGTATGAGGGCAGACTAGATGGACCATGAGGTCTTTTTCTGACGTCAGTCTTCTAATAATAATAATAATAATAATAATAATAATAATAATAATAATAATAATAATAATAAATAATTTATTAGATTTGTATGCCGCCCCTCTCCGAAGCCTCAGGGCGCCAAACTTTTGTCTGCCTTTAATAAAAAAATTTTTAATAAACTTTAATAAATAAACATGGTGAGTAATAATCTGAATGGCTGCTAAGGGAATGGAAAATTGCAATTTAGGGGTTTAAAGTGTTAAAGGATGGCTTGTGATACTGTTCCTAGCCAAAAATAGTGTATTTACTTCCGCATCTCTGCTTCGCGGAAATTCAACTTTCGCTGGCGGTCTCGGAACGCATCCCCCGTGAAAAGCGAGGGAACACTGTACTGTGGAGTTACCAACCACGTCTGCTGGAAGTTTGTTCCAAGGATCTACTACTCTTTCAGTGAAATAATATTTTCTCACGTTGCTTTTGATCTTTCCCCCAACTAACTTCAGACTGTGTCCCCTTGTTCTTGTGTTCACTTTCCTATTAAAAACACTTCCCTCCTGAACCTTATTTAACCCTTTAACATATTTAAATGTTTCAATCATGTCCCCCCCCTTTTCCTTCTGTCCTTATGCCCTTGCTTGCATCCTTTACGAGTCTACCCAGAAATATTTGAAGCATGTGTGCATTATATAAGAAAGAAGATCTGGGAACAAAGCGGCAAGATATTGTGAATGTTAATCGTTATGTGCATTGTTAAGAGTGTAGAAAGAACAATTGCAACCAGCCTGCCTTCCATAGATCTGCATTTTGCATGAGTCAGAAGGAAGGGAGGGCTGAACAAATATCTACAGACCCCTTACAACCTGGCAATTTTAGGAGAATTCTGGGAGTTGAAGTCCACAAGTCTTAAAGTTGCTAAGTGTTCTGCCGGGCTATCTGGTAGGAGCCTCCCGAAAATTCAAGGGTACGAATTTCAGACACACACACACGTTTGAAAATTCAAAACAATGTTCTTTATCACAAAATTCAAAATAAACTAAGCACTCTTTTTGCATTGCAAAGAGCACTCGTCCCAAAACAACCGGGGAGTCTGTACAATTTCCCTTAAGCAGTCATTAAGTACTTAGCTTGCAGCTGTGAAGAAACTTCACACCCCTTCTTCTTCCAACGAAGTGAGACACACACACGTTGCTTTGGTTTGGTTTCAAAGGCGTGAAAAATCAACGAAGTCCAGAAAACAGCAACACACGATTCCTGAAGAATTGCGATCAGATACTCTTCCACAACGGCCAAACCCACATGCTGCTATTTATAGCAGCAGCCCTAATTACTGGAGCCCCACCCAAACACAGGTGGCCTCTCTTATCTCCTGTAATATGTCCTTACTTGGTCTCTTCTACGCATAATTCTGCCCTTGTGTGGGTCCAAGACGTCTTCATCCGAATCAATGGAAGATAATGGAGATTGACTGCCTGGGCTGTGTGCCAAGCCCCCCTCTTCCAAGTCACTCCCACCTTCTTCTTCGTCTCAGGAAACTAAACTCTGAACTGACTCTGTCGGCAATAACACAGGCCTACGACATGTTGAAGTTTCCCCTGCATCCACCTCCACATTCTCTGGGGCAGGAGCTGGGCCAGAGCCAACCACAACACTAAGTAAGAGGATTTCTCTGCAGTGAAGTCCAACATAAACCGTGGAGTTAAGATCCTTAAAATTGAGAATTTACTGTATATTTGACCTGTACAATGGAGAGGAGTGCTTAAACCATGTACTGGAATTAGGTTGAGGTATACAGATTGGTGACTCCAGAATCAATGGCTCAACCGTTGACCCCGAGAAGCAAGAAGATTTAATTATGGTACATCACTAATGTGTGCTCTGTTGCTTGCTCTAGCCAGTGTTCAGCAAACAAGCCAGAGTAAAAATGAAAGTAAACATTGATATAAAATTCATTAAAAATTTAGAACTTTTAATAATAAAGACATTTTACTGTCATTTCCAAAGTGTCAAAGCAGCTATATAAATTTCATAGTAAATAACTAACATATGGATCTATTTCTCTCTCTCGTCGAGATTTCTCTTAGAGCTGAAATGAAATCAACATTGGCCAATTTTAAAAAAAATAACACGATTTTAATTTTTTTGAAAAAATAAAAAATAAACCTTGGGAAACACTTTTTATCAAAATCCCAAATTGTGAAATTTGTCTACTTCACGGTCTATTGATAACCGGAAAACATCATGCTTCCTGGTATAAAATTGATTATTTTCTCTTCACGTCGTCTGGGAATTATATCTTGAAAGACTAAATGAATGAGGAGAAAATACTTTTAAATGTTTAAATGCTAATTCAGGTTAAGAGGAAGTGGCTTGAGAAGTAAAATAACCCCTAACCTCTACAGGAAATTTCAGTCACAGAGCAAAGTTTAAAATAATACCAGAAACATCACGATGCAGCTATTTTGGTTCCAACCACTTCATAAGGACAGGTTGAAGAGATGATGTTAGGATATTATCACATTTTAGGGTAGGAGGGATTATTTTCCAGCTTGTTTACACAAGAGCAGTGATGGCGAACTGTTTTGTCGGGCTCTCTGGTAGACTCCTGCAGCTGTGAGGCAATTCACAGTCCTTCTCCTTTCACAAAGTGAAACACACTTTGCTCTGGTTTAGTTTCAAAGCGGGGAAAAATCAGCACACAAAAGGTCAAAGTCAGTAAAGCGGTCAGGAAACACAAGGATCAGATAATCCTCCACAATGGCCAAACCCACAGGCTGCTATTTATAGCAGCCTCACCAATTACCACAGCTCCATCCAACCACAGGTGGCCTCATTTTCTTTGATAAGAATCTCTCAGTTGTTGCTGCCTATGCATCGCTCTCCGCATGCGTGGGTGTATCATTAACTCTTGTTCTGAATCCAAGGAGGAGCTAGATAATTGATCTCCTTCTGAGCTGTCTGCCACACTCTCCTCCCTGTCACTCACGTCTTCTTGGGCAGAGGAGCCTTCATCAGCAGATTCCACCGGGGGCAAAACAGGCTTGCAGCATGTGGATGTCTCCCTCACACCCACAGTCCTTGGGGCAGGAGCTGGGCCAGAGCTAACCACAACAGCGAACATATGGCACGGGGGCCACAGGTGGCATGTGGAGCCATATCTATTGGCATGGAAATGTTGCCCTAGCTCAGCTCCAATATGCATGTATGTGCCAGTCAGCTGATTTTTGACTTGCACAGAGGCTCTGGGAGGGTGTTTTTGGCTTCCAGAGAACCTCTGGAGGAGAGGGCATTTTACCCTCTCCTGGCTCCAGAGAAGCCTCTGGAGCCTGGGAAGGGCGAAACATGAACATACAGGGCCCACTAGAAGTTGGGAAACAGGCCGTTTTCAGCCTCTAGAGCAGTGTTTCCCAACCTTGGCAACTTGAAGATATTTGGACTTCAACTCCCAGAATTCCCCAGCCAGCATTCGCTGGCTGGGGAATTCTGGGAGTTGAAGTCCAGGTATCTTCAAGTTGCCAAGGTTGGGAGACACTGCTCTAGAGGGCCTCCAGGAGGGTGAGGGAAGCCGCTTTTGCCCTCCCCAGGGATTGAATTACAGGTGTGGGCACTCACACATAATTCGTGCATTCACACACACTCTTTTGGCACCCAAGGAAAAAAAGGTTCAGCATCACTGCACTAGACCAAGGATGGGTCCCTCCCAGTTCAGACCAATCTACCAAACCGGTAGCGACCCACTGCTGACATCACTGAACTGGATCGGATGTGCCGGTCCGTGGTCAACACCATCTTTTTTCAGAATTTTTATTAATTTTTTTTTTACTGGTGTGAAAGTTTTTCCTGTTCTGTTGCTTGTAAAAGAGCCTTCCTGCCCGCCACCAGGTTTAAACTGACCTCTATTTCTTCACCTGAAGCTCAGGTGATCAGCTCCTCAGCTATGTTTTGGGCCGATCCCAGCTACTGAGCATCCGCAGAAGCCAAATTGCATGAGGGAACATATGTGTATGTGTGTGAGAGTGACGCATTAAAAATTTCAGTACAGATGTTGGCTTAGCCAACAAAAATTGTGTGGGTAGCGAAAATGGAGCTCCACCCCAGACCACCCAATTTGCACTGAAAGATATTGAAAGAAAATGCTGGGCTTCCTGTATAAGTCACTCCCACAGTGTTGTAGTAAAAATGTTGGTAGCCCTTCACTGTGCGTGCATAAGCGCACCATTGTTCCTACTGTCCCTGTCTTACTGTCCTATTGTTCCCATTTACCGTACCTACTTTGTGTTTATTTTTTTACCAATACCTGCTATCTTGATCACTAGATAGATAGATGATAGATAGATAGATAGATAGATAGACAGACAGACAGACAGACAGACAGACAGACAGACAGACAGACAGACAGACAGACAGAAAGACAGACAGACAGACAGACAGACAGACAGATAGATATGTTAAAATGTTAAAACATTGAAACATTGAAACATTGAAACATTGAAACATTGAAACATTGAAACATTGAAACATTGAAACATTGAAACATTGAAACATTGAAACATTGAAACATTGAAACATTGAAACATTGAAACATTGAAACATTGAAACATTGAAACATTGAAACATTGAAACATTGAAACATTGAAACATACGTTGAAACATACGTTGAAACATACATTGAAACATACATTGAAACATACATTGAAACATTGAAGCATTGAAGCATTGAAGCATTGAAGCATTGAAGCATTGAAGCATTGAAGCATTGAAACATTGAAACATTGAAACATTGAAACATTGAAACATTAAAACATTAAAACAATAAAACAATTAAAAATTAAAAAATTCCAGGTTAAACTGGCCCATTGCGCTGACAAGAGATACCTTCCTAATCCATCACGTGAAGCGAGAGCTACCTCCTAATTTTGTCACAGGGGCATTCCCAGCCACCCCAAATGTTGATGGAGAATTGTCCTAACCTGCTTTCAAAATCCCCAGCCCAGCAAGGTAAAAGACAGCGATGGGTTTCAAAGCTAATGGCAGGAAACGTTGAACATTTCTGTGGTCTGAAAGTACAAAGAGTCACACAACACAGGAAAAAAAAGTTCAAAGCCTTTCCGTTGAAAAGCAAGTATTATTTTTTTTAAAAAAATCAATATGCTTCACCCACACTTTCGTTTTCCAAAAACCCTTGTTTGCTTCTTGGTCTGATTACCTGATTTTTTCCCCCTGTTTAACAGCATCATACTTATTTTTTTTTTTTTGCATTGACACACTGAGCTACCTGCGTTATTATTAGAATGCTCTGGGGAAACTTCTGCTTGGCCATTAGGAAATTATGCATCGAAGATTATTACGTTGAGTCTTCTTCTTTCCACTTTTCTTTTGCTTTTTTAGTCAAAGCACACTTTTGGGAAGCCACCGGTGACTTCCCTGTTTCAAGCCTTGTTCCGGTACAGATGATCTAGCACCTATTTTTCCTCTTTCAAGGGTGAGAGGGGGGGGGGGGGGGAATTAGGTTGGGTTTTTTTACAGCTGGGTTCAGTTGATTAGGCTAAAACTGGACTTGCAAGAAGGCCATTGAAAATGTTGCATGAATTAAACTGCTGCGTTAAACCATATAACTGGGCCATAAGATAGAATCATAGGGCTGAAAGGGACCATAAAGGTTTTCTAGTCCAACCCCCTGCTCAAGACAGGAGACCTTCTAAAATCCTGGGAAAATGGGTTGTCCAAACTTTACAGTGGTACCTCTACTTAAGAAACATAGAAACATAGAAACATAGAAGTCTGACGGCAGAAAAAGACCTCATGGTCCATCTAGTCTGCCCTTATACTATTTTCTGTATTTTATCTTAGGATGGATATATGTTTATCCCAGGCATGTTTAAATTCAGTTACTGTGGATTTACCAACCACGTCTGCTGGACGTTTGTTCCAAGGATCTACTACTCTTTCAGTAAAATAATATTTTCTCATGTTGCTTTTGATCTTTCCCCCAACTAACTTCAGATTGTGTCCCCTTGTTCTTGTGTTCACTTTCCTATTAAAAACACTTCCCTCCTGGACCTTATTTAACCCTTTAATATATTTAAATGTTTCGATCATGTTCCCCCTTTTCCTTCTGTCCTCCAGACTATACAGATTGAGTTCATTAAGTCTTTCCTGATACGTTTTATGCTTAAGACCTTCCACCATTCTTGTAGCCCGTCTTTGGACCCGTTCAATTTTGTCAATATCTTTTTGTAGGTGAGGTCTCCAGAACTGAACACAGTATTCCAAATGTGGTCTCACCAGCATTCTATATAGCGGGATCATAATCTCCCTCTTCCTGCTTGTTATACCTCTAGCTATGCAGCCAAGCATCCTACTTGCTTTCCCTACCACCTGACTGCACTGTTCACCCATTTTGAGACTGTCAGAAATCACTACCCATAAATCCTTTTCTTCTGAAGTATTTGCTAACACGGAACTGCCAATACAATACTCAGATTGAGGATTCCTTTTCCCCAAGTGCATTATTCCCCAAGTGCATTAAGTAGAATGCCTCTACTTAAGAACTTTTCTAGATAAGAACCAGGTGTTCATGATTTGTTTGTCTCTTCTTAAGAACAATTTTCTACTTTAGAACCCGATCCCGAAAGAATTTCCCAGGAAATTTGAGAGCAGCATGAGGGCATGCCAGGAGTAAGATACTGCAAAATCCTTATTTCCTCCCAATCAGCCAAGACTTAGAAGGCAGGAAATAGAGGGGAGTGAGGCCAGTCAGAAGTGGTATTTACTGGTTCTCCAAAATACTCAAAACGTCCGCTAACGGTTCTCCAGAACTGTTCAAAACCTTCTGAATCCCACCTCTGCTTCCAACTCTGTTATTTTGATACAGTGGTACCTCTACATAAGAATGCCTCTACTTAAGAATTTTTCTAGATAAGAACCGGGTGTTCAAGATTTTTTTGCCTCTTCTTAAGAACCATTTTCTACTTAAGAACCCGATTCCAAAAAAAATTCCCAGGAAATTTGAGAGCGGCACGGAGGCCCGGCCAGTTTCCTGTCATTCCCCCTTTAATCCTGGCCATATCAGGCTTTTCTGGGCTGCCAGAGGAGCCTTTCAGTGGTGCTTAAGGAGGCTTTGGCAGTTCAGAGCAAACAAAGCATTTTTCTTTCTCTGGGTGATTGGAGAGGGAATAAACTTCTGCCAGCGCCCAGAGAAAAGAAATGCTCCCTTCACTCTGGGCAGCGACTGTCCTCCTCCTCCTCTTCTTCCTCCTCCTCCTCCTCCCACCCAAATTCCGAGCTTTTATTTCTTTCCTAATGGGTTTGCACACATTATTTGCTTTTACATTGATTCCTATGGGAAAAATTGCTTCTACTTACAAACTTTTCTACTTGAGAACCTGGTCACGGAACGAATTAAGTTCTTAAATAGAGGTACCACTGTACTTGAAAAACCTCCAGTGATGGAGCACAAGCAACTTTGGGAGGAAAGCTGTTCCACTGATTAATCATTCTAATGTCAGAGAAATTCTCCTTATTTCTGTTCTGTCTGGGTGCCCCCAGACTTCAACACCAACTGGAAAAAGCAGCCAGACACGCTGGTAAAAGCAAAAGCACTTTATAGTTTGAAAAATAAACACAGAGAAAAACCTGTTCTTCCCAACAGGCAGGCTATGAGACTTCACAGCAGAGTCCTGATGGCCAGACAATACAGCAGACTTCTTGCTGGCACACCCACCACTGTAGAGAATAAGACCCACACCTTTCCCCCCCAAGGTTTCAGTATTCAAAGTCACAAACCAGAATTCCAAGACGCCAAAGATCACAGCCAGGTCCCAGGACTCCCAAAGATAATACTCCACAAGCCAGAAAGGGTGGGTCTACCTTTTCAGCCTTTCCAGAGAGCACCACACCCAAACCCAGCTGTTGCCTCTTTAGTGCTGAAAGTACCTGGCTAATTGTCCCCTTCGTTGTGTTGCTCTTCTCTGCCGGAGATCTATGATTGCTTGTGCATTTTCATCTAAGGAATCCAGGCTGCTTGCTGGGGAGAGCTTCCTCTCAGGGGACTCTGGCTGTCCTCCCTCTCCCTCAGCCTGAGATTCCTCCTCCCCGTCTGCCTGAACCTCCTGTTCCTCATCCTCCCCCTCTGAGCAGGAAGCTGGCAGAGGATCAGCCGTTCCCTGAGGGGCCTCAGACGGAATCACAACAATTTCTAGGCTGGATTTCCACGTGATGAGCTACCACCCATCACTTCCAGCTTAGACCCATGTTGTGTGAAGCTAGCGCAGGAATTGACATGCTGTATTGATAGAGGAGAATGTTTCACAGAATAACAGAGTTGGAAGGGAACTTGGAGATCTTTCCCCTTAGGCCTTTACAAATTTATGCATGGTATGTCTGAATGTATGTTTGGTTTTTACTTTAATGGGTTTTTAATTGTTTTTACTATTGGATTATTGTGTATATTATTCTATTATTGTTGTTAGCCGCCAGAGTCTCTGGAGAGGGGCGGCATACAAATCCAATCAATCAATCAATCAATCAATCAATCAATCAATCTTCTAATCCAACCCACTGCTTAATCAGGAGACCCAGTAATGGGCTGCTGCCCCCACGCAGGGTGGGATTGGGACACGCAGTGGGGGTAGTATGTTTATGCACTATTTATTGAATACTTAATAGATTTTTACTGAATTTTTACTGAAAGAGTAGTAGATCTTTGGAACAAACTTCCAGCAGACGTGGTTGGTAAATCCACAGTAACTGAATTTAAACATGCCTGGGATAAACATATATCCATTGTAAGATAAAATACAGGAAATAGTATAAGGGCAGACTAGATGGACCATGAGGTCTTTCTCTGCCATCAATCTTCTATGTTTCTATGTTTCTAAATCCCAAAACGTCTGTGAAAGTCCAGGAACAAAGCAAACACAACGTATCCTTCTCCAAACGGATAAACTCCCACATGCACTCTCTGCAACGCTGGTAATTTATCAGCAACCTCATTAGCCTAATTGCCTCAGCCACAGGTGTTCTCCCTTATCTCCAAAGATACCTGTGCAGTTGGTCCCTTCTAGTCATGAGCCTGCGCATTCTGGCATCTATCCACTGATCCTCCAAGTCTGAGTCCGATGACCCACTAATGGGGTCATTAACTAATGGGAGGGCTGCATCCATCTCTCTATCTGATTCTTCTTCTTCCCCAGCGTCTGATCTTGAAAATGAATCCTCACTGTCAGAAGCTGATGGCAGTAAGACAAGTCTCTGGGAACCTGAGGACTCTCCTAAGCCAACATCCAAATTCCCCGTTGCAGGCGCTGGCCCAGAGCCAACCACAACAGGTAACATCATCAGTGCTGGAGTGAGGGCAAACCCCACTCCCTACTATCACTGGTGGTGTTACCTAGCTTGAGTAATGAAAAGTCCACAAGAAAGCAACCAAGTTCAGAAAGCAACCAAGGACCCCCTCATTTCTTTTTTTTTTATATAAATTTCTTTATTGAGTTTTCACATATAGTTCAAATCACACATTATTCTGTTTTACAGATTATAAACCATCTCTTTTAAAATTCTTATAATAAATTTTTACCTGTTACATTCCATTATATACATTATATTTCATACTTTTATATTCTAACATTTATTGTATTCAATAACTGGTAAATAAAACTTTTTACAAGGTAGCTGTAGATTGTTTCCATTGTACTGTTGCTTCTTATTATATTGCTTCTATATTCTCTTTTGAACCCATTCATGCCATTTTTGCCATGTTCGTTTTGATTCCGTGATTTTGTTTCCCTTAATTGAGTCAGTGAGTTCGTCCATCTCCACCATGTATATATCTTATCTATAATTAATTCTTCCGTTGGGGTCTGGTCATTTTTCCAGAGTTGTGCTATCGCAATTCTCGTTGCCGTGTTTATGTGTGTTGTAAGAAGCATTGTTTGTTTTGAGTAGTGTTTTCTCCAAACTCCTAATAGCATAGCTTCCGGAGTGAATTCTATTTCCTCTTTCGTAATCTCTGAAAGCCAAGTATTATCAGACACATGTTGGAAGTGTAAAAATGAAAGGTGCTTTTTTCCATATGTGGTGGTCATGTCCTATGATACAAAAAATTTAGGATCCCCTCATTTCTACGCTGCCTTTATCAGATGGCTAACATTTAGCCAAAGTTAAGCCCATTTAGGCTCTTTCGGACTCAAATAGCATGAAGTCCAAGCCTAATAATAGGCAGGATGCAGATAAATTTAATGGCACATTGTTCCCAGTAAAACGAATGGCTGTATGCAGGACTCAGCCAGAGCAGTTGGATTCACACAGCATGCAAAGTTAATATTAAACTTTGTAAATCCTTGAAGTTGGCTTCAAGAGTTGCATGAACCTCACTTCTTTCTGCATTCCTGTCATGTACTATGGGATCCTGGAAAATGCCATTTTTTAAAATATAAGACAGACAGGACATACAACATTTAACACAAAAAGGAGCTACAATTGCTCCGCTCAGTATAGAAGTCTTCTTAATACAAAAAACCCCCTAATTCTAATTTAGATCAATACAGAAAAGCAAACTTATCAGTAAAATATCTCTATGTTTATATTTGTTTATGTTTATTTAGATTTGTATGCCGCCCCTCTCTGCAGACTAGGGGCGGCTCACAACAAAGTGAAAAAACAATTTACAACAAATCTAAATTCTACTAAAAACATTTTAAAAACCCCATTTTCTAAACACACATACATACACACATACCATTCATAAATTGTATATGCCCGGGGGAGATGTTGACATAAAAATATGCTGACATAAAAATCTTAACTTTTTAATACTTTCGAGCAATTATGTAATTATAATTGAAGTAATTAAATTCAAATTGAAAAAAAAGAAATAAGCTTATCTATCAAATATCACTATATAATATTTTCAATCTAGTAAATTTAACTATTCGATACTTTATTTTAATATCTTTGAGAATCTTTTTTTGTGTTCCATCAGTTATAAACTTTCTGCCAAGTTTTATAAAATTCTGTTTCAGCTTGGTTATTTAACCAAGTCATGCTTTAATAAAGAAGCACCCATTCTTTTTTTCAGTATGAAAAAAATAAATTAAATTTTTAAAAATAAAATGAAAATGAAATGAAATGAAATGGTATAGGGCAGCGATGGCGAACTCTTTTTTCCCTCAGGTGCCGAAAGAGTGTGGGCGCGCACTATCGCACATGCGTGAGTGACCACACCCATAATTCAATTTATTTATTTATTTATTTATTTATTTATTTATTTGTTTATTTGTTTGTTTGTTTGTTTGTTTGTTTGTTTGTTTGTTTGTTTGTTTATTTATTTATTTATTTATTTATTTATTTATTTATTTATTTATTTATTTATTTATTTATTTATTTATTTATTATTTATTATTTATTTATTAGATTTGTATGCCACCCCTCTCCGTAGACTCGGGGTGGCTAACAACAGTAAAAAGACAATATGAACAAATCTAGTATTAAAAGTAATGTAAAAACCCCAATTTAAGAAAGCAATCATACATACAGACATACCATGCATAAATTTTATAAGCCGGGGGGGGAGGGAATATCTCAATTCCCCCATGCCTGATGACAGAGGTGCGTTTTAAGGAGCTTACGAAAGGCAAGGAGGGTGGGGGCAACTCTGATATCTGGGGGGAGTTGGTTCCAGAGGGTCGGGGCCGCCACAGAGAAGGCTCTTCCCCTGGGTCCTGCCAAACAACATTGTTTAGTCGATGGGACCCGGAGAAGGCCAACTCTGTGGGACCTAACTGGTCACTGGGATTCATCGGGCAGAAGACGGTCCCGGAGATATTCTGGTCTGATGCCATGAAGGGCTTTATAGGTCATAACCAACACTTTGAATTGTGACCGGAAACCGATCGGCAACCAATGCAGACTGCGGAGTGTTGGTGTGACATGGGCATATTTGGGGAAGCCCATGATAGCTCTCACAGCTGCATTCTACACGATCTGAAGTTTCCAAACACTTTTCAAAGGTAGCCCCATGTAGAGAGCGTTACAGTAGTCGAGCCTCAGGGTGATGAGGGCATGAGTGACTGTGAGCAGTGAGTCCCGGTCCAAATAGGGCTGCAACTGGTGCACCAGGTAAACCTGGGCAAACGCCCCCCTTGCCACAGCTGAAAGATGTTTCTCTAATGTGAGCTGTGGATCGAGGAGGACACCCAAGTTGCGGACCCTCTCTGAGGGGGTTAATGATTTCCCCCCCCCCAGGGTAATGGATGGACAGATGGAGTTGTCCTTTGGAGGCAAAACCCACAGCCACTCCGTCTTATCAGGGTTGAGTTTGAATCTGTTGACACCTGTGTCAATGCCCGTGAAGGGGCGAAAACAGCTTCCCCTGCCCCCTGGAGGCCCTCTGGAGGCCGGAAACAGCCTGTTTCCCAACTTCTGGTGGGCCTTTTTCAGGCCTTTATCTGGCACTCCAGCACCTGTAAAGACCAGTTGTGCATGTACACCAGAAACCAGAAGAGCAGCTGGCGACAACACATGTGCCCACAGAGAGGGCTCTGTGTGCCCCTCTGGCATGCATGCCATAGGTTTGCCAGTACAGGTAATAGGGGCAAAGGTCCACAACCTCAGTCTATGGCCCCTTCAGAACTGGGCTGCAGAAGTGGCAATCAAGTGGCATACACAAGGTTCCATTCGCATGAGTAGTGAGTGAATGTGCTCTTTTACAAATGGAGCTGCATGCATGCACTCACCTGCCCGAACCTTGGTTGCGCAGTGGTTGAAGTGCAGTACTGCAAGTTGCTTCTGATGACTGCTGGCTGTAGTTCACCAGTACAAATCTCACCACCGGCTCAAGGTTGACTCAGCCTTCCATCCTTCCGAGGTGGGTATAATGTGGATGCAGATTGTTGGGGGTGATATGCTGACTCTATAAACTGCTTAGAGAGGGTTGTAAAAGCACTGTGAAGCAGTATATAAATCTAAGGACTATTGCTATAGTGCTATTGGTACTCGGAATCATCTCCATCTCCCCTTCTGCTGGTCTACAAAGCCAGAAAGGTTGGGGAATCCTGGTATAGGGTCTCCTGCTTGAACTACGAAGAGAGACTGCGGGAACTGGGCATGGATAGCCTAGAGAAAAGGAGGGCCAGAGCGGACATGATAGCAGTCTACAGGTATACGAGGGGTTGCCACAGAGAGGAGGGGATCACTTTGTTCTCCAGGGCACCGGAGGGCCGCACGAGGAACAATGGCTGGAAGCTGACCAAGGAGAGATTTAACCTGGAAATAAGGAAGAACTTCCTGACGGTCAGAACGATCAACCAGTGGAACAACCTACCAGCGGACGTTGTGAATTCCAATACTCTGGACATTCTTAAGAGGAAATTGGACTGCCATTTGGCTGGGATGCTATAGGGTTCCTGCTTAGGCAGGGGGTTGGACTTGATGACCCGCATGGTCCCTCCCAACTCTAACAATAAATAAATAAAAATTAAAAAAATAAATAACTCCCACTTGGTTCTGGTTTTGGTTCTGGTCCTGATCCTGATTCTTTCACTGTCCCTTGCTTTTGCTTAGATCTCCTTAAACAGCATCTGTAGAAAAAAATGATAAATGTTGTACCCTCAATTTCTTGCCTATTTTTTCTTAATCTCTCCCCCCCCAACGCTCCTTCTCCCCCTTTATAAGAAAAAAATGGGGTAAAGAAGTGGAATGCCCTTGTTTTAGTTCTTATTTTGCAAAAGAAAAAAACCACCTTTGGAAATTTCACCATCGCTACTTGGTTGGGATGGGTTATTATGAAGGGGGGGGAATGCGAAATCATATGACCTACTCCATGGTTTTGATCCACTTCAAAGCTTCCTATTCGGCATCATTTCAGTTTAATTGTGCCCTTAGGTTTTCTAGGATTCTCCAGGGATGTTTGCTAGGGACCCAACATTTACAGAGGGGAGGTAGAGTATCTCATTACCACCCCACTGTGTTCAGTTACACTCAGCTCTATTGTGTGCATTATATTCAGAAGTTTCCAATGCTGTCTGTAAGCTTTGTCCAGAAATACTGGCTTTAATTGCTTTTATTTATAAGGAAAATATTGCAACCTAGACAGGACAGGTGGAATGCAGTTCCACCAGTAGAAATGAAGCTATGTTGGGGGAAAGATCAAAAGTAACATGAGAAAATATTATTTTACTGAAAGAGTAGTAGATCCTTGGAACAAACTTCCAGCAGACGTGGTTGGTAAATTCACAGTAACTGAATTTAAACATGCCTGGGATAAACATAGATCCATCCTAAGATAAAATACAGAAAACAGTATAAGGGCAGACTAGATGGACCATGAGGTCTTTTTCTGCCGTCAGTCTTCTATGTTTCGATGTTTCGATGTGCCCAGTTCCAGCTGACTATCCCCCATCTCATCCTCTTCCTCCTCCTCGGAAAGCGGCAGGGAGACCAGCACCGGCAGGAGTTGCAGGGGGCCCATTTCCTCCCCCCTCTTTTCTTAACAGCTGATCGGCACCCATTCATCTAGCTGCCCAGTCTGAGGCAGGGGGCGACCCAGGAAGGAGAGTGCAGGAAATGCGAAGCAAATTGTCACCCCAGCGAGCGACACTGGTAAGGTTGTAAGTCGAGGACTTAACAGTTCACTTGAACGACGATGATCGTTCAAGCCACTCCCACCTGGTCACATGGCCAGCAAGCCACTTCTACCCAGTCACATGACCATCAAGCCACACCCACAAAATAGGCCACACCCATAATTCCTGAGCTAGCGTGATTGGCTCAAGAATTCTGGCAGTTGAAGTCCACAAGTCATAGAAGAGCCAACTTTGCCCACCCCTGGCCCAGACCATTATACGAACAGTGTAATGATGTCCAGTATTCCAATATGTGGATATCAAACTGAAATTAGGCTGCTACCAATAGACTCTTTCCGATCTCCAACCAGAGATTTTGAACTACAATTCTCAACCTCCATTACCTCTTGTTGTGGTTGGCTCATGGCCAGCTCTTCTGGTGACCGATTTTGAACTGGATGAGCTGGGTCTGTCAGAGCATCGGAGACCTGTGTGGCTCTCAGAGGGTTCAGACAGTGAGGGGGAAAGGGAGATGGAAGCTAAAGGTGCTGCAGAGATAATAATAACGATAACGATAACGATAACGATAACGATAACGATAACGATAGCGATAACGATAACGATAACGATAACGATAACAATAACAATAACAATAACAATAACAATAACAATAACAATAACAATAACAATAACAATAACAATTTATTAGATTTGTATGCTGCCCCTCTCCGTAGACTCCATAGGTAGAGGTGGAGGTCCCTGCAGAGCCTGTAGAACCCTCAGTTAGAGCTTTGTCTGGGTTGGATGAGGAGGGGGTGATTAATGACCCCATTCTCAATGTTTGGGTGCCTAGAATTATGGGACGACAGAAGCAGCTGCGCAGATGCAGAAGATCTTAAATCACAGTTGGGAGCAATTAGGGAATTCTGCAGCAGGCTTAAAAGGGGAAGTTTTGTGGGAGGCTCTTTGCAGGAGTTATCGTTTGTGGTTTGACAGAGACGACGAAACTGAATTCCATCTCTAAACCAACATATTGCATACAACCCAGTTTTTGGACACTTGTGTTTCGAAAGACTGTAGCTCTTGAACAATAGAGTGAGTACATTTGCTGAAGCCCAGTTTGGAGGCCTTCTTTACACACCATGGGGGGTTGAGACATTCGTTATTGGCTTAGCATTTAAACCTGACTTTTTGGTCATAAACAGACATTTTATTTATTTATTTATTTATTTATTTATTCATTCATTCATTCATTCATTCATTCATTTATTTATTAGATTTGTATGCCGCCCCTTTCCGTGGACTCGGGGCGGCTCACAACACAATAAAACAATTCATAACAAATCTAATAATATACAATTTAAAATTTAAAATAGTTTAAAAAAACACATTTTTAAGCAGACATACCTACAAACATACCATACATAAATTATATGGGCCCGGGGGAAATGTTTCAATTCCCCCATGCCTGACAACAAAGGTGGGTTTTGAGAAGTTTACGAAATGCAAGGAGGGTAGGGGCAGTTCTAATCTCTGGGGGGAGCTGGTTCCAGAGAGTCGGTGCCACCACAGAGAAGGCTCTTCCCTTGGGGCCCGCCAACCGACATTGTTTAGTTGACGGGACCTGGAGAAGGCCAACTCTGTGGGACCTAATCGGTCACTGGGATTCGTGCAGCAGCTGTCGTTGCGGCTCTCAGCCAATTTGTAAATTTTGTGTTTCGGAAGCTTCAAATCTGTGGGTGTTTTGTCGTTCCTTGCTGCTCAACCGTCCAGTCAGGCAGAACACCTCTAACTTAGGAAGATTGGGGGTTGTGGTCCAAGGCTCCCGGAGGCAAGGGGAAGGAGATTAATAAAAAGAATTGTATGAAATGCCACAGAATGATTCAGTGGCTTGAAATATTTTCCTGAGAAAATGATCTAAAGAATGGTTAGTAATGACTCATTAGATCTACAGTGGGTGAAAACAGGACTTAGGTGGCATCATTAACTTCAAAGGTATTTGTGCATAAATTTTTCCTTGATCAATCACACTCCACCACCCAACCTTAGAAAAGGAAGATTTACATAACATAGTAACATTGGTGGAACACAGTCGATTTTCCCCCACCAACACCCCAACCCTTCCCCAGCTGTTTCACAGCTTTCTTTCTCTCGGTTCAACCATGCATAGCAAATAGCACCAAGAGATCATGTTCTTCTAGTACTTTCCTGTTTGCAAAGGAAGTGAAATCACTTCGGGGGGAGGGGGGTGTAGAGAAGCTTTCTAGAAGTTTGAGCAACTGCTGGACGAGATCACATTGATCTCAAGCAAGGCCAATAGGTGTGCTCTATCACCACAAAAGTCTCTGAGAAATTAATTTGCAGCTGGGACTTTGAGCTTCTACCATCTGAAAATGAAACGGTTCTTCTGGGTGGCCTAAGAAGTTGCATAGGTAGGAGAACAGCAATAGCATTTAGAATAGAATAGAATTTATTTATTTTTATTTATTTATTTTGTCCAATACAAATTGAAAGTTAAGGAGAATAAAAACGTGTAGTAGTAAATATCAGGGAAGGGATAGAAGAAGAGATATGAGAATAGAATACATCAATGAAGAATAGAGGAAAGGATATATGGATGGGAGAAAAGATATATAAAATATAGGAGAGACAATTGGACAGGGGACGGAAGGCACACTAGTGCACTAATGTTCGCCCCTTACTGACCTCTAAGGAATCTGGAGAAGTCAACCGTGGAAATTTAAGGGGAAAATGTTGGGGGTTGACAACACGGAGTCTGGTAATGAGTTCCACGCTTCCACAACTCAATTGCTAAAGTCATATTTTTTACAGTCAAGTTTGGAGCGGTTGATATTAAGTTTGAACCTGTTGTGTGCTCTTGTGTTATTGCGGTTGAAGCTGAAGTAGAATAGAGTAGAATAGAATAGAATAGAATAGAATAGAATTCTTTATTGGCCAAGTGTGATTCTTTATTGGCACATAAGGAATTTGTCTTTGGTGCATATGCTCTCAGTGTACATAAAAGAAAAGATACATTTGTGAAGAATCATGAGGTACAACACTTAATGATTGTCACAGGGTACAAATAAGCAATCAGGAAACAACCAATATTAATATAAATCATAAGGATACAGGCAACAAGTGACAGTCATGCAGTCACAAGTGGGAGGAGATGGGAGATAGGAACAATGAGCAAAGTAGTAGTAGTAGTAATAATAATAATAATAATAATAATAATAATAATAATAATAATAATGCAGCCTTAGTGAATAGTTTGACAGTTTTGAGGGAAATATTTGTTTAGCAGAGTGATGCCGTTCCAGGGAAAAATTGTTGTTGTGTCTAGTTGTTTTAGTGTGCTGTGCTCTATAGGATCATTTTGAGGGTAAGAGTTGAGACAATTTATGTCCAGGATGTGAGGGGTCTGTAAATATTTTCCCCGCCCTCTTTTTGACTTGTGCAGTGTACAGGTCCTCAATGAAAGCCAGGTTGTCAGCAATTGTTTTTTCTGCAGTTCTGATTCTCCTCTGAAGTCTGTGCCAGTCTTGTCCGGTTGCAGAACCAAACCAGACAGTTATAGAAGTGCAGATGACTTATATATTGCTTAATAGTGCTCTATAGCCCTCTCAAAGTGGTTTACAGACTCAGCCTATTGCCCCCAACAATCTGGCTCCTCATTCTATCAACCTCAGAAGGACAGAAGGCTCAGTCAATGTTGAGCCGGTCAGGATCGAACCTCTGACAGTGAGCAGTGTTTGCCTGCACTACTGCACTGTAACCATGCATGTCCAGATCTCTGAGCACATCAAAACAATACATGAGAAGAATGCAAAACAATGTCTCCAGCCTTTCGTAAACTACTTAAAACCCACCTCTGTCGTCAGGCTTGGGGGAACTGAGACATCCCCCTCCCCCTTGCCTATGTAGTTTTGTGCATGATATGACTGTGTGTAAGTATATTATATATTGGGGTTTTTTTCTTTTTAGACTTTTTAATGTTAAATTGTTATTTTAGATTTTAATTATTAGATTTGTTACCATGTATTGTTTTTATCGCTGTTGTGAGCCGCCCCAAGTCTGCGGAGAGGGGCGGCATGCAAATCTAATAAATAATAAAATAAATAATAAAATAATAAATAAGCATACCTAGCAGGGGTGAAATCCAGCAGATTTTGAGTAGTTCAGAGAACTGGCAAATACCACCTCTGGCTGGCTCCAGAGTGGGATGGGAATGGAGATTTTGCAGTATCCTTCCCCTGCCACATCCACCAAGCCATGCCCAACAAGCCACACCCACAGAACCAGTAGTAAAAAAATTGGATTTCACCACTGATACCTAGTCTAGAGCAAAATCTTAATATAGACATGGAAATCATAGCAGACATATGTTTTCTATCTCTTTTCTTATACAGTGGTACCTCTACTTACAAACTTAACCAGGTTCTTAAGTAGAAAAGTTTGTAAGAAGAATAGGAATCAATAAGAACATAAAAACATGAGAAGAGCCACGCTGAATCAGGCCAAAGCCCATCGAGTCCAGCATTCTGTGTCACACAGTGCCCCACCAATTGTCCATGGGGATCTTGAGCAGAAAGAGGGGGCACACCCTCCCTTTCCCTTGACCCCCAACAAATGGTACTCAAGGGAATCCTGCCTGCCTCAACCAACATAGAGGCGGCACATGGACATCTGTTTCAATAACCACAGACACACTTGGCACCCATGAATCTGTCTAATCCTGCCTTGAAGCTGTTGTGGTTCAGTCTGGGACCCCTCCGGGAATGGCTGACCTTCTGTCGGTTTCCAGCTCAGAGGGAGAGGCTGAGGAACAGGAGGTGCAGACTGACGAGGAAGAGGAATCCCAGGCTGAAGAAGAAGGACAGCCAGAGTCCCACCAGGGGGAGCTCTCCCCAGCAAGCAGCCTGGATTCCTTAGGGGAAAATGCTCAAGACATCATAGATATGCGACAAAGGAGAGCTAATCAGAGACGGACTCAATTGGCTAAGTATTTCCAGCATTAGAGGTCACAGCTGGGTTTGGGTGTGGTGCTCTTGGGAAAGGATAAAAGGCAGACCCACCCTTCCTGGCTTGTGGAGTTTTATCTTGGAGATTCGTGAGACCTGTCTGTGAACTTTGGTGGCTTACAATCCTGGTTTGTGCCTTGGACTATTGAAACCTTGGGGGGGGGGGTGCCAGCAAGAAGCTTGTGGTATTGACTGGACATCAGGACCCTGCTGTAACGTATTATAGCCTGTCTGTTGTGAAGACAGGTTTTCCTTTGTGCTTATTTTTTCCAGCTATAAAATACTTTTGGCTTTTACCAGAGTGTCTGGCTGTTTTTTCAGTTGGTGTTGAGGTCTGGGAAAACCCAGACAGAACAGAAGCTATCCAGGCTGACAGTTGTCATGACCTCTTCTGGAAGTGAATTCCATAAACCAACGACCCTCTGTGTGAAGAAATATTTCCCTTGATTTGTCCTCACTTTCTTACCTGTGAGCTTTAGGGAGTGTCCCCTCGGCCTAGTACTGTGTGATAGAGAAAATAATTTTTTTCTATTCACCTTTTCTGTCCCATGCATGATTTTATACACTTCGATCAAGTCACCCCTTAAATGCCGTCTTTCAAGGCTGAAGAGACCAAGGCGTTGCAACCTGGTTTCATAAGGGAGGGGCTCCATTTCCTTGATCATTCTTGTTGCCCCTTTTTGCCCCTTTTCCAGTTCCATTATATCAATGTAAAAGCAAATAATGTGTGTGATTGGGGAAACCACAGGGAGCGTGGAGGCCCTGTTTCCTCCCAGGAGATTCCTAGAGTGGCCCCACAGAGGCTTCTCATCACCTTTTCCGGCTATGTTTCCTCCCAGGAGATTTCTAGAGAGACCCCACGGAGGCTTCTCCTGCCTTTTCCGCTTACAGTTTTGGAGGCTCGGGTTTGTAAGTGGAAAATGGTTCTTGAGAAGAGGCAAAAAAATCTTGAACACCCGGTTCTTATCTAGAAAAGTTTGTAAGTAGAGGCGCTCTTAGGTAGAGGTACCACTGCATATAAAAACACGTGTCATTTAGTAATAGCAATTTTTCTCCCATCCTTTCAGGGTGGGTAAAAAGCCAGCCTTTTTGATTAGCAGCCTTATCGGTTGGTTTGACCACAAAAGACCAGCCTATTCTCAAGATGGAGGATAATAACATTAACTCAGCCTTCTCCAATCTGGTCCTCTCTGGGGTGAAGTTTAATTCTTCAAATTCCCAGGTAACAGGAAATAAAGGGTGGATGGCCACTTGCAATTGTTCATGTCCCACTCCTCTATAGTTGGGTCAGATGTCACTCTCCATCTGCTGCTCGATTTCTGTAAATAGCAACAGTTCTTAATTGGATTTCAGAAGATATCCAGGCGTTGAATCCTAATGATAAGGGGGGGGGGGGGACTGTCCTTCTGCAAAATAAAGCTGAGTGGAAGAGAACTGATGTAAAGAATATAAATATTCTCCAAAATAAATATATTTACAACTTCGTTTAATCTACTGTGCCATTTGGAACATTTGCAAATAAGCTCAATGTTTTTTAGCCTTCCAAAAACAGGGGAATCTTCCCTGCTTAATCTCTATTGTTCCTCCTCTGTTTCTTCTTCCTACCCAATCCATGGTGTAGCAGTGCTGACAGCATTTGCGTTTGATTCCAGTTACCTTTCGAATCCCATCAGGTGAGTTGTTCATGAAACTCAGGGGTGAAATTCAATTTTCCCCCTATCGAGTCTGTAGGTGTGGCTTGCTGGGTGTGACAGGGGAAAGGTACTGCAAAATCCCATTCCCAGCTCACTCTAGGAAAGGATGCTGCAAAGTCTCCATTCCCACCCCACTCCTGGGTCGAGGATACTGCAAAATCTCGAATCCCACCCACTCTGGGGGAAGGATACTGCAAAATCCCCATTCTCTCCTCACTCCAGGGGAAGGATATTGCAAAATCCCCATTCTCTTCTCACTCCAGGGGAAGGATACTGCAAAATCCCCATTCTCTCCTCACTCCAGGGGAAGGATATTGCAAAATCCCCATTCTCTCCTCACTCCAGGGGAAGGATATTGCAAAATCCCCATTCTCTTATCACTCCAGGGGAAGGATACTGCAAAATCCCCATTCTCTCCTCACTCCAGGGGAATGATATTGCAAAATCCCAATTCTCTTCTCACTCCAGGGGAAGGATATTGCAAAATCCCCATTCTCTCCCCACTCCAGGGGAAGGATACTGCAAAATCCCCATTCTCTCCTCACTCCAGGGGAATGATATTGCAAAATCCCAATTCTCTTCTCACTCCAGGGGAAGGATACTGCAAAATCCCCATTCTCTCCTCACTCCAGCGGAAGGATATTGCAAAATCCCCATTCTCTCCTCACTCCAGGGGAAGGATATTGCAAAATCCCCATTCTCTTCTCACTCCAGGGGAAGGATACTGCATACAAATCTAAATAATAATAAATAAAATCCCCATTCCTTCCCCACTCCAGGGGAAGGATATTGCAAAATCCTCATTCCCACTCCACTTGGGCCAGCTGGTTCTCCGAACTACTGAAAATTTCCTCTATCGGTTCTCCAGAACCTGTTGAATTTCTCCTCTGCCTCAAAGCCGTCCAGAAGAAAGAGGAGAGGAGGGAAAATGAACCAGTCCCCCTTTTTTTCACATAAACACAAACGCACATAACTGTAATTCTAGTCTTATACAGGGAGAATCAATGAGATCTGGCTTGATCTCAGCCTGTGGAGCTGGTTGATTAAGAGACCATTTCTGACTTCCTCTAAAAAACAAAAACATAAAACAAAGCAAAAAAAAAGAAAGAACCCAACCCTTCCTCTCCAGTTCGCTTTCCTTTTATGTGACAGCTCTCTTCTGTGAAATGTAAATAATCTACAAGCATGCAAGACATGCCAACAGGAAGTCAGTTGGCGAATAAGACTCTAAAAACTCCTTGGCTCTAATTCAGAGGAGCTTAACCACGGCTCCCTTGGATGGGAGTCACTCTACACACATTGTCCAAGACCGTTTACAGCAAACAAGGCAGAAGGAAGAAGAAAACATGCTAGATTGTACCGTTCTCCAGACTTGATGTTCCAGGCTTTTTGCACCTGTGCAAAGCAAGGAGGATTTACACAGCGTTATAAACATTTAAAAAATCATTGCAGCCTGGAATAGGTAATTTGTTTATAGTTTAGAAACGTAGAAACGTAGAAGATTGACGGCAGAAAAAGACCTCCTGGTCCCTCTAGTCTGCCCTTATACTATTTCCTGTATTTTATCTTAGGATGGGTATATGTTTATCCCAGGCATGTTTAAATTCAGTTACTGTGGATTTATCAACCATGTCTGCTGGAAGTTTGTTCCAAGCATCTACTCCTCTTTCAGTAAAATAATATTTTCTCACGTTGCTTCTGATCTTTCCCCCAATTAACCTCAAATTGTGCTCCCTAGTTCTTGTGTTCACTCCTCTATCCATTAATACATTCTTTTCTTAGCCGCCTTATGTGTATTCTTTGTTAGATATTTAGCTCCCTAAAGATCTTTAATTTTTATATTTATATTGCACACATATCATACCCAGTTTGTTATACCAAAAAAAAAAAAAAGGTTTCCATCATTCATTTTCAGCAAGTCAATTCCCATGACTTCTCATTCTCATGTTCAGTCATTGGACTTTAGTTCTGGTTCCATAATGACCCCACAAGAGGAAGAGACTTCTTGCCTCATAATGCTGTGTCTAGCTTCTTCTTCTCTCTTGCACTTTTGTACTGTTCTAGTATGGAAAAAACAGCTGATTTGGCTGTCTCTAAGTCTTGCAGATCCCCTTAACACCCGTACCTCAAGGTTCCTTTTCCTGTGTTGTAATTCTCATTCAGCACAAGAATGGATACTTAAGCCAGTGTTTTTCAACCAGTGTGCCATGGCACACTAGTGTGCCGCGAGACATGGTCAGGTGTGCCGTGAAGCTCAGCAAGAGAGAGAAAAAGAGAGAGAGAAAGCAAGAGAGAGAAAGAGTGAGAGAAAGCAAGAAAGAAAGAGAAAGAGAGAGAAAGAAAGCAAGAGAGAGAGAAAGAAAGCAAGAGAGAGAGAGAGAAAGAGAGGCAGGGAAGGAGGGAGAGATAGAAAGAGAGCAAAAAATAGGAAGGAAGGAAGAGAGAAAGAAAGAGGGATGGAGAGAGAGAGGAAGGAAGGAAGAGAGAGAAAGAGGGAGAGAAATAGGGTGAAAGGGAGGAAGAGAGAGAGATAATTTTTTTGTTTTTTTAGCCCCCCCCCCACTTTTTTTAGCCCCCCCACTCCCCTCCGCTCAATGTGCCCCATGATTTTGTATATGTAAAAAATGTGCCGCAGCTCAAAAAAGGTTGAAAATCACTGACTTAAGCGACGTCAGATGTGGCTAAAATTCAGAATGGTTGTGGGGGGGAAAAGAAAGAGGAAAGAATTACTAAAAGCAAGCATTCCACCCAGTTCTACTACAGTTCTTATGTCCCCATTACATGCTGACAACTGCTGATCACTTTGTTCTTGAGAAAGAGGGCGAGGGAGGGGGGAGGGAAGTCAAAACTGAGATTTCATTATGCAATTGTCTATAATGAGGGATGAAACCAACAGCTGGTTGAAAAGATACAAATTTCAATGACACAAGAGGAACTTCCATCCTTCTACTGCCTAAACATATGAAATGGGTAGTGGTGATAAGGGGGGGGGGATTGTTTCATCTGCTTTTGAATACTAATGTACCTAATTTTACATTTCCAAACCAACACTCGAACAAATAACTTATCATGCAAAAGTTACCATTCTCTGAATTTCACAATGCAGCTTGCCAATCATTTTGGGGTAAAAAGGGCTCTATCAAAGAAAAGTCTACAAAAATGGACATGTTCGTGAATGTAATGTTTAAAAATGCATTCTAAGAGAATAACAGGATGACAGGGTTAATTTCCATCCATTCTTTCTTGTCTTGCCTTCTGGGGCTTTGGAAAATACAGTAGTTTGAGTCCTTCCTCTTTTTAGGAGCCCCTCAAATATTGTAACACTGTTATCATGTCTCCCTAGGTCCTTATTTTCATTAGACTAGACACACCCAACTCTTCTAGCCATTCTTTGTATGTTTTAGCCTCCAGTCCTTTAATAATTCTTTTTGCTCTTCTCTGCACTCTTTCTAGAGTCTCAACATCCTTTTTTATATTATGGTAGGATGCAGTATTCCAAGTGTGGCTTTACTCAAGCTTTGTAAAGTGGCAGTAGAACTTATTTTATTTATTTATTTTATTCATTTGTCCAATACACAAATACATAGGAAGAAAAATAGACATGTGATAATATAAAAGAGGGTGAAAGTGAACATAGAGGAGAGGATATATGAAAGGAAGAGAATATATAAGATAGGTAAAAGAAAGGAAAGATAATTGGACAGGGGACCAAAGGCACACCAGTGCACTTATTTACGCCCCTTACTGGCCTCTTAGGAACCTGGAGAGGTCAATCGTGGAAAGTCTAAGGGAGAAGTGTTGGGGGTTAGGGGTTGACACAATTGAGTCTGGTAATGAGTTCCATGCTTCGATAACTCGATTGTTGAAATCATATTTTTTACAGTCAAGTTTGGCGCAGTTCGTGTTAAGTTTGAATCTGTTGCGTGCTCTTGTGTTATTGTGGTTGAAGCTGAAGTAGTCATTGATTGGTAGGACGTTGCAGCATATGATCTTGTGGGTAATACTCAAATCGTGTTTTAGGCGCCGTAGTTCTAGGCTTTCAAGGCCCAGGATTGTTAGTCTATTTTTGTAGGATATTCTGTTTCGAGTGGAGGAGTGAAGGGCTCTTCTGGTGAAATATCTTTGGACATTTTCAAGGGTGTTGATGTCTGAGATGTGATATGGGTTCCAGACAGATGAGCAGTAGTCTAGGATGGGTCTGGCAAAAGTTTTGTAGGCTCTTGTGAGTAGAGTGAGATTGCCTGAGCAGAAGCTGCGTAGGATCAGGTTAACAACTCTAGAGGCTTTTTTGGCGATATTGTTGCAGTGGGCTTTAGCACTTAGGTCATTCGATATTAGTATTCCAAGGTCTTTAACTGAGTGTGAGTTAGCAGTGAGAGATTGTTTATTCAGTTCGTATGTGCGTTTAGGATTCTTTTTGCCAATGTGGAGGGTAGAGCATTTGTTGGTTGATATTTGAAGTTGCCAGGTGTTAGACCAGTCTGAGACAAAGTCCAGGTCTTTTTTGGAGGGTGAGTTGTTGTTATCAGTGGTGTTGAAAAGTTTCACATCGTCGACAAAAAGAACACAGTTGCTTTCGATATGGTCACAGAGATCATTGATGTAGAGAATGAAGAGAGTAGGACTTCACATAATTTTGTTCACATAAGTTACTTCACATAACTTCACATAACTTCACATAATTTTGGTTCTACCTCTCAATTAATGCAGCCTAGAATTTCATTGGTTTGTTTAGCTGCTGCTGCAGAGGGTTGATTTATATTTCAATGGTTTTCCAGTATGACTCTAAGTTCCCTCTCACAGTTACTGGAATTTCACCTAGCCTACAGTTGGTTTTTCTTGCCTAGGTGTAAAACCTTACTTTTATTTACATAAAAGAGCCATGCTCAGACTTGATGGATGGAAACTTCTGATGCTCTTTCTTATCATCTGTGTGCTCTAACTGAAATGTGAGCTGCCCCAACTAAACTGTTTTTACCAACTGTCTCCATTCATGATGGAATCACTAAAAGCTACACTGATGTTCTCAGCTTAATTGTCTTCAAAGAGTTGTGACTGTGGGTGAAAGGAGAAGGAAGTGTAGGTTCGGTAGAAAAAGCAATATATGCATCAAAGAAAGAAGTATCAATAGACTGGGATTTATTTATTTTTTTAAATGTATCTTTCTAAAAACCAAAAATGCCCTATAGAGAGAAAGGGAAGCAAAAATTATGTTTGAGATATGAAGTAGCTTGAAAGGACCACTGCATCTAATTGTACTATCCAACCTTTTGTTGATTGAATCAAATGAGGAAGAAAAGATTGCAGCACACAAGGAAGTGATATTCTCAGAAAGAGGAAATATAAATAAACTTTTGAGTTCAATGCTTCAGTTCAGGAAACTCTGTACAAAAGGGATCAACTTCAGAAGTCTCCATTTTTAATAGAAGTTGGATTCTCAGCGAACTGATATATAAATTTATGTATGTAGCTGCTTATCTGCTACTTCAGCTGTTGCCAGCTTACATATCTGGTTTACTATTAAAAAATATTAAACGTAGCAAACATAAAAATATTGCCTCTGATTATACTGCACCAAGAAAAGGCAAATCCCAAAAATGTTGCATTACAACATCTGCAACTGCCCATTATGGTCATAAAGCAGGTCATCCACAAGACTGGCCTGATTTTAACTCTCTTTTTTTTGCAGAAGCCATTAAGCAAATCACCATAGTTTTTCAGGGAATCCATGGTTGTTACACAAACCCAGGGGGTATTTTTTTCCCCAAAACTGGAAGTCAGCTGGGAGAGTCTTTCATTCCTCTTCCCGCAACAAAATATCTTACTCCACCAGACTTGAAATACTAAAATTAGACAATTTACAACTACGTCACCTCCGAAGTGATCTAACCATAGTTCACAAAATCATATACCGAAATGTCCTTCCTGTTAATGACTACTTCACCTTCAACCGCAACAACACACGAGCATGTAATAGATTCAAACTAAATTTGAACTAGACTTAAGAAAATACGACTTCAGCAATAGAGTGATCAACGCCTGGAATTCACTACCTGATTCTGTTGTTTCTTCCCCAAACCCCAAAATCTTCAACCTTACATTGTCTACAATTGACCTCTTCCCTTTTCTAAGAGGTCTGTAAGGGGCGTGCATAAATGCGCCAATTGTGCCTACCATATCCGTCCTATTGTCTTTTTTATCATTATTTTCTATGTTATGTTTATATAAACTACTATCCTATACTTGATTGACAAATAAATAAGTAAATAAGTTCTGGATTTTCTCCAAAATGTTGCAAATTGTGGAAAAGTGATCCTTGGCTAGTTGTCCAAAATGCAATGACGTCACCATAGGGTGTCAGAAATTTGGAATCAGGTTGCAAATATCTTTAAGGGGAAGGCTATCATGAAATTTGAATAGCTGCTATGCGCTTACAGTACAACAGTACTATAGCCACATTATAAAAACTTCAACCAGGCCACCTTTTTAAACTTTAAGCGGTATCCAAGTCTTGATGACTTTCCTAAACCCCTACAAAATCAGTGCCAGACAGTGGCAAAAGGGAAGGCTCATCATTTATCCTTCTTTCTTTCTTTCTTTCTTTCTTTCTTTCTTTCTTTCTTTCTTTCTATCTTTGTTTGTTTATTTGTTTGTTTGTTCATTGTAGTTATATGCCACTCACTCCAAAAGGACTCTGAGAGGCTAACATTCGGAATAAATACAACAACAACAAAAACAGTGAAAATCTAATAATAAAAATCAATCATAACAATAATATAAAAAACATACATATTTACAATCAGCCTAATTTCAGGCTTGCTGGAAAAGCCAGGTCTTAATGGCTTTCCGGAAGACTGGTAGGGTGGAGATAATGCAGATCTCTGGAGGCAGTTGGTTCCAAAGGTTCGGAGCCACCACAGAGAAGGTTCTTCCCCGAGGTCCCACCAGCCGACATTGTTTGGCGAACGGGACCTGGAGAAGGCCAACTCTGTGGGCCTTTAGTGGCTGCAGCAAGGTATGAGGGAGGAGGCGGTCCTATAAATACTCTGGCCCTGAGCCATTTAGGGCTTTAAAGGTGATAACCAACACCTTGAATTGCGTTCGGAAACCAACTGGCAACCAATGTAGTGCACGTAAAGTTGGACTAATATGGGGGTACCTTGGTACACCCGTTGTTGTATGTATTGCTGCATTCTGCACCAGCTGAAGTCTCCGAACGCTCTTCAAGGGTAGCCCTATGTAGAGTGCATTTCAGTAGTCAAGAAGGGAGGTGATGAGGGTGTGAGTGACTGTGCAGTGTGCCTCCTGGTCAAGGTAGGGCCGCAACTGTTCTTGATGACAATGTTTGTCAGGTGTGCTTCCATTGAAAATCCAGGGAAGAAAACCCTCAACTCCATCATGATAGAGAAGGGCACTTTTACTGGATAAGAATGGATAGTGACAAAATGAAAGCAAGATCTCTGGCAAAAGGCACATAAATTCCACAGGTACCCTGACATAACACCAACACTCTGCATGCTGCGCCGGTTACCAATTGATCTCCAGTCACAATTCAAGGTGTTGGTTATCACCAGTAAAGCCCTACATGGCCTAAGACCAGACTAGACGTGGGGAAACTGAAATAACTTCCCCAGGCCTATATTGTTTATATATGGTGTGTTGTGTGCATGTTTTTAAATTATGGGTTTTTAGTTTAAATTATTAGATTTGTATTACATATTGTTTTGCTACTATTGTTGTGAGGGGAGGCATACAAATTTAATTGATAATAATAATAATAATAATAATAATAATAATAATAATAATAATAATAATAATTTACGGGACCGCCTTCTGCCGCATACCTCCCAGAGACCAATTAGATCCCACAGGATTGACCTCCTCCGGGTCCCATCAATTAAGCAATGTTGGTTGGCGGGCCCGTGGGGGAGGGCCTTCTCTGTGGCAGCCCCGGCTCTTTGGAACCAACTAACCCCCCCCCCAAGGTCCATAGTGCCCCTATCCTACTGGCCTTCTGAAAAGCCTTGAAGATCTGGCTCTGCCGACAGGCCTGGGGGCCGTGAGAACTAACAGCTTATCTCCAGCCGAAAAATCTTTTCACTGGTATGGATGACAGGATTAGGGGTTTTTATTGTTATTAACATTTGAATTTTATAAATGAATAAATGAATAAACGAATAAATAAATAAATAAATAAATAAACGAATAAATAAATAAACAAACAAACAAACAAACAAACAAACAAACAAACAAACAAATAAATAAATAAATAAATAAATAAATAAATAAATAAATAAATAAATAAATAAATTAGGACACATATGTTTGTCTTCATTCATGACAGATATTTATCAATGGAAAGTAGTAGTTCTGAACAAGCCTGGGTCCTGGTAACATCTACCACCCTGAGTTATTCTTGGAAGGCAACTGGCAACAAATGCAGGTCTCACAATAAAAAAAACTATCCAAGGCTAAAACCAGAAGGATCTGAAACTACTTAACCTTCTCTGTAGCTTTCAAGTCAAGCCCATGTTGAACAGGAAGAGCAAATACTAAATCCAGGGTTGCTTAAAGACATCGTTCACAAAAAGGCATGATGCTCTTTGGCTCCTAGAGGTGGAGCTCTTGCCTCACAATCAGGAGGTTGTGAGTTCGAACCTAGGTAGAGGCCGGTGTAGGGTCTCCTGCTTGGGCAAGGGGCTGGACTAGATGACCTGCAAGGTCCCTTCCAACTCTGTTAATCTGTTAAAGGATTCTCTTCTACCTCATTCCATCCAGATTTGGTGGAACGCTAATAATAGGACAACATTTTCCACAATTTTCAAGAACAGATGAACTTAGGAGACCCAAAGGGAAGGACGTCCTACTGACTTCTCTTATGTTATTCCTCACGTAGGGCAGCTGTTTCACTTTCTCTAATCATATATAGGGCTTTGCAAGCTTGGATTCATGCCAGGGACACTCAGTCTAAAAATATAACCATCTAAAAAAAAGATGGTGACCTGAGGAATTGCTCTAGAAATGATGAAATCTTAAACTGCTCAACTAATTTTTTAAGCCTTTCTTTGTTATCTAATCATGGGAAATTGCATATGAAGTAATTCACTTATTCTACCAAAGAAGGACTCAGGACATCACTATTTTACTGAGATATGGATATCTTAGATATATTATTATTATTATTATTATTATTATTATTATTATTATTATTATTAGTAGTAGTAGTAGTAGTAGTAGTAGTAGTAGTAGTAGTAGTATTAGTATTAGTATTAGTATTAGTATTAGTATTAGTATTAGTATTAGTATTAGTATTAGTATTAGTATATCACAAAAACAGTAATATACAGCAAAAGAGATTTATATGCTGGATTTCGTATCACAATATCACAAGTCATACACTTCCCAAGCATCTAGGACTGTGATGTATTGTCGTATGATGCACGCAAATCGAAGTATATTGCCCATGGGGACTCTCTAGGAATCTTCTGGGAGGAAACAGGGCCAGAAATGGTGGGGAGGAGCCTCCATGGGGACTCTCTAGGAATCTTCTGGGAGGAAACAGGGCTGGAAAAGGCAGGGAAGGACCCTCCATAGGGACTCTCTAGGAATCTCCTGAGAAGAAACAGGGCCTCCACACTGTATTTGCTTTTACATTTATTCCTATGGGAAAAATTGCTTCTTCTTACAAACTTTTCTACTTGAAAACCTGGTCACGGAATGAATTAAGTTCATAAGTAGAGGTACCACTGTATATACTGTAAGTCTAAATGCCAATGCTAAATGCTATTTGGTGGTCAAAGCATTTGGGCTTCAGCATCTAAGACGCCTTAAACAAGATCTAAATATTGCCCACAAGATCATATGCTGCAACGTCCTGCCTGTCAACGACTACTTCAGCTTCAACCACAACAACACAAGAGCACACAACAGATTTAAACTTAATATTAACCGCTCCAAACTTGACTGTAAAAAATATGACTTCAGTAACCGAGTTGTCGAAGCGTGGAACTCATTACTGAACTCCATAGTGTCATCCCCAAACCCCCAACACTTTACCCTTAGATTATCTATGGTTGACCTATCCAGATTCCTAAGAGGTCAGTAAGGGGCGAGTACAAGTGCACTAGTATGCCTTCCGTCCCCTGTCCTATTGCTCTCCTATATCTCCTGTACCTTTCTTCTATTCCTATATCTCTTCTTCTATTCTTTCATTGATATGTTTTATTACTATACCTTCTTTTTTATTATTTCTTAGATATATTTTACTATGAGTATCTCCTCTATAACCTTCATCATCAACCTTCATCAAGAGGAAATTGGACTACCATTTGGCTAGGATGCTATAGGGTTCCTGCTTAGGCAGGGGGTTGGACTTGATGACCCGCATGGTCCCTTCCAACTCTAACAATAAATCAGTCAATCATGTATTTTACTATGTGTATATAGATATACAGTGGTACCTCAAGATACGAACCCCTCGTCTTACGAACAACCCGTGATACGAACCCGGGGTTCAGAAAATTTTTGCCTCTTCTTACGAAAGTTTTTCATCTTACAAACGCCAAACCCGAACTTCCGGGTTCGGCATTCCGGAGGCTGCTGGGAAGCTCCGCAGCCCGGCTGTCACCTTTTAAAACAGCCGGGGGGCTTCCCAGCAGCCTCCCGAAGCTGAACCCGTCAGTTCGGGTTTGGCGTTCGGCTTCGGGAGGCTGCTGGGAAGCCACCCGGCTGTTTTAAAAGGTGACAGCCGGGCTGCGGGGCTTCGTGGCGGCGGCGGCAGGTTGGTAAGACGGAAAATGTTCGGGAGGCCAGTTTGGGTTTTTGGCTGGGAGGGAGGGCAGGAGGTCCGGCGCTGGGGAAGGGAGTCAGGAAGGTCCTCCTGCTCCCCCCTCAGCGAAAGACACAAAGACGGTCTGCCGCCGCATGACAGGCAGGGCGGAGCAGCATGGAGCAAACGGAGTCTGAAACCGCCAGCGGCTTCAGCTTCCCATTGCTCCACGGGCGGCGGCAGACCGCCTTTGTATTTTTGGCTGGGGGGGAAGCAGGAGGCGCAGGATCGGACGGGCGGCGGGCGAGGCGTGACCGAGCGGGCCCAGCTCAGGCTCCGGATAGGACGGGGCGGGCAGCAGCTGGGCGCGGCGGCGAGGGTGCGTCCGACTCGGGGCTGGTGGCACCCGACGCAGCGGGGAACATCAGCGTGGGAGGCAGGAGAGGACCAGGCAACCGGAGCAGCGTCGCCGCTACTCCCAGCTTGGCTTCCCTCGCCGCCGCAGGCAACGCTCGCTGCGATCTTTCGGGCTGGCCAGGCTCAGCGGATCAAGCCGCGCCTCCCGGGCCTTCCGTCACTGAGCCTGGCCGGCCCAGAAAATCGCAGCCCATGTTGCCTGCAGCAGCGAGGGAAGCCAAGCCGAGAGCAGCATCACCGCGGCTCCTGGCTCGGTTTCCCTCGCCGCCACAGGCAACACGGGCTGCGATTTTCCGGGCCGGCAAGGCTCAGTGACGGAAGGCCCAGGAGGCGCGGCTTGATCCGGGAGGCGCGGCTTGATCCGCTGAGCCTGGCTGGCCAGAAAGATCACAGCGAGCGTTGCCTGTGGCAGTGAGGGAAACTGAGCCAGGAGCCGCGGTGATGCTGCTCCTGGCTTGGTTTCCCTCGCCGGCGCAGGCAACGCTCGCTGCGATCTTTCGGGACGGCCAGGCTCAGCGGATCAAGCCGCGCCTCCCAGATCAAGCTGCGCCTCCCGGGCCTTCCGTCACTGAGCCTCGCTGGCCCGGAAAATCGCAGCCCATGTTGCCTGCGGCGGCGAGGGAAACCGAGCCAGGAGCCGCGGTGATACTGCTCTTGGCTTGGCTTCCCTCGCCGCCGCAGGCAACGCTCGCTGCGATCTTTCGGGCCGGCCAGGCTCAGCGGATCAAGCCGCGCCTCCCGGGCCAGGCGGCTGCCTTCCGTCACTGAGCCTCACCATCCCGGAAGATCGCATGTGTGGAAGAGGTCTGTGAGAGAACTGGGGGGACCCCAGCCCACGTCTGCTGCTTGCACTCCCGGAAAGACCCCAGCCCACACCTTCGGGAGCTTCCCAGCTGGGTCCCTTCCACGGGGCAGTGGCCACGGCTCCCCCCAGTTCTCCCGCTGACCCTTTCCACACACGCACACCATCCCCAGCCTCCGCGCCGCCGGTTGGCTGTCATCTTCTAAACAAGCAAGAAGAGGAGGAGGAGCTGGGCGGCGGTGGTGGTGGAGGAAGGCACCCAGCTCCTCCTCCTCTTCTTGCTTCTTTAGAAGATGACAGCCGGCCGGCGGCGCAGAGAATGTGGCCCGGAGGCTGGGAGGGAGGCGGAATACAGGAGGAGGAGGAGGAGGAGGAGGGAGGCCAGGAGGGAGGGAGGAAATCGTTTCCTTCCCTTCCCTTCCCTTCCCTTCCCTTCCAGTCATTGCAAGCCGGACAGTAACTGTTGACTTTTCCCTTAATCCACCCACGAGGCTCTCTCCGGGCAGCCTGCACTGTCTCCCCCGTCTCCCCCCCTCCACCCACACCCGAACAAAATCTGAATGCCGGTGGAAATGAGGCAAAAGGGGTGAATTTTGGGCTTGCACGCATTAATCGCTTTTCCATTGATTCCTATGGGAAACTTTGTTTCGTCTTACAAACTTTTCACCTTATGAACCTGCTCCTTGCACCAATTAAGTTTGTATCATGAGGTATTACTGTACAGTGTTCCCTCGATTTTCGCGGGTTCGAACTTTGTGGATAGCCTATACCACGGTTTTTCAAAAAATATTAATTAAAAAATACATCGCGGTTTTTTTTCTATACCACGGTTTTTCCCGCCCGATGACATCATACGTAATCGCCAAACTAATAATTTTTGCAAATAAATTAACAAAATATTAATTATTGTTAATCAATAATTATGTTTATAAATATCAGGATCACTAAGTGTCTTATTCAACGGTGAGTACCAGTAATAATGGTGAGTAAATGGTTGTTAAGGGAATGGGAAATTGCAATTGAGGGGTTTAAAGTGTTAAGGGAAGGCTTGTGATACTGTCCCTAGCCAAAAATGGTGTATTTACTTCCGCATCTCTACTTCGCGGAAATTCGACTTTCGCGGGCGGTCTCAGAATGTATCCCCAGCGAAAATCGAGGGAACACTGTATACCCACTAAAACCCTCATTGTGTATTCGACAAAATAAATAAATAAAACAAATAAGTCTCTGCCCTTTCAGAGAGCAGTCAGGGTTGATTTCCTTTAGGGAATGGTGAGTCAGAAGAGGTGAAAGAGTTAAGCGTTTCTTTTTTTAAGCAGGAACACCGCATTCATTCAGAAAACTGGGGAAGTGGCGGTGTAATTTCTTGTAAAGCCACAATAGCGGTGCTCCCCCTTCAAAGGAAACTGCTCCCATGGGTAAGATTTCATAAGGCTCCCTACAAGTTGGCCATGCGCCAGAGGGTGAGCATGCAATTTAGAAACATAGAAACATAGAAGTCTGACGGCAGAAAAAGACCTCATGGTCCATCTAGTCTGCCCTTATACTATTTTCTGTATTTTATCTTAGGATGGATATATGTTTATCCCAGGCATGTTTAAATTCAGCTACTGTGGATTTATCTACCACGTCTGCTGGAAGTTTGTTCCAAGGATCTACTACTCTTTCAGTAAAATAATATTTTCTCATGTTGCTTTTGATCTTTCCCCCAACTAACTTCAGACTGTCCCCTTGTTCTTGTGTTCACTTTCCTATGAAAAACACTTCCCTCCTGGACCTTATTTAACCCTTTAACATATTTAAATGTTTCGATCATGTCCTCCCTTTCCCTTCTGTCCTCCAGACTCTACAGATTGAGTTCATTAAGTCTTTCCTGATACGTTTTATGCTTAAGACCTTCCACCATTCTTGTAGCCCGTCTTTGGATTTCAGTTGGAAGGAGGACCTATGTCTAAAAGTATCCTTCTGGTTTGCATAGCCTTCTGGTTTGCACAGCCGCATTCATGATTTCTTTTATTCTAGCAAAATTTGATCAAAAATGCCAATACAAAATACAGTGGGAAAAAACAAAAGCAAAAGGAACATACACACACACACAATGTGTGTGTGTGTGTGTGTGTGTGTATATACAAAAGCAGGGAAAGAAATGACAAAAACAGATTACAGGCTATCTACATATATCTTACATCCATCAAATTTTAAACAATATTTAAAAGTTTCTAACCCTTAATTAAAAAGAATAAATTATACTGTTCTATTGTAAGAAAATGTCAGGAAATCTGTGCCAAAGGGAAACATATTGCATCAATTTTTTTTTATAAATAAATGTAAATGCCTTCTCAAAACACATAAATTACACATTTCTGGAATCCAAGCCTTAATATGAAGAATAATAGTACTTTTCCAGTTCCTTAAAATAATTCTCTTAGATATATCCCAGGACCGGTTTAATCATAACTCTTCGAGAATAGTCAGATTCCAATATTTAGGGACATGATTTAACGTAACATTAATGTCTATAACACTAAAAAGATTTCCCCATAAATCTATTTATGCAGATTAAAGTAAAATTCCAAACTGATTTCCATGATTCTAATATTCTTTTGTCAGCAGGAAAGAAAATTTGATCCCCGTCCTTTCAAATGCATTCAGTGAAATGTAGCCTCATATTGCAATAAACTAGGTTGCACATTCAATTTTGCAGCTACTAAGATTGTTGGATGAGCAGACACAAAAACAACCAGAGAATTGATTGAAGCCTGGAAAATGCACCACTTGACAGTCAACAGGAGTGCTGATTTACCCCCAGCTTATCAGGGATGCAGTAGCTCAGTGGCTAAGACGCTGAACTTGTAGTTCAGAAAGGTTGGAAATTGGGCGGTTCGAATCCCCAGTGCTGCATAATGGAGTAAGCTGCTGTTACTTGTCCCTTTTTTCAATTTAAAAAAAATACCCCCATACAAATAAGGTAATAATAAAGAACAGCTTAATCAAGGAACCACCAAGAATGCTGCATCAACATGGACAGGGCAAGCTATACATTCATACACAGTATAAACAGCATTGGGTTCCTACCGGTACGCGCCACTCTATAGTATTATAGGGAAAATTTAATATAATTTATTCAACTTCTATACCGCCCAATCCCATAGGACTCAGGGCAGCTTACAACAATATAGAAACAATACAATAATAAAATAATAAAAAGTCAAATATTAATAATAATTATAAAACCATTTATAGCCACCCTGAGTCTGCGGAGAGGGACGACATACAAATTAAATAAACAAACAAACAAACAAATAAATGTTTCTATTCCAAATTTTCTCCCAGTCCACCAAGGGAATGTTATGGCCAATATTCTTGGCCCAAGCGATCATTGCAAAAGCAATTTTGGAGGCAGTCGTGGTCTTAAGTCGAAGTCTACCTGTATACCAAAAATGCCAGATAATCCCTTTTTTAAAAAAAATTCTTTTTATTGTTTTCATAAGTACATATATCACATTTTGTTTGTTCAGTTTACAGATCTTGTCCAACTTTTTTACCTGTTACAATCGTTCTTAATTATGTTAGGTCTTATAAGTAATAGTATGCAATAAAGTACAGAATAAAACCATACAAAAGGTATTTGTTATTTACGATTTGTACTGCAATTTTGTATCATATTATACAAGAAATTTCTTCTGAATCCATTCGTGCCAATTACACCACATATTTTTAAATTCATTAATTCTATTTCCCTTAAGTAAGTTTGTCATCTCGTCCATTTCTGCACATGAGTATATCTTGTCTAATATTAAGTTTGTATTAGGAGTCTGTTCATTTCTCCATGTTTACGCTATCGCAATTCTAGTAGCTGTGTTTATATGTGTCAATAAGAAAAGTGTTTGCTTAGAGTATGATCTTTTCCAAATTCCAAGAAGCATGCCCTCGGGTGAATATTCTATTTCTTCCTTTGTAATTTCCTTGAGCCAATTGTGAATGGTTTCCCAGATTTTTTGAATTTTAGAACAGGACCACCACATATGGAAAAAAGTGCCTTTTTCTTTTTTACACTTCCAGCATATGTTTTGTAATGCTGGGTATATCTTGGCTAATCTTGCCGGTGGTGTTGTGATTCCGTCTGAGGCCCCTCAGGGAACGGCTGATCCTCTTCTGGCTTCCTGCTCAGAGGGGGAGGATGAGGAACAGAAGGTTGAGGCAGACGGGGAGGAGGAATCTCAGGCTGAGGGAGAGGGAGGACAGCCAGAGTCCCCCGAGAGGGAGCTCTCCCCAGCAAGCAGCCTGGATTCCTTAGATGAAAATGCACAAGCAATAATCAATCTCCGGCAGAGAAGAGCAACACAACGAAGGGGACAATTAGCCAGGTACTTTCAGCACTAAAGAGGCAACAGCTGGGTTTGGGTGTGGTGCTCTCCGGAAAGGCTGAAAAGGCAGACCCACCCTTCCTGGCTTGTGGAGTATTATCTTTGGGAGTCCTGGGACCTGGCTGTGATCTTTGGCGTCTTGGAATTCTGGTTTGTGACTTTGAATACTGAAACCTTGTGGGGAAAAGGTGTGGGTCTTATTCTCTACAGTGGTGGGTGTGCCAGCAAGAAGTCTGCTGTATTGTCTGGCCATCAGGACTCTGCTGTGAAGTCTCATAGCCTGCCTGTTGGGAAGAACAGGTTTTTCTCTGTGTTTATTTTTCAAACTATAAAGTGCTTTTGCTTTTACCAGCGTGTCTGGCTGCTTTTTCCAGTTGGTGTTGAAGTCTGGGGGCACCCAGACAGAACAGGTGGTAAATACCATCTGTATAGGAGCTTATAATAATTTTCTTTATATGCTGAGGATAAAGTAATTTTAGTTATTACATTCCATGTTTTTTCCCATTCTGCTATATGAATTTCTCTTTGTATATTTTTCTCCCAGGCTATCATAGGGTTTTTAATCACCTCTTTTTCTTTGTCTTGTTCTAATAGAATCTGATATAATTTGGTTATCTGTTTATCCTCACATCCTGTTAAAATCTTGTCCAGGATTTGAGTAGAAATTTCTATGCCTGGTGTTTGTTTGTCCTTATTGTATCTAGATTTTATTTGTGTATATGTCCACCAGTCAATTTTATAGTTTTGTGACTCCAATTCTTGTTTAGTTTTTAGGTCTCCGTTTGGGTGTAAGATATCTTTGTAACTAATAGTTTTAGGTGGATCTATCAGATTTGGATAGGCTATAGCTTCCATAGTGGATAGCCATCTGGGAATTTTATTGTAAAAAATTTTTTTTATCTCGTACCATATTTTTATGAGCGATTTTCTTATCGGGTGTTTATTGAATGTAGTCTGTTTTTGTTTTTCGTCCTTCCATAAGTAAGCATGCCAGCCCATCTGTAAATCGTGGCCTTCAAGTACCAGTATTCTTTTATTTGTCAGGTTAATCCATTCTTTTATCCATGTTAAGCACGCTGCGCTATAGTATTGTTTTAGGTCAGGAAGCCCTAATCCTCCTCTACTTTTGGTGTCTTGGAGATATCTAAATATGATTCTCGGTTTTTTATATTGCCATATGAATTTTGAGAAAATTTTATTAATCGCTTTTAAAAAAAAATTGTTCAATATTAATTGGGGCAATTTGAAAAAGGTAGAGGAATTTTGGCAAAATGTCCATTTTTATCACAGCAATTCTGCCTAACATAGATAATTGCAAGTCTTTCCATTTTTCTAAGTTCTTGTTTGTTTCTTGTAAAAGTTTATTATAATTATCTTTTTTGAGAGATATAATTTTATTTGATATTGTTAATCCTAAATATTTAATTCTTTTTGCGGTTTGCAGTTTTGTGGTTTCTTCCAGTTTCTTGATTTGTTTAATGGTCATATTTTTTCTCATGAGCATCGTTTTTTGTTTGTTAATTTTTAATCCTGAGAGTTCACCACATTTTTCTATTTCTTTAATTAGTTCTGGGCCAGATCTTATAGGGTCTTCTAAGAAAAATACAATATCATCCGCATACGCCTGCAGTTTGTATTCTTCATCTTTTATCTTAATTCCTTTTATTTCTTTATTATGTCGAATTTTATTTAATAGGATTTCCTGGGTTAATATGTATAGTAGAGGAGACATTGGGCATCCCTGCCTTACACCTTTTTCTATCGAAATTAACTTAGTCATATCATTATTAATTATCGCTCTGGCTGATTGTGTTGTGTATATATTTCTAATAATATTTTCAAACTTAATACCCAGTTTTAATTCTTTGATTATTCCAATAAGTATTACCAGTTGACACTATCAAAGGCTTTTTGTGCGTCCAGAAAAGCTAGGGCAACTTGTTCTCCTGGATGGGCTTCACAATATTCTATAATGTCTAAGACTGTCCTTGTACAACTTGAGATTTGTCTGTTTGGTAAGAAGCCATTTTGGTCTGGGTTAATTATTTTATTTAGAATATTTTTTAATCTTTCTGATAGTATTGTCATGAAGATTTTATAATCCGCATTTAATAGGGATATTGGTCTGTAGTTTCTTATTTTTTGTTTATCTGAGCCTTCTTTGGGTATCGTTGTGATATATGACTCCCTCCAAGTATTCGGAATTTTAGCTTGTTCCAAGATTTCATTATATGTTTCCAACAATATGGGTTCAAATAGTTCTCTATTATGTTTATAGAATTCTCCTGGGAGTCCTTCCGGACCTGGGGTTTTATTGCTTTTTTGTTTTTTAAGGCCATTTGGATTTCCTGTATGGTTATTTTCATATTTAATAGTTGTTTATCTGGCTCTTCTATTTTTAATATATTATTTTCCTTTATATGTTTAACAATTTTTATATCTTCTACTAATTCCTCTTTATATAAATGTTGGTAGTAATCTTGTACAATTTCTTTTTTCTGCTATTCATCATATTGTAATATTCCGTTCTTATCTTCTAATTGGTAGATTAATTTATCGCTTCTCGCTTTTTAAATTTTTTGCGAGAGCCATCTGCCTGGTTTGTTGGCCGTTTCGAAGTGTTTTTGCTTTAGATGTTTAATGTTTCTGGCAAGTTCTTTTTTTTTTCTACTTTATTTTCTATGCCTATCTCAAGGCACCAATTCTTTGTCAGGCCAAGAGCTTTCTTTTCTAAAGCTGAACTGTGAATCACACAGGATTGCATAAAGCATGAAATCCTTCTGGATTGAGTGGAAGGATTTCCAGCTGAACTCTTAATAAATCTAAATCTCCCGCACACAATCGCTTGCTAACCATCCTTGCATATTTGAACAGGTGAATCACTAGGTTTTCCCACCAGTCGGTACTTGTAGTTGCTTCAATTCCATCCAGGTTGAATTCGCTCTCGTTTTAAGGTATGCCATCCCAGGTTTTAAAATCAATCACCGAGCGACTGGCAGGCACCAAACGGCAGCTGGCAACACGGAACCGCATCACATGCTTGTCCAACCCACCGCTGTCCACCGCTGTCATTGCTCAATCACTAAGTTTATATTTTGCTAGTGACACAGCAGAGCAGGGTGTAAAAAAAATGCCTTGGAAAACATTCTTGAGATATATTTGCTACATGGTGTGCCACAGTTGCCATGGGTTACTGCAAACTCTTTCCAGATATTTCAGCTGGGATCAGCAGTTGCCGCCCAATCTCGTTTAGACAGAAAATGGGTAATTACTGTCTTTGGCAGAAGAATTCCTTAAGGCTGCAGCTAGCCTGCCATTTAAGACCTAAGATTTCAACTTAGAGACACAGACAATTGGATCTTCAATCTTGGCCATGTAGAACTTTATTAATTAAAACAGGGGGAAAACATCATCTGCTGGAAAGAATGTGAAAAATGTCAGCTAGACCAGACTACTTGGTTTTAACCCAACAGGTTTCTCTGCATTGGGGGGTTAGAAATGGTCTTTTCCATTACGGGACATCAAAATAGAAGGTTGACAGCAGAAAAAGACCTCATGGTATTTATACTATGCTGTTATATACCATAGTAGTATATACTATACTATTTCCTGTATTTTATTTTAGCATGGATCTATGTTTATCCCAGGCATGTTTAAATTCAGTTACTGTGGATTTACCAACCATGTCTGCTGGAAGTTTGTTCCAAGCATCTATCAGCAATCCCATTAGCCTAATTGCCTCAGCCACAGGTGTTCTCCCTTCTTTCCAACGATACCTGCGCAGTTGGTCCCTTCTAGCCATGAGCCTGCGCATTCTGTCATCTATCCACCGATGCTCCTCCTCCGAGTCCGATGACCCACTAATGGGGTCATTAGCTAATGGGCTGGCTGCATCCATCTCTCTATATGATGATTCTTCTTCCCCAGCATCTAACCTTGGCAAGGAATCATCACTGTCCGAAGCTGATGGCAGTAAGACAAGTCTCTGGGAACCTGAGTCCTCTCCTAAGCCAACATCCAAATTCCCCATTGCAGGAGCTGGCCCAGAATTAAGGATATATTTCCTGACAGAACAACTAATCCGTGGGATGACTTGCCTACTAAAATGTTGGGAGCTCCAACATGGAAGGCTTTTAAGAAGAGATTGGACAATGATTTGTCTGAAATGATATAGAATTTCCTTTTATAATTTTTTTTTAAAAAAACAAATCACCTCAAGGTTCAACTACTGTAATGCTCTCTACATGGTACTACCTTTGAAAAGTGTTCGGAAACTTCAGATTGTGCAGAATGCAGCTGCAAGAGCAGTCATGGGCTTCCCTAAATATGCCCATGTTACACCTACACTCCGCAGTCTGCATTGGTTGCAGATCAATTTCCGGTCACAATTCAAAGTGTTGGTTATGACCTATAAAGCCCTTCATGGCATCGGACCAGAATATCTCCGAGACCGCCTTCTGCTGCACGAATGTCAGCGACCGATTAGGTCCCACAGAGTGGGCCATCTCCGGGTCCCGTCAACTAAACAATGTTGGTTGGCGGGCCCCAGGGGAAAAGTCTTCTCTGTGGTGGCCCCGACTCTCTGGAACCAGCTCCCCCCAGAGATTAGAACTGCCCTTACCCTCCTTGCCTTTTGTAAACTCCTTAAAACCCACCTTTGTCGTCAGGCATGGGGGAACTGAGATATCTCCCCCGGGCCTATTCAATTTATGTATGGTATGCTTGTATGTATGTTTGCTTAATAATGAGGGTTTTTTTTTTAATATTTTAAATTGTAAATTATTAGATTTGTCATGAACTTTTTTATTGTGTTGTGAGCCGCCCCGAGTCTACGGAAAGGGGCGGCATACAAATCTAATAAATAAATGAATGAATGAATGAATGAATGAATAAAAACACACACATCCAGGTTGATTTACATCCCAATTTTCATCAGAAGCACATCCAAAGCTGTACACATTTCTACATTAATTGAGAGCATTTTTGTCTATATTTACTGTAAATACTGTACATTTCATAAGAAAAGATAAATTCCAAAAAGGAAAAAAAGAAAAGACGTAGAAAAATCTACTTCCAATGAAAAAGATAAACATATCAATTATTGATCTTTTGAAACTTGCATTTTATTTCACTTAATTGGCTATTTCTTTGTTTTAACCAATTGTAGAATTTCTCTCTCTCTCTCTCTCTTTCTCTCTTTCTCTCTCCCTCTCTCTCTCGATATCTCTCTCTTTCTCTTTCTCTCTTTCTCTCTCCCTCTTTCTCTCTCTCTCTTTCCCTCCCTCTCTCCTTCCCTCCCTCCCTCTCTCACCCTCCCTCCTTCCCCCTCTCTCTCTCCCTCCCTCTTTCTCTCCTTCCCTCCCTCTCTCTCTCGATATCTCTCTCTTTCTCTTTCTCTCTCCCTCTTTCTCTCTCTCTCTCTCTTTCCCTCCCTCTCTCCTTCCCTCCCTCCCTCTCTCACCCTCTCTTCCCCCTCTCTCCCTCCCTCCCTCTTTCTCTCCTTCCCTCCCTCTCTCTCTCTCTCTCTCTCACACACACACACATGCAAAATGATAGTCTACGGGAAAGAGCTGGCAGAGCAAATAATTTGGGAGGAGAACTATGTCTGGATCATCTTCAAAAGGAGGATAGCATCATTAAGCTCCCCCCCCCCAATATATTACAAAACACTGTTATTGCAAAGTGTATTATTATTTTGAATCTTTATTTGGAAGGAAGATGCAAAAATACATACATACTAACACACACACACACACACCACCAGTCTCTTTTGGAATAAACAACATTATGCAGAGCGCAGAGAAGTGGGGGTGGGGTGGGGAAGGAATAATAAACCAAAGAAAATTAACATCACCAGGAACAAGAAGGAAAAGAAAAGGAAGCAAAATTTAACCCTTTTCTTATGCTTCCCCACTTTGAAAAACTTTAAAAGTTAGCAAGACGTTAGCAGATTCAACAACACAAGGCAAGCCCGCCACTCATGTACATAAGGAGCCTCGTTGGTGCAGTGGCTAGAGTGCAGTACTGCAAGCTACTTCTGTTGATCTCTGGCTGCCAGCAGTTTGGCAGTTCGAATCTCACTGGTTCAAGGTTGGCTCAGCCTTCCATCCTTCCGAGGTTGGTAAAATGAGGAACCAGATTTAAGGGGGGCAATACGCTTACTCTCTGTAAACTGCTTAGAAAGGGCTGTAAAGCACTGTGAAGTTGTATATAAGTCTAAATGCTATTGCTATTGCTACGTGCCCATGTGTCAGGGTGGGTTCCTCTTACCTCTATATCAGTGCGCTGCATGCACATCGTGACATTTCATGTGCAATTTTGCTTCCATGTATGCGCAGAAGCAAAACCACCTGGAAATCATCCCCTTGCGCGATTTTGCTTCTGCGCATGTGCAGAAGCGAACCCCCCCAAAAAATTAGTTTTAAAAAATGGCGCCCCACACAGGCCAGGAAAGACAGCACAGAGTTGTCAAATGCAAATTGCGCAATTGGTGGGCCGCTACTGGACTACTGCACCGGTAGGAATCCACCTCTGCCATGTGACATTGTGTGTTTTCTTTTGTTTTCTTTTTCTCCTATGCTTCACACACAATTGTTACCATCAGGGGTGAAATGCTTCCGGTTCGCTCGTGCCGTAGGAGAGCTGGTTGTGAAGGGAACATGAGGCTCCACCCACCTGCCCGGATGCTGCCATTTGTGTTCTTTTAGCCTCTGCATATGCGCAAAGCCTTCTGTGCATGTGCAGAGGGTAAAAGAACACAAATGGCGGTGTCTGCAGGGGTGGGCAGCAGGCAGGACATGGTGGAATGCAGCGGAAATTAAGATGCATGCGCAGCTCCAGCTGATCAGCAGCTGTCACTTCCTGGATTACTGGTCTCGGTTCAGTTCTCCTTTTTTCCCCTGCTGCTGTTGCTGCATCTGCGCTCCTTGCTTTTTTCCTCTTTCCTCCTTCCTGGCTTTGGATGAGCTTCCCTCTCTCCTGCCCTGATCCCCTCCAACCTCACGCAGCCACTTGCCGCCTGAGGTACAAGCAGAAAGCATGGGTAATAGCAGCGCTGGCAGCATTTATGCTTCTGGCAGCACCTGTTCGCCTAGCTACCCTGCCTGAGGGGCGGAGGGGCTACCCAGAAAGGAGAGCACCAGAAACGCAAAGCAAATTTTCACCCCAGTGAGTGACACTGGTAAGGTTGTAAGTCGAGAACTTAACAGTTCACTTGAACGATGATTATTCAAGCCACTCCCACCTCATCACATGGCCAGCAAGCCACTCCTACCCAGTCACATGACCATTAAGCCACACCCACAAAATAAGACACACCCACAATGTGGCAGTAAAATTTTTGGCTGCCCATTACTGTGTGTCTGGGTGGGTGGGCATAGCCTGACACTCCCTTCGTGAACGGCACTCCTATGGCACGAGCGAAACGGGAGCATTTCACCTCTGATGACAACAATTGTGTGTGAAGCATAGGAGGAGAAAAAAGAAAAGAAAACACACAATGATTTTCGGGAGAAGCTGTTTGCAATGCGCCCTGATGCGTGGCGCCTCTTTGGGGTTTTTTTTTCTCTCTGAGAGCATCAACACAGCAAAGGATGTTACCATATGGGCTTGTTACAATATGTTAGCCATGTATAACTGCAGTAATTAATGAACCATGGATCAAAATGCTAATGCCAGTACATTGTCATTAGTATTGATGCCAATCATTACAGAGTGGCATCGTAGAATGCTAATGTGGAGCTTCGTGGGACGGAAGTGATGGATTGTGTGAAAGATGGAAGGTAGGAGGTCTATTCAAAGCCGGCCACAGAGGAAGAAAGGTTTGATCAAAAGGGTTTCAGTTTATGCCACATGTGAAGGAATACCAGAATGAAATCTTGGGAAAGAATGTAACAAAATACGGTTCCTAGAACTGCAAATAATTTCCAGGAGGAAAGGATGAGAGGAAAAAGGACCTGGAAGATTGGGGCACGGGTGGGAGTGGGGGTTGCTAAGATTTATTTATTTTATTTATTTATTAGATTTGTATGCCCTGGAATTGCCCTTGCTCTAACCATCTGGAGTTGGGAGGCCTATAAATCCAATAAAACTTAAACATAAGAAGATAAGAAGAGTAGTGATGGGCGAACCAAACCCGCACAATTCGGGTCCATACTGAATTTTGCAGTGTTCAGTATGCCGAACACAAACCCGATTTTTTTTCCAACTTCGGGCAAAGTTCGGGGTCATGTTCGGCGTTTGGAGCTTTGACGTCACTGGCAGGTTGCTAAGGACGCCAAGGTTTATTTTTATGTGAAAGGACCGCCCTTTGCTTGCAGCGCCGCTGCGGTGTCCTTTCACGTAAAAACAACAATGTTTATTTTTACGTGAAGACCTCCCTTTGAAGGAGATGGGGAATCCCACCCATGAAGAGATTCCGGGGGTGGAGCTTTGACATCACTGGCAGGTTGCTAAGGACGCCAAGGTGATCACTTCCTGGATTCCATGGAATCCAGGAAGTGATCACCTTGGCGTCCTTAGCAACCTGCCGGTGACATCAAAGCTCCATCCCCGGAATCTCTTCGTGGGAGGGATTCCCCGTTTGAGTTCTAGTTCGGGTTCAGTTCGGGTTAGGCCGAATTTTGCGTAAAGTTCGTCCGAATTTGCCGAACCCGAACACCATTGGGTTCACCCATCACTAAAGAAGAGCCATGCTGAATCAGGCCAAAACCCATCAAATCCAGCATTCTGTGTCACACAGTGGCCCACCAATTGTCCTTGGGGATCTTGAGCAGAAAGAGAAGGCAAGACCCTCCCTTTCCCCTGACCCCCCAACAAATGGTACTCAAGGGGATCCTGCCTGCCTCAACCAACATAGAGGCGGCACTTGGACATCCATTTCAATAATCACTGAAACTTAGATAACTATTTGACTGGGATGGTACAAAGTCTCCTGCCTTGATCAGGTGGTTGGACTAGAAGACCTCAGAGGTCCCTTCCAGCTTTATGACTCTTGTATGTTCTAAAGGGTCTTCCATCTCTTGCTAACAGTTAGCCAATTATTACTACTGTACTTTTCGGCTGGCGTTAGAAGTGACCTGCTACTTGATATTCATCTAATGGCCCATCAGCTGGGGATAAATTATAACCTCTGCAATCAGTATTAAGCTTTTCTTTCCTTATCTAAGTCATCTGAAACTAACATTCTCAGGAAGTCATTAGAAAGAACAGAATGATCTTTTACAGATCTGCTCGGAAGCAAGTCCCATCAGGTACTATTACCTGAGTTAATATTGCCAGCCTGAAATGCCCATCAAACAAATCCAGAGGATTTTTGGGGGGAGGGGTGGTGGTAGGAAACACAGGCAGTCCTTTACGTATGGCCCCAGAATTTCCCTATCCAAGACAGGTAGTTCTTAAGCAAGTCACCCCTGATTTTATGACTTTGCCTTGGTTGTGGGGGGAATCATGTGGTCCTTCAGCAAACACAACTTCTTGCATTGACTTTACTTGTTGGAAATCAACAAAGAAAAGAAGAAGAAAGAAAGAGCCGGGGTGGCACAGTAGGTAGAGTGCTAGACTACAGGCCACTAAAGCTGACTGCTAGATCTACAGGTCAGTGGTTCAAATCTCATCACCGGCTCAAGGTTGACTCAGCCTTTCATCCTTCCGAGGTGAGTAAAATGAGGACCCGGATTGTGGGGGCAATATGCTGGCTCTGTTAAAAAGTGCTAATGCTAACATGTTGTAAACCGCCCCCGAGTCTAAGGAGAAGGGCGGCATAAAAACCGAATAAATGAATGAATGAATGAATGAATGAATGAATGAATGAACGAGCGAGCGAACGAACGAACGAACGAACGAATGAACGAACGAATGAATGAACAAATGAATGAATAAATAAATGAATGCATGAATGAACGAACAAACAAACGAATGAACGAATGAACAAATGAATGAATAAATGAATTAATGAATGAACGAACAAACAAACAAACGAATGAACGAATGAACGAATGAACGAATGAACGAATGAACGAATGAACGAATGAACGATTGAACGAACAAACAAACAAACAAACTCAGGAGCTCACAAATAGCGATCACAATATTGTTGCCATCATTGAATGCCAGTTGCACATGCCAGTTGCCCAATGTTTCAATCTAGACCGTGAGGATGCTGTAATGGTCTTAATGGCAATAGTGCTTAGACTTATATACCACTTTATGGTGCTTTACAGCCTGTAAGCTCTGTAAACTAAGCAGTTTCCAGAGTCAGCCTATTGTCCCCAACAATCTGGATCCTCATTTTACCCACCTCGGAAGGTTGGAAGGCTGAGTCAACCTTGAGCCTGGTGAGATTCTAATTCCTGGCAGTGAATTCAGTTAGCAATAGCAATAGCACATATACCATATTTTTCGGTGTATAAGACAAACCTTTTTCCTCCCTAAAACGAGCTGATAATTTGGGTAGGTCTTATTCTCTGAATGTAGCTTTTTTCCCCCAGTCCTAACTAGCTGCTAGCGATCTTCCCAGCTCTTACCTTGCAGGCTCTTTCATTGCTTCTCTCCACAAATAATGTTTTCCAAACCCTTTGCAGGTGTTTTTTTTTCATTGCTCTAACTTATACTGAGTAAGTTTCTTTCCAGCCCTAACCAGGTGCTAACTATGTTCCCAGCTCTTACCGGGTTGCAAGCTCTTTCATTGTTACTCTTTGCAAAGAAGAATGTTTTCCAAAACATGTCTTTGATTTTTTTTTCATTCTCTATTTGCTCCAAATATTTCTTTCCAGCCCTAATCAGGTGCTAATGATGTTCCCAGCTTTTACCAGCTTGCAAGCTCTTTCATTGTTATTCTCTGCAAAGAAGAATGTTTTCCAAACCCTTTCTTGGTAGGTTTTTTTTTCTTTCATTGCTCTAACTTGCTCTGAGTAAGTTTCTTTCCACTCTTAACCAAGTGCTATTAATGTTCCCAGCTCTTACCGGGTTGCAAGCTCTTTCATTGTTACTCTCTGCAAAGAAGAATGTTTTCCAAGACCTAAGCCTTTGCAGGTTTTTTTCCCATTACTCTACCTGCTCAGACCGTTTCTTTCCAGGTGCTAATGATGGCTCTCATTGGCTTGCAAGCTTGTTGCTTGTTACTTGTTACTCTCTAAGAATATTTTTTAAGCCCTTAACCAGGAGATTAAATAATGTGCTGAAGCTCACCAGACTAAGGATGCTAGCCAAATGAATACCTGGTAAGCAGATTCTTTTCCCTGTTTTCCTCCCCAAAAACTAAGGTGTGTCTTATATTCCAGTGCGTCTTATACTCCAAAAAGTATGGTATACTGCTTCTTAGTGCTTTAAAGGCTATTTGTACCTTTGCCCTAAAAATTAATGCATTTCTTTGTCTTTTCTATATATTCTCAATCAATCAGAGATCCAGGTTTATTCAGAACTAATGGGGATGTTTGTGAATGCCCTGAATAACTTGAAGTTTACCTGCATCATAGAGTCAATATTTGGCTCCTTATCTTAGGAACAATTCTGACACATAAGGAAGCAAAGGACTGCGTTGAGAGTCACAAAGTGAAAAGTGTTTGGAGAATGAATCACACAGGAAAGGATCTCTTCTCAGCTAACAAAACACAAAGTGTACTCGGAAGGAACAATTGCTTAAAAATGCTGTAAAGGTGGACTAGTTTTCTTTTCTTGTTTTTAGTTTTATAATGCAAGCTGTTACGGGCAGGGATCTGTTTGCAAAACAAATGCATATAATGCATTTTAAACATATACTACCTAAATTTCTCCTTTATTGGTAAATTACCTAAATAGAATAGCATGGAATTCTTTATTGGCCAGGTGTGATTGGACACACAAGGAATTTGTCTTGGTGCGTATGCTCTGAGTGTACATACAAGAAAATAGATGTTTGTCAAGAATAAAGATATATTGTCAAGAATTGTCAAGAAATAAATGGATACATTTGGAAACGCTTGTATTAAGGCAGGGGTGTCAAACTCAAGTTCCGCAGGCCACATCTGGCCCTCAGGGTAAACCAAAACATATGATTTAAAACTACCATAATTTTAGGAGTATAAAACGCACCACAATATAAGACGCACCATAGATTTTGAGAAGGAAAAGAATCTGCTTACCAAGTATTCATCTGGCTAGCATCCTTAGTCTGGTCAGCTTCAGCACATTATTTTATCCCCTGGTTAAGGGCTTAAAAAAAATATTCTGAGAGAGTAACAATAAAAGAGCTTGCAAACCAGTAAGAGCTGGGGACATCATTAGCACCTGGAAAGAAACAGTCTGAGCAAGTAGAGCAATAGAAAAAATCCTGCAAAGACTTAGGGCTTGGAAAACATTCTTCGCAGAGAGAAACAATAAAAGAACCTGCAAGTTAAGAGCTGAGAAGATCATTAGCAACTAGTTAGGGCTGAAAAAAAGTTACATTGAGAATGCATGCTTATTATCAGCCTCTTTTAGGGAGGAAAAAGGTGCATTGGACCAGAATACCTCCGGAACCGCCTTCTTCCACATGAATCCCAGCAGCCGATAAGGTCCCACAGAGTTGGCCCTCTCTGGGTCCCGTCCACCAAACAATGTCGTTTGGCAGGTCACAGGGGAAGAGTCTTCTCTGTGGAGGCCCCAGCCCTCTGGAATCAACTCCCCCTGGAGATTAGAATGGCCCCCACCCTCCTTGTCTTTCGCAAATTACTCAAGACCCACCTATATCACCAGGCATGGGGAAACTGAGACATCTCCCCAAGGCTTTTATATTTTATGTTTGGTATGTATGTGTTGTATGGTTTTACTTGCTGGGGTTTTATATATCTTTTTCTTTTAATATTAGATTTGTTTCACTGTTATATTGTCTTTATTATTGTTGTGAACCGCCCCAATCTTCGGAGAGGGGCGGCATACAAATCTAATAAATTATTATTATTATTATTATTATTATTATTATTATTATTATCTTACACACCAAAAAATGAGGTAGTTTTTGAAGATATCAGAATTCCCACACTTACTCCAAATGAGTTATTTATTTTATTTATTTATTTATTTTATTTATTTATTTATTTATTTATTTATTTATTGGATTTGTATGGCGCCCCTCTCCGGAGACTCGGGACAGCTAACAGCAATAATAAGACAGCGTATAACAATAATCCAATACTAAAAACAATTAAAACCCATTATAATAAAAAACCAAACATGCATACAGACATACCATGCATAAAATTGTAAAGGCCTAGGGGGAAAGGGTATCTCAATTCCCCCATGCCTAGTGGCAGAGGTGGGTTTTAAGTAGCTTACGAAAGGCAAGGAGGGTGGAGGCAATTCTAATCTCTGGGGGGAGTTGGTTCCAGAGGGCCAGGGCCGCCACAGAGAAGGCTCTTCCCCTGGGTCCCGCCAAGCGGCATTGTTTAGTTGACGGGATCCGGAGAAGACCCACTCTGTGGGACCTAACTGGTCGCTGGGATTCGTGCAGCAGACTTAACTATATTCTTCTTTGTTCTTGACTGTTTCCTGCTCCATTCAATGTAGGTAGTCCTCAACTTACACTCCCAATTGAGACCAGCATTTCTGTTGCTAAGGGGGAAGGTTCTTAAGTGAGTTTTGCTACTTTTCTTGCCACAGTTGTCAAGTGTGACTCATTGAAATTATTAACTTAATAACACAGTTGTTAAATGAATCTGACTTCCCCACTGATTTTAGAAATAACAGAGTTGGGAGGGACCTTGGAGGTCTTCAAGTCCACCCCCCTGCTTAGGCAGGAAACCCCACACCACTTCAGACAGATGGTTATCCAACATCTTCGTAAAAACTTCCAGTGTTGGAACATTCATAACTTCTGGAGGCAAGCTGTTCCACGGATTAATTGTTTGAACTGTCGGGATATTTTTCCTTACTTCTAAGTCGCTTCTTTCCTTGATTAGTTTCCACCCATCACTTCTTGTCAGGTGCTTTAGAGCAGTGTTTTTCAACCAGTGTGCCGCGAGACATGGCCAGGTGTGCCATGGCCAGGAGAGAAAGAAAGAGAGAGAGAGAGAAAGAAAGCAAGAGAGAGAGAGAAAGAGAGAGAAAGAAAGAGAGAAAGAGAAAGAGAGAGAAAGAAAGAGAGAGAGAAAGAAAGCAAGAGAGAGAGAGAAAGAGAGGGAGGGAAGGCAGGAGAGAGAAAGAGAGCAAAAAGAGGAAGGAAGAGAGAGAAAGAGGGAGAGAAATAGAGAAAAAAAGTTTGTCCAAACTTTTTTAGCCCCCCCATCCCCCCCCCCCGTTCAATGTGCCCCATGATTTTGTATATGTAAAAAATGTGCCGTAGCTCAAAAAAGGTTGAAAATCACTGCTTTAGAGAATAGCTTGACTCCCTCTTCTTTGTGGCAACCCCTGAGATATTGGGACCCTGCTATACTGTTTGTCAGGTGGTTGCAATGGGTGATCACAAGACCCTGGGACATTGCAACCGTTATAAGTATGAGCATAAGAACATAAGAAGAACCATGCTGAATCAGGCCAAAGCCCATTGAGTCCAGAATTCTGTGTCACACAGTGGCCCACCAATTGTCCATGGGGATCTTGAGCAGAAAGAGAAGGCAAAACCCTCCCTTTCCCTTGATCCCCAAAAAATGGTACCCAAGGGAATCCTGCCTGCCTCAACCAACACAGAGGCGGCACATGGACATCCGTTTCAATAACCACTGATACACTTGGCATCCATGCATCTGTCTAATCCTGCCTTGAATCTATCCAGGCTGACAGCTGTCACAGCCTCTTCTGGAAGTGAATTCCATAAATCAACGACCCACTGGATGAAGAAATATTTCCCTTTATTTGTCCTTGCTTTCTTACCTATAGCTTTAGGGAGTGGCCTCTCGTCCTATATTGTGTGATAGAGAAAAAGAATTTTCTCTATTCACCTTTTCTATCCCATGCATGATTTTATACACATCGATCAAGTCACCCCTTGATTTGTCCTCAGTTGCCAATCAGCCTAAATTTGATCATGTGACCATGAGGATGCTGCAACAGGCATAAGTCTGAAAAATGTTTGCAAGTTTTTTTCAGTGCTGTTTCAGTCACTAAGTGAAGTGCTATAAGTCGAACGCTAGCCATACAGTTCTTTGGTGGCTTTTAACCCCCCAAAACCCACTTTGGGTTTTCTTTATGCTGGCTGTTTCCAAGCTATCAGGGATCATTTAGTGGCCATGATGGAAAGTCTTGTCACAACATGAAGTTTGTGCAGAGTATGACAATCAGCTGTTGGTTTTCTTCTTTTATTTTTATTTTTTTAAATTTTACATTGAATTATAGATCAGATTGTACTGGCAGTTCTGTGTTAGCAAAAAAAATCAGAAGAGAAGGATTTAGGGGTAATGATTTCTGACAGTCTCAAAATGGGTGAACAGTGCAGTCAGGTGGTAGGGAAAGCAAGTAGAATGCTTGGCTGCACAGCTAGAGGTATAACAAGCAGGATCCTGCTGTATAGAGTGCTGGTGAGACCACATTTGGAATACTGTGTCCAGTTCTGGAGACCTCACCTACAAAAAGATATTGATAAAATTGAACGGGTCAAAAAGACAGGCTACAAGAATGGTGGAAGGTCTTAAGCATAAAACTTATCAGGAAAGACTTCATGAACTCAATCTGGATAGTCTGGAGGACAGAAGGGAAAGGGGGGACATGATCAAAACATTTAAATGTGTTAAAGGGTTAAATAAGGTCCAGGAGGGAAGTGTTTTTAATAGGAAAGTGAACACAAGAACAAGGGGACACAATCTGAAGTTAGTTGGGGGAATGATCAAAGGCAACATGAGAAAATATTATTTTACTGAAAGAGTAGTAGATGCTTGGAACAAACCTCCAGCAGATGTGGTTGGTAAATCCACAATAACTGAATTTAAACAAACATATATCCATTCTAAGATAAAATACAGAAAGTAGTATAAGGGCAGACTAGATGGACCATGAGGTCTTTTTCTGCTGTCAATCTTCTGTGTTTCTATGAGATCTGCTCAAGTATAAAACTGCCCTTTATAAAAGAGACGGGGTGGTTACAATTTTGGAAACTCTTGACCTAAAACTACCTCCTCCACCTCTCCTCATCCCCTTCCGTTTCCAGCCAGGTGTCATTTCGTTACCGCATCCTTTGTTCTTTCAAGTGGTGTTTAAATACTTTCGCTTTTCTTCCGAATGAAAGGCAAGATGAAAAAGATGCTGGAAGATAAATAATTTCCCCGATTTGTTATCTTATTAGGAAATGCTTCCAGCAGTTATTCCAAGAAGCCATTGTACGTTTTATCTCACCCATCCGGTGAAAGTGGATCGTAAAAAAAAAAAACACCCTCCCTTCGCATTTTATTTCCCAACCAGGTTCAAAGGTGACATTGGATCGAAGAACTTGGCTTTCTGTATGCATAATTAATACTTGCACGCTGTAGGCTTCTGCACACTGTGTGTTTTACCGCTCAGCTTTGGAGACCACCGTATTCAAGGGAGGTCAGATGCTGAATCCGTTTAATTGTTTAAAATTCATTGCGTATTCTGGAGGCCTGACAACAGATTTGTTGAGATGGAAAAGACGTTTGGGGAGGGGGGAAAGACAAAATGACAGCCCATGCAAAAGAGCACCCGTTTTAAATTCAAAGGATCCAGGGCTACGATTTGATTGCATGTTATTTATTACCGCACAGAGCGATCTTGAATACACACGCCTAAGATTGCCTTGTAACATAGTTAAAAACATGCTGGTTTTGCTGTAAGCCGCCCCGAGTCTACGGAGAGGGGCGGCATACAAATCTAATAAATGAATGAATGAATGAATGAATGAATGAATGAATGAGTGCTTAGCATCCGACTTAAAGAACACTGATTAGTTGTGTGAACGTACTCTGCATAAGTGTGAGTACTGTATTTGCACTTTTGCAGATGAAAAATAAATGGGGGGTGGGTGGACAAAAGAAGAATTTATATTTAATTAATTAAATTCACAGATTAACAGAGTTGGAAAGGACCTTATAGGTCATCTACTGCAATGCCACCGCTCAATCAGGAGACCCTATACCAGTGATAGAAACATAGAAACATAGAAGACTGACGGCAGAAAAAGACCTCATGGTCCATCTAGTCTGCCCTTATACTATTTCTTGTATTTTATCTTAGGATGGATATATGTCACTGTATTTGATATTTGATTTAGAGCAAGTGCTTTGGGCCAATTAAAATTGGCTGCAAATCCAAGATTCCTTTTTGGTGGTGTGGAACTTTTTTAATTTATTTATCTAACAAACCAGTTGGCTAAAAGGTTACAGCCTGGCCTTCAATTAAAAATACAGTGATACCTTGTCTTACAAACTTAATTGGTTCCGGGACGAGGTTCTTAAGGTGAAAAGTTTGTAAGATGAAACAATGTTTCCCATAGGAATCAATGGAAAAGTGATTAATGCGTGCAAGCCCAAAATTCACCCCTTTTGCCAGCCGAAGCACCTGTTTTTATGCTGCTGGGATTCCCCCGAGGCTCCCCTCCATGGGAAACCCCACCTCCGGACTTCTGTGTTTTTGCGATGCTGCAGGGGAATCCCAACAGGGGAATCCCAACATCACAAAAACGAGTGCTTCGCTGGCAACAGAAGTCCAGAGGTGGGGTTTCCCAGCGAAGGGAGCATCAGTGAAATCGCAGCATCGCAAAAACACTGAAGTCCTCAAAACTCCACCTCCGGACCTCTGTGTTTTTGTGATGCTGCGATTTCACTGAGGCTCCCCTCGCCGGACATCCGTTGCCAGCGAAGCTCCCATTTTTGCGCTGCTGGGATTCCCCTGCAGCATCACAAAAACACGGAAGTCTGGAGGTGGGGTTTTCCATGGAGGGGAGCCTCAGGGGAATCCCAGCAGCGCAATAACAGGTGCTTCACTAGCAACGGAAGTCTGGAGGTGGGGCATCCCAGCAGCAGCAGTGGGGTTGTAAGGTGAAAATAGTTTGTAAGAAGAGGCAAAAAAATCTTAAACCCCAGGTTTGTATCTCAAAAAGTTTGTATGATGAGGCGTTTGTAAGACGAGGTATGTACATGATTTATACAAACATAGTATATAGAATAACAGATGAGATCTCAAAGGTCTTCTAGTCCAACCCCCTGCTTGAGTAGCAGACCCTATGCCCTTTCAGATAAATGATTGAGGGGTTTTTTTGGAAAACCTTCAATGATGGATCATCTACAATGTCTGAAGGCTCAATTGGTTGATTGCCCTCATCATTATGAAATTTCTCCTTACTTTAAGGTTGCTTCTCACCTTGATTAGTTTCCACCCATTGCTTCTTGCCTTACCTTTCAGTGGGAAATTTTGACACCCCCCCCCCATCTTTGCCCAGGTTCGCCTGGTGCACCAGTTGCGGCCCTATCTGGACCGGGACTCATTGCTCACAGTCACTCATGCCCTCATCACCTCGAGGTTCGACTACTGTAATGCTCTCTACATGGGGCTACCTTTGAAAAGTGTTCGGAAACTTCAGATCATGCAGAATGCAGCTGTGAGAGCAGTCATGGGCTTACTCAGGTATGCCCATGTTTCACCATGACTCCGCAGTCTGTATTGGCTGCCGATCAGTTTCTGGTCACAATTCAAAGTGTTGGTTATGACCTTTAAAGCCCTTCATGGCATCGGACCAGAATATCTCCGAGACCGCCTTCTGCCGCACGAATCCCAGCGACCAATTAGGTCCCACAGAGTGAGCCTCCTCCGGGTCCCATCAACTAAACAATGTCGGTTGGCGGGCCCCAGGGGGAGAGCCTTCTCTGTGGCGGCACCGACTCTCTGGAACCAACTCCCCCCGGAGATCAGAACTGCCCCTACTCTTCCTGCCTTCCATAAACTTCTCAAAACCCACCTTTGCCGTCAGGCATGGGGAAACTGAACATCTCCCCCTGGGCCCGCTGAATTTATGCATGGTATGCTTGTGTGTGTGTGTGTATGTTAGTATAGGGGTTTTTAAAAACTTTTAATATTTTAATTAATTGGATTATGTATTGGATTGTTTTTTCACTTGTTGTGAGCCGCCCCGAGTCTTCGGAGAGGGGCAGCATACAAATCCAAATAATAAATAAATAAATAAATAAATAAATAAATAAATAAATAAATAAATAAATAAATAAATAAATAAATAAATAAATAAATAAATAAATAAATAAATAAATAAATAAATAAATAAATAAATAAATAAATAAATAAATAAATAAATAAATCTTTATAGAAGCCCCTCAATTATTGAAACACTGCTATCTTGTCTCCCCTTGTCCTTCTTTTCACTATCCAGATCTATATAAGAAATAACCCTTCCCTTCCCCTACCCAAATCCCATCTTTTCACATATCTACTAAGCAGTGTTCCCTCTAATTTTTTGGGGGGGTGGGCGGAAAATTATAGTGTCTGAGCGGCAGTCCCTTCGGGACTGGGCGGCACAGAAATACAAAATAAACAAACAAACAAACAAACAAACAAAAAACCCACCCTGTTTTGCCTCAGAGAATTTCAAAATAAAATACTGTACTGTGTGTCTATAACAGTGAGCTCATAATAGGGCAACTCTATCAATATCAAAATGCCACTTAAATAGTTGAGCTAGTTTCAAACTAGATTTTTATTTTCTTTCTCTCTTCCTTACTCCCATTCTTTTTCTTTCTCTTTTCCTTCCTCTCTTTTTTCTATCTGTTTCTCTCTCTTCCTCTCTCTCTCCTTCCCTCTCACTCTTTCCCTCTCGGCTTCTGAGCAGGTTTGGAAAACTCTGAGTTGATGATGATTTTTAAGTGAGCGATTGCTCACTGCTCAGCTTAGAGGGAACTATGCTACTAAGTACTATAGTACTTTACTAATTCCACCTTCAAATCAATATATGTATTAGATAAAAATATATACAGTATAAACGTTGAATATAATACGGCTATGTATAGTTCATTACTTTGAATTGACAAACATTAAGTAATATATACTACCGATTTTATTTAGATATGTATGTGTCCTTTCCCATTTCAAATGTAAATCTTGAATGTAATAGGATTATGCTTAGTCTAATATCATGAAATGATATACATTAAGCTATATAGGTTTTGACCTATAAAGCCTTTCATGGCACCGGACCAGATTATCTCCGGGACCGCCTTCTGCCGCACGATTCCCAGCAACCAGTTAGGTCCCACAGAGTGGGCCTTCTCCGAGTCCCATCAACTAAACAATGTTGTTTGGCAGGACCCAGGGGAAGAGCCTTCTTTGTGGCGGCCCCGGCCCTCTGGAACCAACTCCCCCCAGAGATTAGTATTGCCCCCATCCTCCTCGCCTTTCGTTAGCTCCTTAAAACCCACCTCTGCCATCAGGCATGGGGGAACTGAGATATTCTTTCCCCCTAGGCCTCTACAATTTATGCATGGTATGTTTGAATGTATGTTTGGTTTTATAAATAAGGGTTTTTTAGTTGTTTTAGTATTGGATTGTTACATGGTGTTTTTATCACTGTTGTTAGTCCACGGAGAGGGGCGGCATACAAATCCAATGAATGAATGAATGAATGAATGAATGAATGAATGAATGAATGAATGAATGAATAAATATACTATACATGCTAATATATATGTGCATCCCTCCCTTTTTTTTTACCCTTCTTATTTTCTGTACTCCCTGTTCCCCGTTCCCCTTTCAATAAATCAATAAATTATATTTTTAAAAAATAAAGAAATAACCCTACACTTCCTAGGTGAAACATGTGCCTCCTGTCCTATGTACATATGCTGTATTCGGGGGAAGGATGTGCTAATCACATAACTATTTAAAACATCCCCTCCCATTACCTGAACCTGAGCTTGGAGCCTGTAATTTATAACTTTCCCACCCACACACATGTTGAAAGGAGATGAATGTTCTCATAGGAGGCCAAACTGCCTTTCGCACAAGTCCCAACAGTGCTCCCCAAGAAAGTAAATGCGCAACTATTTTTACAAAAAGGGAAGAGGGCATGTGGTGCCCTAGTTTTGAAAAGAAACACAGAAAGATGAAAAGGTACTTGCTGCCTCTTTGACATGCCAAGAGTAAAATATCCGCAGGAGATTCCTAAATCCCACACTTGCTTTCTTTTGGGCAATCTGTGCCCTGTCCTTGTGCAAATACCTTTATCGTTCTTAGACTGGAGGGAAACAAAGTACTTCCCACTTAGATGGGATCTTTTTGTGCTGGCTATGGGCCTGACTGAGTAAACCACAAATCCAGGAACTATTTGACTATCCCCTTTCTGAAACTCCAGCACACCCAAGTCCTAGAAAGTACAGATTTTTACACTTGGGGTCACATATTTCAAAGTCTTTTGCTGTTCTCAGTCAGACTATGTTCTGTCAGGCTCTCTGGTAGAATCCTCGCAAAAATTCACAGGTACAAATTTCAGACACACACACGTTTGAAAATTCAAAACAATGTTCTTTATAATGAAAATTCACTTAAACCAAGCCCTCTTTTGGTATAGCAAAGAGCACTCGTCTCCAAACGAACTGGTAATTTGTACAAGTCCCTTATCAGTTCTGTGATACTTAGCTTGCAGCTGTGAGGTAATTCACAGTCCTTCTTCTTTCACAAAGTGAAACACACTTTGCTCTGGTTTAGCTTCAAAGCAGGGAAAAATCAGCACACAAAGGTCAAAGTCAGCAAGGCAGGCATGAAACACAACGGTCAGATAATCCTCCACAATGGCCAAACCCACAGGCTGCTATTTATAGCAGCCTCACTAATTACCACAGCCCCACCCAACCACAGGTGGCCTCATTTTCTTTGATAATAATCTCTCAGTTGTTGTTGCCTATGCATCGCTCTCCGCATGCGTGGCTGTATCATTAACTCTTGTTCTGAATCCAAGGAGGAGCTAGATAATTGATCTCCTTCTGAGCTGTCTGCCACACTCTCCTCCTCCCTGTCACTCATGTCTTCTTGGTCAGAGGAACCTTCATCATCAGATTCCACCAGGGGCAAAACAGGCCTGCAGCATGTGGATGTCTCCCCCACATCCACAGTCCTTGGGGCAGGAGCTGGGCCAGAGCTAACCACAACAGACTATATCAGAAGTAGCGATCGCTCAAATGTGTCCATAACTCTGCGGTCAGGTCCTTAGAAGCTGTGACAATGTTCTTCAGGTTGTATTGTCGTTGTTTCACAAAAACCAGCCACAATGGTGGGCCCTGTGAACCCATGCAGTCGCTCTCTGGGAATACTTCCAGAAGAGAAAGCTCAAGCTAAGGTTGGATTTATCACCATCATGTGCTTTAACTGTGGTTCAGGATGCCTATATTTTATTTTTATTATTATTTTTTATTCACAAATAGAAAAACAATACAATTGAAAAAGAATAGTAAACGACTATTACAAACATGTAATTAAGAGAAGGAAAAGAAAGGGTAGGGAGAAGATACTACACATTGGTAGTATACAAAGATATAACAATGTTTATATATATATATATGATACTAATAAGAGAGAAACATTAGGACAGGGGATGGAAGGCACTCTGGTATACTTAGGTACGCCCCTTACCGGCCTCTTAGGAATCAGGAGAAGTCAACAGTGGATAGTCTAAGGGTAAATTTTGGTGGTTAAGTGATGATACTACAGAGTCAGGTAGTGAGTTCCATGCATTAACTACTTGGTTACTAAAGTCGTATTTCCTGCAGTTGAGTTTGGAGCAGTTTACTTTAAGTTTGTATCTATTGTGTGCTCATGTGTTGTTGTGGTTGAAGCTGAAGTAGATGTTGACAGAAAGGACATTGTAGCAGATGATTTTATGGGCTATGCTTAGGTCATGTTTTATTTTATTTATTTATTTATTTATTTATTTGTCCAATACACAAATACATAGGAAGAAAATAGACATGTGGTAATATATATAAGGGTAAACGTGAATTTAGAGGAGAGGATATATGAAAGGAAGAGAATATATATGATAGGTGAAAGAGAGGAAAAACAATTGGACAGGGGATGAAAGGCACACCAGTGCACTTATGTACACCTCTTACTGGCCTCTTAGGAACCTGGAGAGGTCAATCATGGAGAGTATAGGCAATGTATTTCTAAGCTTTCTAAACCTAGGATTGTAAGCAGGAGTGGGCTACTGCCCGGACTCGGGGGGGGGGCACAGTGGGATAGCAAAAATGGAGCTCCACCCCAGAGCACTCAATTTGCACTGAAAGCTGTTGAAAGAAAATGCAGGGCATCCTGCATAAGCCATGCCCACAGTGTGGTAGTAAAGATTTTGGTAGCCCTTCACTGATTGTGAGTCTAGTTGCGTAGGGTATTCTGATACGAGTGAAAGAGTGGAGGGCTCTTCTAGTAAAGTACCGTATTTTTCGCTCTATAAGACGCACCTGCTGATAAGACGCACCTAGATTTTAGAGGAGGAAAATAGAAAAAATATATTTTGAGCCAAAAAGGGGAGAGGAAGAGAGGAAGGAGTGAAAGAAGGGAGTGAGGGAGGGAAGAAGGGAGGAAGGAAAAGGAAAGCAAGAAATGGAGGGAGGAAAGGAAGGAAGGAAGGAAAGAAAGAAAGAAAGAAAGAAAGAAAGGGGGAAGGGACAGGAACAGAGGAAGGAAGCAAGGAAACTTATGAAAGGGGAGAGTAAGAGAGGAAGGACTGAAGGGAGGGAGGGAAGAAGGTAGGAAGGGGAAAGAAAAGAAGAAATAGAGGAAGGGAAGGTAAAAGAGAGAAAGAAAAAGAGCAAGAAAGAAAGCAAGAAAGAGAGAAAGAAAATGAAAGAGAAATAAAAATAGAGAGGGGGAATGAAAGAAATGGAATGAGGGAAGGAAGGAGAGAAAGAAAGCAAGAGAAAGAAAAAAGAATGAAAGAGCAAGAGAGCAAGAGAGAAAAAGAAAGAAGGAAAGAAAGAAAGAAAGAAAGAAAGGCAACTTCAAAGAAAGGCTCACTGAGCATCTCTCACTCTCTCTCTCTTTCTATCCCTCTTTCTTTCTTTCTCTTCCTTTCTCTCTCTCCTCTTTCTTTATCTCCTCTCTCTCCCTCCCTCTCTCTTTCTCTCCCCCCTCTCTCCCCCTTTCCCTCTCTCTTTCTCTCTCTCTCTTGCTATCTCTCCCCCCTCTCCCTCTCTCTCCCCCCCTCTCCCTCTCTCTTTCTCTCTCTCCCTCTATTGCTATCTCTCCCCCCTCTCCCACTCTCTTTCTCCCTCTCCCTCTCTTTCTCTCTCTCCCCCTCTCTCTTTCTCTCTCTCTCCCCCTCTTTCTCTCTCTTCTTCTCACTTTCTCTCTCTTGTTTCCTTTCTGTCTGGGCAGATGGCTGCCTTCTGCCTTGGGGCGCGATTCGCCCCCTCTCCTCCTCCGCCGCCGCCTTCTGCCTTGGGGCGTGATCCGCCCCCTCTCCTCCTCCACCGCTTCCTGCCTTGGGCGAGCAATCCCGGAGTCCGGGACTGTGTGGCTTTGCGCCATGAAGAGGAAACGGCTCCGGCAGCAGAGAAAAGTCGGCCATTTTCTCTTCATGGCGTAAAGCCACCCTGTCCCGGACTCCCGGATCGCGCCCCAAGGCAGAAGGCGGCGGCGGAGGAGAGGGGGCGGATCGCGCCCCAAGGCAGAAGGCAGCGACGTTGGAGAGGGGGCAGATTGCGCCCCAAGGCAGGAGGAGGCAGCGAAGGAGAGGAGGCAGATCCCGCCCCAACGCAGGAGGTGGCAGAGGAGGAGAGGAGGCGGATCGGGCGGGCAATAGGGCAGCGTGGAGAAGCCAGGGGCGCATTTGGCCAGAGGCACCGTGGGGAGGCAGGGGCGGCTGCGGCTCCCTTTACTTCTACTGCCACACCTCCCCGCCCCCGCGCTCAGGTGTATTTGGGGGTGCACGCCTGCTCACGAGCGCAGCTTACGGGGAACGGTGGGCCAGGCGGCAGCTAGCCAGCCAGCCGGCGGGATGGCGCTTCCGAATTCGCAGCCTCCCCCCCCCTCCCTGCCTGCATCTTCGCTCCATAAGACGAGGCTGATTTTTCATCCTACTTTGGGAGGAAAAAAACTGCGTCTTATGGAGCGAAAAATACGGTATATCTGGACATTTTCGAAAGTGTTTATGTCTGAAATGTGGTGTGGGTTCCAGACAGATGAGCTGTATTCAAGGATTGGTCTGGTGAAAGTTTTGTATGCTCTGGTTAGTAATGTGAGATTACCAGAACAAAAGCTACCTAGGATTAGGTACAACAGCCCAAAAAGCCAATGTAATCCTAAATTGCATTAATAGAAGGATATAATCTAGGACTAGGGAGGTACTAATACCACTGTATAAAGCCTTAGTTAGACTACACCTAGAGTACTACATCCAATTCTGGTCACTACACTACAAAAAAGATATTGAGCAGTGGTTCCCAAACTTGGCAACTTTAAGACTTGTGGACTTCAACTCCCAGAATTCTCCAGCCAACTACGCTATGCTATGCTATGCTATGCTGGCTGGAGAATTCTGGGAGTTGAAGTCCACAAGTCTTAAAGTTGCCAACTTTGAGGCTCTAGATATATTGAGGCTCTAGAGAAAGTGCAGAAGAGAGCAACCAGGGTGAAACCATCATTGCAACTTTGAACTATACAACATGACTTGTAGGAAAGAATAATGAGCTACTTCATTCATTTTCATTAGAAACATAGAAACACAGAAGTATGATGGCAGAGAAAGACCTCATGGTCCATCTAGTCTGCCCTTATACTATTTTCTGTATTTTATCTTAGGATGGATATATGTTTATCCCAGGCATGTTTAAATTCAGTTCCTGTGGATTTATCTACCACGTCTGCTGGAAGTTTGTTCCAAGGATCTACTACTCTTTCAGTAAAATAATATTTTCTCATGTTGCTTTTGATCTTTCCCCCAACTAACTTCGGATTGTGTCCCCTTGTTCTTGTGTTCACTTTCCTATTAAAAACACTTCCCTCCTGGACCTTATTTAACCCTTTAACATATTTAAATGTTTCGATCATGTCCCCCCTTTTCCTTCTGTCCTCCAGACTATACAGATTGAGTTCATTAAGTCTTTCCTGATACGTTTTATGCTTAAGACCTTCCACCATTCTTGTAGCTCGTCTTTGGACGCATTCAGTTTTGTCAATATCTTTTTGTAGGTGAGGTCTCCAGAACTGGACACAGTATTCCAAATGTGGTCTCACCAGCGCTCTATATAAGGGGATCACAATCTCCCTCTTCCTGCTTGTTATACCTCTAGCTATGCAGCCAAGCATCCTACTTGCTTTCCCTACCGCCTGACTGCACTGTTCACCCATTAGCAGAAATAAGTACACACAAATATAGATAGCTTCTTCCAGGTTCATTTCTCAACATCAATATTTCACTTTTATTTATTTATGATTGCATTTGGTTTCCGCCCACTCTCTAAAGACTTTAAGGAAGCATACTTAGTTCTCTGCTCTCTCGTCCTGGGAAAATGACTATGTAAAAAGGAGTTGAGCTGAAAGGTGGTTCTTGTTTGAAATCTTTCTGGGTTCAGATGGTTTTTTGACTTGGATTCTCTCCCAAACTAGTTCTACACTTAACCTCTACATTTGTCCAGCTGGTAGCTTTGATGTTTCCTTTAATATGAGCACATTGTGTGCATAAAGGAAACAACTCTGGAAAAATTCATAAAAACGAACAGCGTGGCAATAAGAAGAGGAACTCCTTAAAACAGAAAACCCTGACCTGTAATTTAATAATATTGCACTCCATATGCACACATACACACACATTTACTTCCTGCCCTTTCACACAGTACATACAAATCTAAAGCAAAAAACCCAAAGCAATGTCTGAGGATTGTATTTTGTGCATGGGGAAAAGCAAAATAATGATACAAAATTGGAAGAATCACAAAGAAGGGAATTTTTTGATGTATGTTTTTTCTCAAAATAAGGGCTAGCTCTCTTTTGACAGATGGTAAGGAAAATAATTTTTAAGCAAATGGTCAAATTCCTTTGAGATGTTGTGTTGCTATATATTTTCAGGCATTGTTTTTTTTTCTTTTTAGGTCTTAATGATTGGATGTGGGCTTTTTGTAAAAGTTCTGATAATTTAAATCATATGATTTAACAGCATCTGAAATGTATTAAGTTTTAACATTTGTATCTATATTATTTTTTCGCAGGCGTTACAGCAGTACTGCAGTATAAGTGTTTATACACATATATTACACAGTCTTGGAGAATAATAATTTATGTGATCAGAAAGTCAACACTAATTTTATCTTCATCTGTTCATCATCTATCTATCTATCTGTCTATCTGTCCGTCCATCCATCCATCCATCCATCCATCCATCCATCTGTCATCTATCGATCTTGTGTCTTCCTGCATTATCCTCCTTATTCTCCTACTCTATATTTCCATGACCTGTCAATCATATCTCATCTATCATCTGTCTGTCTGTCTGTCTGTCTGTCTATCATCTGTCAATCATCTATCTGTTTCATTGAGACACCTTTATCATTCTTCTCCATGCAAAATCAACTAACCACCAGAAACCAAATATTGAAGCAAATCATGTTTGCTTGCCTTATAATTCCTTCTTCTTGTTACCTCTTTCTTCCTTGTGAATTGAATACTGTAATCCTATTGCCCTGCATACAATTACACCCTAGCACTGGATAAATATGGGCTTTCTCACTTTATAAAAAGCCAGAGGTTGGAAGAGAAAATAAAGCTGAAATCTTCTGTCCATCCTCAAAGAAAAGGATCCAATACTATGGTTGTAAACTTGGAGCTTGTGTATCATCCACAGGCAGAGGTGGTTTGGACCTCCCGGTTCAGACCAGTTCTGTGGAACTTGTAGTACCTTGGCGGCCTGAGTCATTGGAACCAGCAGTGACCTAGAAACATAGAAACATAGAAGACTGACGGCAGAAAAAGACCTCATGGTCCATCTAGTCTGCCCTTATACTATTTCCTGTATTTTATCTTACAATGGATATATGTTTATCCCAGGCATGTTTAAATTCAGTTACTGTGGATTTACCAACCACGTCTGCTGGAAGTTTGTTCCAAGGATCTACTACTCTTTCAGTGAAATAATATTTTCTCATGTTGCTTTTGATTTTTCCCCCAACTAACTTCAGATCGTGTCCCCTTGTTCTTGTGTTCACTTTCCTATTAAAAACACTTCCCTCCTGAACCTTATTTAACCCTTTAACATATTTAAATGTTTCGATCATGTCCCCCCTTTCCCTTCTGTCCTCCAGACGATACAGATTGTGTTCATTAAGTCTTTCCTGATATGTTTTATGCTTAAGACCTTCCACCATTCTTGTAGACCGTCTTTGGACCCGTTCAATTTTCTCAATATCTTTTTGTAGGTGAGGTCTCCAGAACTGAACACAGTATTCCAAATGGGGTCTCACCAGCGCTCTATATAAGGGGATCACAATCTCCCTCTTTCTGCTTGTTATACCTCTAGCTATGCAGCCAAGCATCCTACTTGCTTTTCCTACTGCCCGACCACACTGCTCACCCATTTTGAGACTGTCAGAAATCACTACCCCTAACCTAGGCCCCCCATGCCCCCAAATCAGCTCTCACAGTGGCGGTATAGATAATGCCATCTTGTTTCTTGCTTCTGCGCATGTACAGAAGCTGGATATTTAGCATCGTGCATGCAAGCAATGAATCGAGGAGAGAACGGGCAGCAAAGAAAAGCAGAACCCACCCCTGTCCAAAAGGTTGTCACATCCTAAAGACCTGTGGGTCTGGAGACTAAGAGCCGGGGTGATGTAGTTGTTAGAATGCAGGACTGCAGGCTACTTCAGCTAACTGCTAGCTGTAGTTCAGTAGTTCACATCCCACCACCGGCTCAAGTTTGACTCAGCCTTCCATCCTTCCAAGGTGGGTAAAATGAGGGTCCAGATTGTTGGGGGCAATACGCTGATTCTGTAAACCGCTTAGAAGAGTTAGAGTACTATGAAGCGGTATATAACTTCAGATCATGCAGAATGCAGCTGCGAGAGCAATCATGGGCTTTCCCAAATATGCCCATGTTACACCAACACTCCGCAGTCTGCATTGGTTGCCGATCAGTTTCTGGTCACAATTGAAAGTGTTGGTTATGACCTATAAAGCCCTTCATGGCACCGGGTGATCTTAGGGACCACCTTCTGCTGCATGAATTCCAGCAACCAGTTAGGTCCCACAGAGTGGATCTTCTCCGGGTCCCGTCAACTAAACAATGCTGTTTGGCGGGACCCAGGGGAAGAGCCTTCTCTGTGGCGGCCCCGGCCCTCTGGAACCAACTCCCCCCAAAGATTAGAATTGCCCCCACCCTCCTTGCCTTTCGTAAGCTACTTAAAACCCACCTCTGTCATCAGGCATGGAGGAATTGAGATCCTCTTTCCCTCTAGGCCTTTACAATTCTATGCATGGTATGTATGTATGTATGTTTGGTTTTTATATTAATGGGTTTTTAATCGTTTTTAGTATTGAATTACTATTGTACACTGTTTTATTGTTGCTGTTAGCCGCCCTGAGTCTCTGGAGAGGGGCGGCATACAAATCCAATAAATAAATAAATAAATATAAGTCTAAATGCTCTTGCTATAGGAAGAATGGTTGTAACAATTAGGTATCTGTTGTTCCATGAAAAGAATGATTAGGGGTGATAAGCAGGGGTGGGCAGCAGGCAGGATGGGGTGGAACTCAGTTTCACTGGCGGAAATGAAGATGCATGCGCAGCTCCAGCTGATCGGCAGCTGTCACTTCCTGGATTACTGGCCTCGGCTCGGTTCTCCTTTTTCCCCCTGCTGCTGCTGCTGCGTCTGCACTCCTTGATTTTTTCCTCTTTCCTCCTTCCTGGCCTTGGACGAGCTTCCCTCTCTTCTGCCCGGCTCCCCTCCAGCCTCACGCGGTGTCAAGGCTGCCAGTCAGAATTCAGACAAATAGAGTCCTTTTATAAAGGTTCAAAAGTGAATTTATCAAAATCAGAACTTGAAGCATCGAAAGAAAAGCAAAGTCTGAGGAAAAATGGTGTGTTACACACATATCAAAACCCCTTTTTCACCCCCCTGTTGGGCATTCGCCCCAATCTCCATTGTCCAGATGCATCAGGTGGCACAAGTTGCTCCTCCCGGACTCTTCAGGAATTTTCCATCTAACGGTCTCCTCCTGGCACCTGGGAAATCAAAACTTAACTCTCCTCCTGCACACTTCCCAACCCCCTGATCTCTACCCCTCCCCGTCTCTATGACAACCAAGCGAAAGAATACAGCAGCATAGCGAAGGTTGACACGCGGCCACCTCCTGCCTGAGGTGTAGGCAGAAGGCATGGGTGTAAGCAGCGCTGGCAGCATTTATGCTTCTGGCAGCACCTGTTTGCCTAGCTACCCAGCTTGAGGTGGGGGGGGGGGGGCGACCCAGGAAGGAGAGCACAGGAAACGCGAAGCAAATTGTCACCTCAGCGAGTGACACTGGTAAAGTTGTAAGTCGAGGACTTAACAATTCACTTGAACGATGATCGTTCAAGCCACTCCCACCTGATCACATGGTCGGCAAGCTACTCCTACCCAGTCACATGACCATTAAGTCACACCCACAAAATAAGCCACATCCAGTGTGGCAGTAAAATTTTTGGCTGCCCATTACTGGTGATAAGATAGTAGATTTCCAATATCTAAGGTGCTCCTCAAAGAAAAGAAGGGTCAACCTATTCTCCAGCACTTGAAAGCAGGACAAGAAGCAATGGATGAAAACTTATCAAGGAGAGAAGCAATGTAAAAATAAGGAGAAATTTCTTGGTAGTGAGAAAAATTAATCAGTGGAACGGCTTGCCTCCAGAAGTTGTTGGTGGAGGATTTTACTGGATTTCCTATGTCAAGCTACCTTTTGTTATTGTGGGGAAAATAGAAGGAGGAAGGAATAGCAATAGCATTTAGACTTTTAAATATATACTGCTTCATAGTGCTTCCATAGCCCTCTCTAAGCAGTTTACAGAATCAGCCTATTGCCCCCAACAATCTAGATACTCATTTTACCCACCTCGGAAGGATGGAAGGCTGAGTCAACCTTGAGCCGGTGGTGAGATTTGAACTGCTGAACTACAACTAGCAGTTAGCTGAAGTAGCCTGCGATGCTGCACTCTAACCACTGCACCACCCCGACTCTTAACCAACTCCTAACCGAATATTAGATGCATGCACCACTTTGAGTTAGGTATAAAAATAAATAAATAAATAAATAAATAAATAAATAAATAAATAAATAAATAAATAAATAAATAAATAAATAAATAAATAAATAAATAAATAAATAAATAAATAAATAAATAAATAAAGAAAGAAAGAAATAAAGGCAGGATATATATCAATAAATTCAACAAGACCCAAACCAATGAGTGGTCAGGTCCCACATAGTTGTCCTTCTCCAGGTCCTATCAACTAGACAATGTCGTTTGGTGGGACCTACGGGGAGAGCCTTCTCTGTGGGGGGACCCAGCCCTCTGGAATCAGCTCCCCCTGGAGATTCGTACTGCCCCCACCCTCCTTGCCTTCCGTAAGAGTCTGAAGACTCATTTATGCCACCACGCCAGGGGCCATTAGATCCTTGCCAATGAATGTTTTGAGATAATGTGGAATGAATGGAATGATTGGGGAGAATTTTTAATGCTTTTGGGGTTTTTAGATTTTAATTAATTAATTAGATTTAAGGTATGTATGTTAGTACAAGTTACATGGTTGTTAGGGTTTGCCATTGTAAACTACCTATTGTAATCTCTTGTAGTATCACTTTAAATATTTTGGGCTGGTTCACCATAAGAGGGCGCCAGTACTCTTTCCCTCAATGATGCTTTAACGCTCATTCGCTTTTGCTTTGCCTTGAGGGGGGAGTGTATTTGCTTAGTGCTTATTATATTGGATGGCTTAGTGCTTGTTATGGATTGTTTCTATTTTGTATATATGTAAATAGTACTTATTAAGCATAACTAAGTCTGTGTCTTTTTCTTTGGCTTTACCACACATCCACACTCTGTTAAAATTCTCTGCTCAGTGTATATCAAAGGTCTCATAGCCTAGCTATACCGAGACACACCAACAATGTACACTGTTTTTTTCTATGTCCTCGGATAGAAATCCAATTAATAATATAAATAAATAAATAATGCTTCATTAACAGATTTGGACAGGAGATGGCAGCAGAGAGTTAGAATTGCCCATAGTTCCTTTCTGCCCTCCAGTGGCCATCCAGCATTCTGCAGCTCTGCTCTCACAGGTCTTAAACTTCCTAGCATTCTTCGTATCTAGCTCATACTCCTCCTTCAAAACAAGAAAAAAAAAGTAGGCAAAGAAGTTGCGTAAGGTGAAGAAATAATGCCAAGGCAATTGCGGGAATTGTATGTTGCCTTCCAGGAACTCCAGCACCTGCTCTGCTTTTGCATGCAATAAATATATCCAGCCATAACAAGCATTGCCACCATGCTGTGTTAACCAACACAGTTGGTTATGGCAGTGTCCCAACTGCAGCATTCAGGCACACATTAAGCCCCTATGGCGATGTTTTTGTTTAGGGTGTTGTGGGGTTTTTTGCACATTTGTCAATTTCATTTCCTTGGTTGGATTTCTGACTTTCCCTGGTGCTCTAACTTTGCCACGGAGTACATACCAATCTTCTCTTTGGGGCACAGATTGTTCTCAAGTTACAACCACCTGCCCATTATGGTCATGACTCATGAGGATCATAAAGTTTATGACTGTTATCATTGCTGTGTCATTCATGAATCAAATGCCATGATCATTAAGCAAATTCTTGGATCTCTACCAGTATTCATAGGATCATAGATTTGGAAGGGACCTCCAGGGTCATCGGGTCCAACCCCCTGCTCAATGCAGGATTCACTAAACCATCCCAGATAGATGGGTTCTGGGATGTCCAGTCTCTGTTTGAAGACCTCCAGTGAAGGCGAGCGCACCACCTCCTGTGGCAAACTGTTCCACCGGTTTATCACCCTTACCGTTAGAAAGTTTTTCCTGATATCTCATCTAAATCTACTCCCTTGCAGTTTCATTCCATTGTTTCTAGTCCTTCCGTGTGCTAATGAGAACAATGCTGATCCCTCTGCTCTGTGACAGCCCTTCAGATATTTGTAGACAGCTATCAAGTCTCCTCTCAGTCTTCTCCTTTGCAGACTAAACATCTCTAAATCCTTTATTTATTTATTTGTTTGTTTATTTGTTTGTTCGTTCGTTCGTTCGTTCGTTCGTTCGTTCATTCGTTCGTTCGTTCGTTCGTTCGTTTATTCATTCATTTATTTATAGAGTTGGAAGGGACCATGCGGGTCATCAAGTCCAACCCCCTGCTTAAGCAGGAACCCTATCCCAGCCAAATGGCAGTCCAATTTCCTCTTAAAAATGTATTGGAGTTCACAACGTCCGCTGGTAGGTTGTTCCACTGGTTGATCGTTCTGACCGTCAGGAAGTTCTTCCTTATTTCCAGGTTGAATCTCTCCTTGGTCAGCTTCCAGCTGTTGTTCCTCATCCGGCCCTCCGGTGCCCTGGAGAATAAAGTGATCCCCTCCTCTCTGTGACATCCCCTTGTATACCTGTAGACTGCTATCATGTCCGCTCTGGCCCTCCTTTTCTCTAGGCTATCCATGCCCAGTTCCCTCAGTTTCTCTTCGTAAGTCTTGGTTTCTAGACAACTGATCATTTTGGTTGCTGTTTTCTGCACATTCTCCAGAGTTTCAATGTCTCTTTTGAAGTGTGGTGACCAGAACTGAACACAGTACTCCATGTGTGGTCTGACCAGGGCGTAGTAGAGTGGTATTAAGACTTTCCTGGTCTTGGGGTGTATTCCTATTCTTGGGATGGACTCAATAGAGGGGTAAAAATGACCAATCCAATCTAAGCATCTAGTTGACTATCCAACCAGAATAACAGTAGCTTGAAAAGAAAAAGAAAAAACACCACCACTCCATTCTCAAATTCCATTTTAAAAACCTGCCTTTAACAGCTGCTTTCAAACTCTATTCAGGGAATGCTATGTCTTAGTCCTGTTCATTTGTCTACCTGTATTTAACCGTAGGCTTACCATTCATGTTAGAATCCACAGGATTTGACAATGCCTTTAAAGCTGCAACCTTACACTTATTTACACCGGAACACATTCTATTGAATTCACGGATTGTGCTGCACTTTTGACCAGCATTGTACTCAATTTCTTAAGCCTAGCAGATGAAAGTTCTTGGGGACGACTTGTTAAACACACATGCATAATAGTTCTTCAATAATGCTATATTCAGTGTGCTTGTAGTTATCCTTTACGTAACTTGAAAGATTCCCGACCCATCCAGGAGATGGGGGAGCAGGCTGTTCTAACTGGAAGCTGTAGCAGAGGTTTTACAGGGAAATAGTTTTCATCCCACTTACTTTTTATACCAGTTTTAGACTTCTGGGTAAGACCGATTTCTCATTCAATTCTTTTATGGAACTTCCAGTTTGGACTATTTCCAATATCCAATCACTCAAAAGCATTTTCAAGTAGGTCATAAACATATCATTTATTCACCTTTAAAAGGAAATAAATAAACTGCTACATTAATTGCAATCTTTTAATCCCTATCATGCAAATGTTCTTCAAATGTCTAAGTTTCCAAATAACTTTATAAATGTCTAAATTTCCAAATAACTTTATGTCTACATTTCCAAATAAATTTATAAATGTATACATGTGTATAGGAATTGGATTTGTCTAATCTGGTGAAAAGAAGGACTAGGGATGACAAGATAGCAATCTTCCTATATTGTCACAAAAAACAGAGGGGAGTCAACCTATTCTCCAAAGCACCAGAAGGCAAGACAAGAAACAATGGATGAAAACTATCGTATTTTTCAGAGTATAAGGCACACCTTTTACTCCCCTAAAAGAGGCTGGAAAGTTGGGTGCGTCTTATACTCCAAATCAGTGGTGAATTGTTTTTTTTAAGAAATTATTTAATAATAATAATAATAATAATAATAATAATAATAATAATAATAATAATTGGTCTTCTCTGGGTCCCGTCGACTAAACAATGTCGTCTGGCGGGACCCAGGGGAAAAGCCTTCTCTGTGGTGGCCCCGGCCCCCTGGAATCAACTTCCTCCGGATATTCGAACTGCCCCCACCCTCCTCGCCTTCCGCAAGGCTCTGAAGGCCTATCTATGTCACCTATTTATGTGTGGTTATGATTGGGTTATATTGACTGTTTTTAAATGATAGTGGGTTTTTAGCAATAGTTTTAATTATTGGATTTGTACTGCATTGTTTATTGTTGTTGCGAGCTGCCCTGAGTCTTCGGAGAGGGGTGGCATACAAATCTAATAAATTATTATTATTATTATTATTATTATTATTATTATTATTATTATTATTATTATTATTATTATTTAGACTTGTATGCCGCCCCACTCCGTGCTGGAGCTAAGCAAGGCAATGGCTCATGTGCCGGTAGATATGGCTCTGTGTGCCACCTGTGGTACCCGTGCCATAGGTTCGCCATCACTGGACTAGACCGTCATTTATCTGAAATGATATAGGTTCTCCAGCTTGAGGAGGGGTTGGACTAGAAGACCTCCAAGGTCCCTTCTAGATTCTTTTCTGTTCTGGAAATTCTAGAAACCCATGTTGTAAGTAGTTCTGCAGAACCCGTCATAACTTTGAAGTGTTGCTAAGCAACCGGTTGCAAGTTGAGGACTACCTGTAGCTCAGCTGTTTATTACCGTGTGACACTACAAAGACTAGAGCTGATTATGAAGTGATGCAGAAATTTTTTTTGCAAAAGTGCCCTCATTTCACAATAGAATAGAAGATAATTCTTCATTGGCCAAGTGTGATTGGACACACAAGGAATTTGTCTTGGTGCATATGCTCTCAGTTTACATAAAAGAAAAGATACATTCAGCTGAGCTTTCAAGACTAAAGCCTCTTGTAGAAATACAAGCACATGGAATTACGCCTGCATAATTTACAGTTCTACTGCCCAGCCAGTATTTTCTCTAACATATAGATAATGCAATTGTATTGTATAGAAATCTATTGAATAAATAAGTAAATAAATAACCTCATGCATAAAATGTAAAAGCAGCTACTCAAAACAGTTACCCAAAGGCTGTGTAAATAATGATAGTCAACATATTAGTTGACCCTGTCTCTTTCTTTTCTCACTTTCTCTTTCCTTTCTTCCTTCTGTTTGTTTTTTGCTTGTTTTTGTAATTGTATTTGATTATTCTTTTTTGTATATTTTTAAATGCAAATAATTAATAAAGATATTTTTTAAAAAAATAAATAAGTAAATAAGTAAGTAAGTAAGTAAGTCTACAGAGAGGGACGGCATACAAATCTAATAAATAATAATAATAATAATAATAATAATAATGTAATTAAGTAAGTAAATAAATACAATGCAATGCTGGAATGGAATGGAATGGAATAATAATAATAATAATAATAATAATAATAATAATAATAATAATAATAATTTATTAGATTTGTATGCCGCCCCTCTCCAAGAACTCGGGGCAGCTGGAATGGAATGGAATGGAATAGAATAGAATAGAATAGAGTTAGAAGGGACCTTGGAGGTCTTCTAGTCCAACCTCCGACTTAGGCAGGAAGCCCTCTGTCATTTCAGACAAGTGGTTATCCAATCTCTTCTTTAAAACTTCCAGTGTAGGAGCATTTACAACTTCTAGAGGCAAGCTCTTCCACGGATTAATTGTTCTCTCTGTCAGGAAATTTCTCCTTACTGCTAAAATACTTCTCTCCTTGTTTAGTTTCCACCCCTGGCTTCTTGTTCTACCCTCAGGTGCTTTGGACAACAGTTTGACAACCCCTGAGATATTGGAACACTGCTATCATCTCTCCCCTACTCCTATTTTCATTAAATTCGATATACGTTACCCACTTCCTGCAACCTTTCTTCATATGTTTTAGTCTCCAGTCCCCTAATCATCTCTGTTGCTCTTCTCTGCACCCTTTCTAGAATCTAGTGTAAAACATACTAGTATGTTTTAATATATTTTTTTTAAAAAACCTTTATCTTCTCCTTTTGATTATGTGCTGTATGTTTTAATATTATTTTTAAAAAACCTTTATCTTCCCCTTTTGATTCAGTTTTTTTTAATTACTTAGCAGAGTAGTGTCGTTCATATCCCTATTTGCATATCAACAATAGAGGGCCAGCGTGGGATGAAAAATATGACTCATGAATAATTTCATTAATGAACTTGTTTCTTAAGAGATAAACCTCACTCTAAAGACAGGGAAGATAAATTACTTTCTCCCCATATTAACATGGCAGGCTCCTGATCCTCTGATTCACCATTTTTCCTCTCATAACCACCATTGTAGCTGAGCCCTCTAGGCACATGCCTTTCATATGAGGTTGACGTTAGAATCTCTGAGACAGAGCAGAAAAATGTCATTTAATTGCCTCTTTTGCGGTTGGGGTGTAATCCTTTAGATTACATTTGCCCTGGGACTGGATTACAAAACTATCCAAGATTCATAAGAGGAATTTTCATTTAGATAAACTATAAGTCGTCCTTGATTTAAGGCCGCCATGATCCCTGACAAGACCGAATGAATATGGGTATTGCCTCTGAAGGATTGTATCAACTGTCCACCCTTGGTGCAAAAAAGGGCAACAAGAATGATCAAGGAAATGGAGCACCTCCCTTATGAAACCAGGTTGCAACGCCTTGATCTCTTCAGCCTTGAAAGACGGTGTTTAAGGGGTGACTTGATCGAAGTGTATAAAATTATGCATGGGATAGAAAAGGTGGATAGAGAAAAATTATTTTCTCTATCACACAGTACTAGGACGAGGGGGCACTCCCTAAAGCTTATAGGTAAGAAAGTGAGGACAAATCAAGGGAAACATTTATTCACCCAGAGGATCGTTGGTTTATGGAATTCACTTCCAGAAGAGGTCATGACAGCTGTCAGTCTGGATAGCTTCAAGGCAGGATTAGACAGATTCATGGCTGCCAAGTGTATCTATGGTTATTGAAATGGATGTCCAAGTGCCGCCTCTATGGTGGTTGAGGCAGGCAGGATTCCCTTGGGTACCATTTGTTGGGGGTCAAGGGAAAGGGAGGGTCTTGCCTTCTCTTTCTGCTCAAGATCCCCGTGGACAATTGGAGGGCCACTGTATGACACAGAATGCTGGACTCGATGGGGTTTGGCCCAATTCAGCATGGCTCTTCTTATGTTCTTATCTTCTTTGTTCTGGGAGGGAAAAAACTACCCCCCTCAGAATGGATTCGTAATCTGGGTGTCCTTCTAGACTCACAGATAAAATTAGACCAACATCTGACAGCTGTAGCTAGTGGGGTCCTTTGCACAGCTTTGCCTTGTGCACCAAATGCGACCCTACTTGGATCAGGAGGCTCTTCTTACGGTCACTTATGCCCTTCTCACCTCACAGTTAGGTTATTGCAACACACTCTACATGGAGCTACCCCTGAAGAGCATTCGGGGACTATTTATTTATTTATTTGTTTGTTTGTTTGTTTGTTTGTTTGTTTATTAGATTTATTATGCCGCCCCTTTCCGTAGACTCGGGGCGGCTCACAACACAATAAAAGCAGTTTATAACAAATCTAATAATTTACAGTGGAACCCCGACATAAGAGCTGCTCTACTTAAGAGCAACTCGAGATAAGAGCTGGGAGGGGAGAGATATTTTTGTTCTACTTACAAGCCCAAATTCGAGATACAAGCGCCAAGGAGCTGTCTCCTGAAGCCAAACGCTAACTTCCGCGTTCGGCTTCAGGAGACAGCTGCGAAGCGGCGCACGTGTTTTAAAAGGTTGCAGCCGGCCTGGGGGGCTCGGGGGGGTGCTTGCAGCTTTCTTTCTTGCTCTTTTTCTTTCTCTCTTTTACCTTCCCTTCCTCTATTTCTTCTTCTTTCTCCTTCCCACCTTCTTCCCTCCCTCCCTCCCTTCACTCATTCCTCTCTTACTCTCCCCTTTCATAAGTTTCCTTGCTTCCTTCCTCTGTTCCTGTCCCTTCCCCCTTTCTTTCTTTCTTTCTTTCTTTCTTTCTTTCTTTCTTTCTTGCTCTTTTTCTTTCTCTCTTTTACCTTCCCTTCCTCTATTTCTTCTTTTCTTTCTCCTTCCCACCTTCTTCCCTCCCTCCCTCCCTTCACTCATTCCTCTCTTACTCGCCCCTTTCATAAGTTTCCTTGCTTCCTTCCTCTGTTCCTGTCCCTTCCCTCTTTCCTTCCTTCCTTCCCACCCTCCGTCCACTCATTCACCCATTCCTCTCTTGATCGCTTAAAGCCGGTCCCTGGTGCAAAAAGGGTTGGGGACCTCTGTCCTACAGGATTGGGTGGCAGAGAAGTTGAACATATGTAAATTTAAAAGTTTAAGAAAGTTTACAAGTTAAGTGAAAGAAACTTCATTATTCATTTATATGTACATGTACATTTCTTCATTAAAAACATGTCTTTCTGCATAATTTAGACTAACTTTGTGAGTTTTTTGAGGGCTGGAACCAATTAAAATTATTTACATTAATTCCTATGGGGAAAAGTCGTTCGAGATAAGAGCTGCTCGACTTAAGAGCCCAGGTCCGGAACGAATTAAACTCGTATCTCGAGGTACCACTGTAAAATATTAAAAAACCCCATTACTAAACAGACATACACACAAGCATACCATACATAAATTGTATAGGCCCGGGGGAGATATCTCAGTTCCCCCATGCCTGACGACAAAGGTGGGTTTTAAGGAGTTTGCGAAAGGCGAGGAGGGTAGGGGCAGTTCTAATCTCTGGAGGGAGCTGGTTCCAGAGAGTCGGGGCCACCACAGAGAAGGCTCTTCCCCTGGGGCCTGCCAACCGACATTGTTTAGTTGACGGGACCCGGAGAAGACCTAATTGGTCGCTGGGATTCGTGCGGCAGAAGGTGGTCTCGGAGATATTCTGGTCCGATGCCATGAAGGGCTTTAAAGGTCATAACCAACACTTTGAATTGTGACCGGAAATTGATCGGCAATCAGTGCAGACTGCAGAGTGTTGGTGTGACATGGGCATACCTAGGGAAGCCCATGACTGCTCTCGCAGCTGCATTCTGCACGATCTGAAGTTTCCGAACACTTTTCAAAGGTAGCCCCATGTAGAGAGCATTACAGTAGTCGAACCTCGAGGTGATGAGGGCATGAGTGACTGTGAGTAGTGAGTTCCGGTCCAAATACGGCCACAACTGGTGGACCAGGCGAACCTGGGCAAACGCCCCCCTCGCCACAGCTGAAAGATGGTTCTCTAATGTGAGCTGTGGATCGTGGAGGACGCCCAAGTTGCAGACCCTCTCCAAGGGGGTCAATAATCCCCCCCACCCCAGGGTGATGGACGGACAGGTGGGATTGTCCTTGGGAGGCAAAACCCACAGCCACTCCGTCTTATCAGGGTTGAGTTTGACTCTGTTGGCACCCATCCAGGCCCCAACAGCCTCCAGACACCGGCACATCACTTCCACTGCTTCATTGATTGGACATGGGGTGGAGATGTAAAGCTGGGTATCATCAGCGTACTGATGATACCTCACCCCATGCCCTTGGATGATCTCACCCAGCGGTTTCATGTAGATATTGAATAGCAGGGGGGAGAGGACTGACCCCTGAGGCACTCCACAAGGGAGAGACCTCGGGGTCGACCTCTGGGCCCCCACTAACACCGACTGCGACTGACTGGAGAGGTAGGAGGAGAACCACTGAAGAACAGTGCCTCCCACTCCCAACCCCTCCAGCTGGCGCAGAAGGATACCATGGTCGATGGTATCAAAAGCCACTGAGAGGTCAAGAAGCACCAGGACAGAGGATAAACCCCTGTCCCGGGCCCGCCAGAGATCATCCATCAACGCGACCAAAGCAGTTTCCGTGCTGTAACCGGGCCTGAAACCCGACTGCTGTGGACCTAGATAATTGGCTTCTTCCAAGGACCGCTGGAGCTGGAGTGCCACCACCTTCTCAACAACCTTCCCCATAAAGGTAAGGTTGGAGACTGGACAATAGTTATTAAGTACGGCTGGGTCCAGGGAAGGCTTCTTGAGGAGGGGGCGCACAGTTGGTCCAGAATGCAGCTGTGTGAGGAAGAAGAAGAAGAAGAAGAAGAAGAAGAAGAAGAAGAAGAAGAAGAAGAAGAAGAAGAAGAAGAAGAAGAAGATTGGGATAGGGTGGTCTTTTAATGCTTAGAGTTAATAGATATACTGTATGTACTGTGTTGTTTTATGATTGATTGAGAATAAGGAGTAGGCTTCTCTTGAAATTTAACTGAAGCAAAGGACCATCCTGAGCAACTCTTAGCCACTTCATAACTGAATTCACCGTTCACCATTTCCATTTGCATCTGAATGGATTTTCAGAGAAAAGCACTTTGTATCAAATCAAACAAGAACTTGGGGATAGTGTGTGTGAGGGGTGAATCTGGATTTATTTTTTCTGCCCAGCGCATGGGATTCTTTTACAATAATCCAAAGGGATGTTGTCCAAGGACAGGACAAGGGAAATTGATTATGAGGGAGAGCGATGTGATCGTATGTCCATTTATGAAAGATTTTTTTAAAAAAACTGATCACAGGAATTTGCTGCCCAAAGTTATATTTCCATCATTGTCATTTACTAAACAACACTCCCTTGTGAAACAATCTCCTCCAGATAGTGGGGCCACTGGGAAGTATGTGTTAAGTGCTTGTTACAGATGAATTATTAACCACACACCAATAACATTCCCCATAACATTTATAAAGATGCACATTTGATCTGCAAGTAGTAAAATGCCTTCCTTTGGGTGGAGGCTATGAGTAAATAAAGCAGGATTGGTTTATGGTTGTAGATGGATGAATGGGAGTGTGTATCTATGTGTAAAATTTATTATTATTATTATCCTTGGTTATTGCCACCTTGAACTACTAGAAAAACATGGCTTAGGACCAGACTATTTATGGGACTGCCTCCTGTCACAAACCTCCCAGAGACCAGTGTTGGCCTTCTCCGGGTCCTGTCAACTAAGCAACGCAGGTTGGCAGGACCATGGGGGAGGGTCTTCTCTGTGGCTGCCCCAACTCTATGGAACCAACTTTTCCCCCCCACCCCGATGTCCATACTGCTCCCACTCTACTGTCCTTCCGAAAGGCTGTGAAGACCTGGCTTTGCCGGCAAGCCTGGGGGCTATGAATACTACCATCTTGTCATGGCCGAAGTGTGATTGATTTGCTATATACCGTATTTTTCGGAGTATAAGATGCACCCCTTTCCTCCCCAAAAGAGGCTGATAATTTGGGTGCATCTTATACTCTGAATGTAGCTTTTTGAAGAACATGTATTCTACTGCCTGTTGTCAGACTCCCATGGAGTCATGCAGGGGTCAAGTTTGGCTGAGCTAAGTTTTGTTGAAGTTTGAACTGCTGAGATGATGCAATGAAGGCTTGTGTTGGGCAATTCCTATTGGTGTCTGAGGGCTAATTCTACCTTTGTTGGATCTTGAGTGAGGGTATTTGCTTATGAATAGAGCTATCTATCTCTTTATCTCTTAAGTGCTGACATCTGCTGCGGGCTATGAAGGAAAGCAGGGGCTGCTTTCCATGAGCCTGTTTCCCCCATTTCTCATCCGGGGATATATAATATTCCATTTTTAAAATATTTCTCAAAATATTTCATTCTTCTAGGAGAAGGGTGGGTGCTAATTTTTGACATTGGAATAGGAATGGGAGACCAGTTTTAAGTCCACCCCCATGCTGTAAAGTTGACCAAGTAGTGATAAGTTGGTTATAAATAGTGATGGGCTAACCAAACTCGCACAATTTGGGTCCATACCGAATTTTGTGGTGTTTGGTATGCCGAACACGAACACGAAATTTTTTGAAACTTTGGGCAAAGTTCGGGGTCGTCTTCGGCGTTCGGAGCTTTGACGTCACAGGCAGGTTGCTAAGTACGCCAAGGTGATCACTTCCTGGATTCCATGGAATCCAGAAAGTGATCACCTTTGCATCCTTAGCAACCTGCCGGTGATGTCAAAGCTCCATCCCCGGAATCTCTTCATGGGAGGGATTCCCCAGCTCCTTCAAAGGGAGGTCTTCACATAAAAATAAACATTGTTATTTTTACGAAAAGGACGCCACAGCAACGCTGCAAGCAAAGGGCGGTCCTTTCACGTAAAGGCGGTCCTCTCTCTCTCTCTCTCTCTCTCTCTCCTTCCCTCCCTCCCTCTCTGTCTCTCTCTCTCCAATTCACCTCACTGGTTTGTTGTTCACTGGGGAAAATATGAGGAGGAAGATGTGTTGGATAGGTTCACAGCCTGAAGTAGAATCCATGCTGGCTTCTTATTCTACCTATGGGCTCCTTTTCTCTTTGATAATATTTCAGGCATTAGGGACAAGTGTTTAGCTAACATTTTTACATTTAATATCCTTGTTTAATGCATGATTTACATTTGGCTGAATCAATCGATGCCTTTGAAGGTTTGCACAGACTTGTGAGTAAATACCAATGCGGATTGAGCTTCTATCTTGTTTTATGGTGAGTGTTAACTTTGGCACTAATTGTCCAGATATGAAGAGAGAGAGAGACAAAAGGATGAGCAATCATACGGGAACATTTCTTTCCTGTGATGTTTAGAGCAATCGACCTCATTCCCTGCAAATTCATGCACGATATTTGGATATTCTTTCTTATGAGGAAAGATTTTTTCCTCCAGGCATATGATAAAGTGACTTGGTGTTCCTTGATGGAAAGATATTAGAAATGATTACGCTTGGCATTCGTTGGAGAACATCCCAAGCTTAAATGCAATGTTTGCTTGCATAATAAGCAAACTCATCAACAACATAGATGTCCTTTAATCAGAAAAGTCACCTTTGTTTTCCCCAGAAGAAAGTGCAGATCTGATCAAAGTAGTCAAGTAGGGTGAGGAAAAGTTTGGGTTTTTTCCATGAAACATTTTGATGTTGTCATTCCACATCTATGACCACCACCATCTGAGTGTCTTCTGACTTGCCAATTGCGTCCTTGTTTCACTGAGTGTTTTTCATCTTTGGAAACACTAAGACATGGATACAGTATGGGCTTCAACTCCCAGAATTCCCCAGCCATCATATCCTGCCTTCAGGTGCTTTGTAGAATAGGTTTCCTTCCTTCCTTCCTTCCTTCCTTCCTTCCTTCCTTCCTTCCTTACCTTCCTTACCTTCCCTTCCTTCCTAACTTCTCTCCTTCCTTCTTTCCTTGCTTCCTTCCTTCGTTCTCTTCCTTCCTTCCTTCATCTTTTCTTCCTTCCTTCCCTCCCTCCCTTCCTTCCTTCTTTCCTTGCTTCCTTCTCTTCCTTCCTTCCTTCCCTTCCTTCATCCTTCCTTCCCTTCCCTTCCCTCGTTCATTCTCTTCCTTCCTTCGTTCTCTTCCTTCCTTCCTTCCTTCATCCTTCCTTCCCTCCCTCCCTTCCTTCCTTCCTTCATCCTTCCTTCCTTCCTTCATCCTTACTTCCCTCCCTCCCTTCCTTCTTTCCTTGCTTCCTTCTCTTCCTTCCTTCTTTCCTTCCTTCCTCCCTCCCTCCCTTCCTTCATTCGTTCATTCTTTGAATTTGTCAAACATGTACGAGATAACAGGTATAAGTATAAACATGAATATGAACACAGGAAATAGGTATGAATAAATGGGGACAGTAAGACAGGGGGCGTAGGCACACTGGTGCAATTATGCATGCCCCCTTGATGTCACATGAATGCATGGATGATGTGAGAAAGTGAATTGCTGTGTTGTTTGACATTGCATACTCATATTTCCGGTGCTGGGCAAACCGTAGTGACAATATGTGAAGCCCATCTCTGGTTGAAGCAATCCTTCAAGCACATCCAGCTGAATGCCTGGATGGGACTTCAATGGAGCTACCCTCCATCTATTCCAAAGGAGATTCATGGCGTCTGAGCCCAGTTCAGAGTATTGAGGTTACCTCTAAAGACCTCAGCTGGTTGGATGGTTCGGGAAATTGTTCTGCCAGTCCTTTTATATTGTTTTGTTTTGATTTGATTTGTTTAGGTTTTGGTTTTGGACTTTCTTCATCTGGTCTCTTGTACTGCCTTTTAATAAACTCGGGGGGTTTTGTTGTAAGATGCCCAGATTCATTTGAGAGTCAGGCAACCTATATATTAGTGGTTAAGGCTCCAGGCAAGAAACTAGGAGACCTTTCTTTGGCATGGAGCCTATTGGGTGACCTCGGATAAGTTCTTCTCTCTCCTTCTCTCTCTCTCTCCCCCCTCCCTCCATCCAAGCCATAGGAAGAAGAAAACAAAACAAACAAACAAAGTTTGCTTGGAACAAACTTCCAGCAGACGTGTTTGGTAAATCCACAGTCACTGAATTTAAACATGCCTGGGATAAACATATATCCATCCTAAGATAAAATACAGAAAATAGTATAAGGGCAGACTAGATGGACCATGAGGGTTTTTTTCTGCCATCAATCTGCTATGTTTCTATGTTTCTAACCACTTTTTGAAAAAAACCTTGCCAAGAAAATTGAAGCCATATTGCTAGGAGTCAAGACTGACCTGGAGGAATGAATGAATGAATGAATGAATGAATGAATGAATGAATGAATGAATGAATGAATGAATGAATAAATAATAAACAAATAATAAACAAATAATAAACAAATGATAAACAAATAATAAACAAATAATAAAGAAAAAAATAAATAAGTAAGTAAATAAATAAATAAATAAATAAAATAATAAATAAAATAATAAAAAATAAAAAATGAAGCAAGCAAGCAAGTAAGTACGTAAGTATTTATTTATTTATTTATTTATTATTTGGATTTGTATGCCGCCCCTCTCCAAAGACTTAGTAAGTAAGTAAGTAAGTAAGTAAGTAAGTAAGTAAGTAAGTAAGTAAGATAAGGAAATATCTCCTTAGTTCTAGGCTGCTTGTCTCCATGATTACTGTATTTTTCGGCATATAAGATGCTCCAGAGTATAAGGCACACCTTAGTTTTGGGGAAGGAAAATAAGGGGGTATGTACCAGGTATTCATCTGGCTAGCGTCCTTAGTCTGTTCAGCTTCAGCACATTATTTCATCCCCTGGTTAGGGCTGAAAAAACCTTTTTCGGATGGAGTAGACATGAAAACAAGCCTGCAAAGACTTAGGGCTGGGGAAAAACTTTGTCGGAGTGAGTAGGAAGCCAGGAAGATCGTTAGATCTCGTTAGGGCTGGGAGAAAAAAAGCTTCGGAAAAACTACATTCAGAATATAAGATGCACCCAAATTTTCACCCTCTTTTCGGGAGGAATAAGGTGCGTCTTATATTCCAAAAATACAGTAGATAAGTAAGTTAAGTAGGAGTCTTCCTGTTTGCATTGCTTCTCTTATTCTGGTAAATAAATGTGATAATCTTATGCACTATAAATGCAGGTGCTTTCACTTTAAGCACAGACACAAAATAAGATATCAATATATCAATATATTATTATTATTATTATTATTATTATTATTATTATTAATTATTATTATTATTATTATTATTTATTAGATTTGTATGCCGCCCCTCTCCGAACACTCGGGGCGGCTCACAACAGTAATACAAAAACAATATAACAGTGGGACAAATCTAATATTAAAATAAAACATATCTAAAACCCCAACAATTTAAAACCATACAACACATACATACCAAACATAAAATATAAAAGCCTGGGGGAGGATGTCTCAGTTCCCCCATGCCTGGCAATAAAGGTGGGTCTGGAGTAATTTGTGAAAGACAAGGAGGGTGGGGGCCATTCTAATCTCCGGGGGCAGTTGATTCCAGAGGGCCAGGGCCGCCACAGAGAAGGCTCTTCCCCTGGGGCCCGCCAAACGACATTGTTTGGTCGATGGGACCCGGAGAAGGCCAACTCTGTGGGACTTTATCGGACACTGGGATTCGTGCGGTAAAAGGCGGTTCCGGATATATTCTGGTCCAAGTGTTGGTAATGACCTTTAAAGGTCATTACCAACACATTGAATTGTGACCGGAAACCGATCGGCAGGATATCAATAAGAATGAACATGCAAAAAAGGAAAACCAAACCGATAAATGCAGAGGACCAATGCGGCTGAAGTTTTTGTAACTTTGTACTATTTTGTCTTACGCCCCGGACAACCTGGAGTAGAAATGTCACACTGAATGTTGCAGCAGAGACCTTTTTCCTTGCACAAGGTTTGGTCCTTCTTCTGCAAAGTTCCATTTGAACTGCCCGCCGATGGAAAAATCTAATTCTCCATCTCTGGCAAAGGAGAAGGAAACTGAACCCATTTCTCTGACCTCAAACCTTTGTGGTCATCTGTTGTCATTTTTTTTTCCTTGAGTTCCTGGAAATCCCAGAAGAACAAATTTGGTCATCCTTTTTAGAGAGACCCACCCAGGTCCTAAATTGAAGCAAGCTGTGCCTCTATCCAAAATTAGTTAGAGCTCTGCAATTTTGAAGGACAGCTCTGCCTTCCTTTTGCGCTCTCTTCAAAAGAGTCGCTGCTTGGCCTCTTCCACCCCATCATCAAAGTCAATTTCTTTATGCGGAGGTTAGATTTAAGCAGAACTATTTTGGGATGCTGAAGCCCTACACTGGGATCAGTAGAGCCCTTTCAGTGAACAATGAACCAACTCCCCCCAGAGATTAGAATTGCCCCCACCCTCCTTGATTTTCATAAGCTTCTTAAAACCCACCTCTGCCGTCAGGCATGGGGGAACTGAGATATTCCTTCCCCCTAGGCCTCTACAATTTATGCATGTTATGTTTGTATGTATGTCTGGTTTTATAAATAAGGGTTTTTTAGTTGTTTTAGTATAGGATTGTTACGTGATGTTTTTATCACTGTTGTTAGACGCCCCGAGTCCTCAGAGAGGGGCGGCATACAAATCCAATCCAATCCAATCCAATCCATTCCAAATAAATAAATAGATAGATAGATAGATAGATAGATAGATAGATAGATAGATAGATAGATAAACAAACAAACAAACAAACAAACAAACAAACAAACAAACAAATAAATACAGCCGGCCGCCCGGCCAGCCAGCCAGCTATACAGCCATCCATCCATCCATCCAGCCAGCCAGCCAGCCAGCCAGCCAGCCAGCCAGCCAGCCAGCCAGCCAGCCAGCCAGCCAGCCAGCGTAAACACACTGCCTCCATAGAATTCTTTATTGGCCAAGGATGATTGGACACACAAGGAATTTGTCCTTGGTGCATATGATCTCAATGTACATAAAAGAAAATATACATTTGTCAAGAATATTGTGCTTCTCCGTGATAGAAGCACAATATTAAAAAGATGTTGAGACTGTAGAAAAGGTGCAGAGAAGAACAGCAAAGATAATTACGGAACTGGAGGTTAAAACATATGAAGAACAGTTGGGGAAATTGGGTACGTCTAGTTTAATGAAAAGAAGGACCAGGGCAGACAAGATAGCAGTATTCCAATATCTCAGGATTTGCCACAAGAAGGAGTCAAACTATTCTCCAAAGCACCTGAGTGTAGAACAAGAAGCAATGGATGGAAACTAATCAAGGAGAGAACCAATGGAGAATTAAGGAGAAATTTCCTATCAGTTGGAAAAAAATTAATCAGTGGAATGGCTTGCCTCCAGAAGTTGTGAATTCTCCAACACTGGAAGTTTTTAAGAAGAAATTGGGCAACACATTTGTCTGAAATGGGATAAACTCTCCTGCTCAAACAGAGCTCCAAGGACCCTTCCAACTTTGGTTATTCTGTAATGGTAGCCATACTAGATTGTTGGTTTCTTTTAAAGAGACAATTGAGAAAGAGGGAAGATCCTTCTGGGGGAAAGATAATGAGAAGTCAAAATAAAAGCTCTTGGACTTAGATTGTATTAGAACCAGGAATTATGATTAACAAACAGCTGTAAAATAATAATAAATTACGTCCCACAGAGTTGGCCTTCTCTGGGTCCCGTCGACTAAACAATGTTGTTTGGCGGGTCCCAGGGGAAGAGCCTTCTCTGTGGCAGCCCCGACCCTCTGGGACCAGCTCCCCCCTGAGATTAGAACTGCCCCCACCCTCCTTGCCTTTCGTAAAGTCCTTAAAACCCACCTCTGCCATCAGGCATGGGGGAACTGAGATAACTTCCCCAGGCCTATATTGTTTATGTATGGTATGTTGTGTGCATGTTTTTTTAAAATTATGGGTTTTTAGTTTTAATTATTAGATTTGTATTGTGCATTGTTTTTTCTATTACTGTTGTGAGCCGTCTACGGAGAGGGGCGGCATACAAATTCAATAAATTCAATAAATAAATAAATAAATAAGACCATTTGTCTGCAAGCAAGAACTGATGGGACTTTAGCACACAGAAATTAACAGGAAATGAAGAAGTTAAATTGCTCTGAGACTTTAGAATTCAATCAGACAGGCACCTGACACATAACATGCCAGACTTAACAATTGTCAATAAGGACAAAAATGTGGATAGCAGAATGGCAGAATAGAAGAGAAAGAACTGGAGAAGATAACAGAGCCTTGGTGGTGCAGTGGTTAGAATGCAGTACTGCAAGCTACTTCTACTTATCACGGGCTGCCAGCAGTTTGGCAGATCGAATCTCAGTAGGCTCAAGGTTGACTCAGCCTTCCATGCTTCCAAGGTGGGCAGCGATGGGCTACGAGCCGGAACGCTAAATTGCAGAGAAATTCCCGTGAAAAACAAATTTCCGTGAAGTAGAGGAAAGGTTTTTTTTTAATGTATTTAACGAGTATTTGCACTTTTAAAACCCATCCTTTGCATTAAACAGTCATTCTATAATGTTTCTCAGCTGGAACTACATGTGATATCCTACCAGTTTCTTTAATAGAGTACAGTAGTACTGTAGAAGAATTTTATGAATTTTAATGGATTTAATGGATTTAAGCCTCCTTTGAAAACCTGTGAAATAGCGAATCCGCGAAAGATGAACCGTGAAATAGCAAGGGATTACTGTAATTTGTAACTTTAACTCTAGGAGGTTTGCTGACCATTCCCAGCAGGTATAAAAGAAAAGGATCTTGGGAAATTCTGGGTGGAGTGTCAACATAGATTTCATGCACACTGTGTTAGATCTGGGGCTCTAGAAGAAGCTCCCCTAAAAACCTGATTCCTGGTTTTTAATTGTCTGTAATTGACAGACAAAATTTCTGTCAATTACAAAAAAGCCATAGTCCTTAGATTTATATATATACCACCCCAATACATTACAACATCCTAGGCTCTTGGGAGGAACTCAATGCATAGCCAATTATCAGCCCAACAACTGGCAGCTGCAATTTCACAGTGTTGTGTATGTAATAATAATAGCAAATGCTTAAGAAACCTGCTATGCTGTTCATATACTGTGAACCGATATTGCATAATTAATCCTATAAAATAATGTATTCTTCCAACATCCCTCTCATTTGTTGTCTCACTTGGCCATTTCCCTGCTTTGCATATATCAGGGTGGAATAAATTAACATAGAAAAGGGTTGATGGATAAGCATGGACCATCATCCACAAAGTCTGCCTTAATAGTATTTGCTCTTTCCCCTGCAGTCATTGTTGGCTGGTTTAAGAATGATGGTGCATATTTATCCCTTTGTTGCTGAACTTTATACACCGGTAGGAAAGAGAATTGTTCTTAGCATCAGGCTTTTAAGTTGAATAGGGACAAAAAAATGGAAACACTTGACTTTTTGGCATCATAATGTTTGAACATGCTCAAATCACTCAAAATTTGACATATTTTAATGTTTTTTTTAATTCTGTTATTTGATATATTTTTAAAACTACTTTTTTTTCAACAGAAATTTAAGGAAATTGGTTATAACCTTCTAGAAATGGCAGACCTCTCAGACGTTCAAAGAGGCCAAATTGTTGGTGCTCGAATGGCAGGCGCTAGTGTAACAGAAAGTGCCTGAATGTTTGGTATTTCAAGAGGTCATGTCTCAAAAGTAATGACTGCTTTTGAAAGGGAAGGGAAAACGTCCTCAGACAAGCACAGGTCTGGTCGAAAGTCGAAGTTGTCTGAGAGAGGCCGTCGGACTCTAAAGTGAATGTTAGAGCGGATCGCATGACTGTAGCTCCTAAAATCACTGCAGAGCTCAATAGACACGTGCAGAACCCAGTTTCCACAAAAACTGTTCGAAGGGAGCTTCACAAATCTGGATTCCATGGAAGAGCTGCAGGGTGTTTCCATTTTCTTGTCCACCCCTGTACATTTATTTTAAAGAATGATAAAAGAGAAAGGAGCCTACCTCGTAGGGCTGATGTTGTAAGGATAAAAATTTAGAAGAATGGAAAACTAGAACCTCTAGTTCATTATGTAGAGGCATAGGAAAATAACAAGTCTGGATGTTTATTTTGTACCCACCTGAAGGCAAGGGAGTTCTCGTGGAGGTGGAATCCCTACATAACCATAAGCCATTAAGTCCAATGTTTCTTGAATTCTGTTGACCCTTATCTAACTAAACAAATGCTAACTCTTAGCTGAGAATACTCCTGTACATAACCTTTTCCTCAATAAATAAACTTACCGTATTTTTCAGAGTATAAGATGCACCAGACTATAACATGGACCTAGATTTTAGAGGTGGGAAAAAGTATTCTGAACCAAATGGTGTAGTAATATATTATTGAATAAAATACCACTGTAGCAGAATACCTTTTACAACCATGTACATTTTGTACAACCATATACACATTTTACAAACTTCAAACTTGACAGCTTTAAGACTTGAGGACTTCAACTCCCAGAATTCCTTCTTCAGTTATGCTAGCTCAGGAATGGGAGTTGAAGTCCACAAGTCTTAAACTTTCCAGGTTTGAAGATCCTTGCATGCCTAACCCCTAACCCAGGGGTCCTCAAACTTCACAGCTTTGACTAGTGGACTTCAACTCCCAGAATTCTTCCCTCAGTCATGATAGAAGGGATAATTAGAAGGCAAAATCACCCCAATTTTTGTAAAGATTGGCCAAGTTTTTGCCCATTTTTTTAAAAAATGGGGCATTTTTGCCTTCCCTGATCCCATAGGAGCGCTCTGCAGGCTTCCCAAACCCTCTGCGCACCCCATTTTTGTGAAAAACTGGCCCATTTTTCACACAAATGGGATCCAGTGGCCTGACTTCGGGAGGCTAAAAATGGCTGTATTAGGTGTATAAGACGTACCGACATTTCCACCCCCTTTTGGGGGCAAAAAGATGTGTCTTATATTCCAAAAAATATGGTAATTGGGCCTTCCCAGGGGAACCTGGTCTTTCATGTCTGACACCACTATAAATAGAAAGCCTCTAGACAATATAACCATAAAAGTTTGGAGAGTTTAAAAAAGTCTGGCAAAAAATAAAGTCTTCCTTCAGCCAATAGTGAGATGTGGGGGTTCTCCAAACTGCACAGAATCTTAGCTGGAGGTTCTTCCAAATCCTACAAACCCCCAGCATCTCAACACTGGTTGTACAGTATCTAGTAAGGCATTCCAACCTCCTTCCTCCCTTCCCCCTCTATGAAGAAACTGAGGAATAGTGATGGGCGAAACGAACCCGCACAATTTGGGTCCGTACCGAATTTTGTGGTGTTCGGTATGCTGAACACGAATCCAATTTTTTTTGAAACTTCAGGCAAAGTTCGGGGTCGCGTTCGGTGTTTGGAGCGTTGACGTCACCAGCAGGTTGCTAAGGACGCTAAGGTGATCATGGAATCCAGGAAGTGATCACCTTGGCGTCCTTAGCAACCTGCCGGTGATGTCAAGGCTCCGCCCCCAGAATCTCTTTGTGGGAGGGATTCCCCAGCTCCTTCAAAGGGAGGTCTTCACGTAAAAATAAACATTGTTATTTTTACCTGAAAGGACACCACAGCGGTGCTGCAAGCAAAGGGCGGTCCTTTCACGTAAAAATAAACATGTTTATATATATCACATGTTTTTGTCCAACAGAATATAGATAGATAGATAGATAGATAGATAGATAGATAGATAGATAGATAGATAGATAGATAGATAGTCTCCCTTAATTTTAAATATTCAGCAAAAATATGTGATACATATAAAACATCGTTTGTTGGCTATAAATAAATTAACTGCCTTGAAATGGCCCTGGGTTGGGCCTAGAGGCAAAAAGGAGCTGTGATGTTCCTTCAATATACCAGGGTGATCCAACAGAAAAAAACATATAGCCCCTCCCTGGTACAAAGCTGAAGGGATCAGATCTGGTGGCCTAGAGGTTAATTCTCTGCCTTACAAGGCAGAAGCCCCAGGAACAAATCCCAGTAAGGGTATGGCGAGCTGATGAGGCCAGAACAAGGCCAAAATAGCGCTATCCTAGTCTCCCTTAATTTTAAAAATTCAGCAAAAATATGTGATACATACATTTATATATATAGTCATACAAGTTTAGAATTATAGTTTGTGTTAACATAACAAAGTATAAAGAGGTGATAAAAAGGATAATAGGACAGAAGGACAGGGATGGTAGGCACAATAGTGTGTTTATGCACGCCCCTTATGCATCTCTAAGTAAGACTGGGAGAATTCTACCTACTAAATCCCTGGTAGAAGGCTAGAGGAATCTGGAGGAACGTTGCACAAGGAAACCATGCGAGAGGCGTCTAGACAGAATGGGAGTAACTGCGAAGAAAAGACAAGAGCACTTTGATCATTGATAGCAGCTTTCTGAATTTTTTTTTTCTTTACTAAGAATTGACTCTGAAAGACAGCCTTGGGGTTGGGATTGTAACTAGGTTTATTCCCTTTGGATATTCCTGCGTTCTCTGAAGTTTTGCCAAAACCACATTACAGCCCAAATAACTTCAGTTCTGAATTCATTTTGGGAGATGAAGCCAGGTATGCAAATTTTCTGTTGAACATAAACAACAATTTGTTGTTAGGTGGGGTGAGGAATCTGCACAGCTCAGCTGATTCTGAGTGTTGGAGCATGGCCCAAGGAATTGGAACAAGATGAGATTCTGTGGAGTGTTTTGAGGAGCCAAGCTCACGTTGGCTCTTCAGGAAGGGTGGTGGTTATTCACACAACAACCCATCAGATTCCCTAACAGATAATTCCAAGGTTGCCTGTGCTTTTGATCCCTCTTGTTTTTTGAGGAACAAGCAAATCAGATTTGTTGGGAACCTCAACAAGATGCCCAGAAACACCTATTTTATTTTTTATTTTTTTATTATTTTATTAATAGAGTTGAAAGGGACCGTTAGGTCATCGAGTCCAACCCCCTGCCTGAGCAGGAAACCCTACAGCACCCCAGCCAAATGGAAGTCCAATCTCCTCTTGAAGGTGTCCAGAACCTATGTTAGCCACAAACACCTCTCTTGATGTACATAGGACAATCTGACCTCTCAAGGTGAAGAAAAGGATTGGTGGAATGCTACAGAGTCAGCCTCTATATTCAGTCTTATTTCTAAGATTGCCCAAATGAACCTTGGAAGGTTTTGACCTCTCAAAGTGACCTCTGACCTCTCAAGGTGAAGAAAAGGATTGTTGGAATGCTACAGAGTCAGCCTCTATATTCACTCTTATTTCTAAGATTGCCCAAATGAACCTTGGGAGGTTTTGAAAATGGAAAAGGATGAATAGCTACAGCCCAAAGCTTGATTTGGAAATATGCCCACCAGCTCAAAACAAAAGCGAATGAAAGTATTCTGTATGATCAGCTCTGAGATAGCAGGTAGGTTGTTTATAATACCCAATTGTGACAATTGTGTTCAGCACCTACAACCTCTTCACAGAATTTCTACTGTCCCCAGCATATACCCAAGAGTCTACTATTGATTATTTATTTTTATTTTATTTATTTATTTATTTTGTCCAATACACAATGAGGGTTTTAGTGGGTATATATCTATATACACATATTAAAATACATGATGAAGGTTATAGAGGAGATACTCATAGTAAAATATATCTAAGAAATAATAGAAAAGAAGATATAGTAATAGAACATATCAATGAGAGAATAGAAGAAGAGATATAGGAATAGAAGAAAGGTATAGGAGATATAGGAGAGCAATAGGACAGGGGACGGAAGGCACTCTAGTGCACTTGTACTCGCCCCTTACTGGCCTCTTAGGAATCTGGATAGGTCAACTGTAGATAATCTAAGGGTAAAGTGTTGGGGGTTTGCGGATGACACTATGGAGTCCAGTAATGAGTTCCATGCTTCGTCAACTTGGTTACTGAAGTCATATTTTTTACAGTCAAGTTTGGAGCAGTTAATATTAAGTTTAAATCTGTTGTGTGCTCTTGCGTTGTTGTGGTTGAAGCTGAAGTAATCTTGGGTAGGGTAGGGTAAAGTGGAATGGAATTGAATGGGAGGGATATATAAATATGTAGACTATATAAATATATTTATACATTTATTTATTTATTTATTCATTCATTCATTCATTCATTCATTCATTCATTCAATTTTTATGCCGACCTTCTCCTTAGACTCAGGGCGGCTTACAACATGTTAGCAATAGCCCTTTTTAACAGAGCCAGCCTATTGCCCCCACAATCCGGGTCCTCATTTTACCCACCTCGGAAGGATGGAAGGCTGAGTCAACCTTGAGCCAGTGATGAGATTTGAACTGCTGACCTACAGATCTACAGTCAGCTTCAGTGGCCTGCAGTACAGCACTCTACCTGCTGCGCCACCCCGGCTCTTTATAAATGATAAATTCAATAATTCATCTGTAGAACTGTATCAACAGTTCCGCGGAAGTTAATAATTTTTAAATAATTTGGTTTATTTACCCAAAAATAAATGAATAAAGCCAAAGACAACCAGAACTAGATTACAAGGCATCTTTTCTACAATACCTACATGTGGGATTTTCTCTGCCCAGGCAAATTACAGTAGTGAAAGAGAGAAAATCTATGCCATTATCAATATAGTCCCTTCCAATTCAATAACTATTTGGTTCTTTTTAAGTGCAAATTTCATTTAGATTACCTTTTGTTCAGTCCAAATTGACACTTAAAAGATTCAATCGACCAAAAGTATTCCTGACACAGAGAGAGAGAGAGGGAGAGAGAGAGAATAGATATAGATATGATACATATGATATGAAGTTTAGCTTTAATTTAGTCTTGTTTTATTCCACTACCAAAGTTTTTTTTGTTTTTTTATTTATTATTAGAGTTGAAAGGGACCTTACAGGTCATCAAGTTCAACCTCCTGCTTGAGCAGGAAATCCTACAGCACCCCAGCCAAATGGCAGTCCAATCTCCTCTTGAAAATGTCCAAAGTTGGGGAGTCCACAACCTCTGCTGGCAGGCCGTTCCACTGGTTGATCGCTCTCACTGTCAGGAAATTCTTCCTTATCTCCAGGTTGAATCTTTCCTTGGTCAGCTTCCAACCGTTGTTCCTCGTCCGGCCCTCTGGTGCCCTGGAAAATAGTGTGATCCCCTCCCCTCCGTGGCATCCCCTTAAGTACCTGTACAGCTATCATGTCCCCTCTAGCCCTTCTTTTTACTAGACTATCCATGCCCAGTTCCAGCAACCTTTCCTCATATGGCCTGGTCTCTAGTCCCCTTATCATTTTAATTGCTTTTTTCTGCACCCTTTCCAGAGTCTCTATATCTCTTTTGAAGTGTGGTGACCAGAACTGGATGCAATACTCCAGGTGTGGTGTGACCAGGGCCTTATAGAGTGGTATTATTACCTCTCTGGTCTTGGAGTGTATCCCCCTGTTCATGCAGTTTAGGATTGTGTTGGCTTTTTTAGCCACTGCTGCACATTGCTGGCTCATGTTTATCTAGTTATCCACTAAGACTCCAAGATCCCTTTCACAGTCACTTAAGTTTATCAAGAGCTGGATCAAAATTCTGTAGTACTCACCACAACTATTTTCAATTATAAGTATCTTCTTTCTGCTAATCTATGATCAAATAAGGTTTGATTTGTTTATTGATTGATTATCTATTTTGGCTGATTTTTGACCAGCTTTATAAAAACATTATTTTACTGATTTACATAAGCTGTCATTATCTATATCATTTCCAAGTTTTTTAGCAGCTAATTTGATAGCATAATTTCTCAATATTATACGATATTATAACATCCATTGATATCAATGGAGGTGAATTGTCTGCATGATTGTCTAAATAAAGAGAATAGAAAAAAAGATGTACAGGATCTAGCTCCAAAGAGGAATGGAGGAAGATCAAAGTGAAATTGAACAAATAAATATGAATGCTGCATAATTTAAATAAGTTTAAATTGTCTCATCTGCATTTCAAATTCATCCTTAAAACTGGTTAGATTTGGCAATTTTGCTGCCTCTCTAAAATCCATTAACTTTTCACATTCATATTTTAAAAAGATCTAAGAAAGACACTTTTTAATTGAAGTCAGTATCCATTTCACTTGCACGAAAGACAAGGAAAAAAACGAACGGATGGATGAATAGAAACATAGACGATTGATGGCAGAAAAAAACTTCAGAGTCCATCAAGTCTGCCCTTATACTATTTCCTATATTTTATGTTAGGATGGATATATGTTTATCGCAGGCATGTTTAAATTCAGTTACTGTGGATTTACCAACCACGTCTGCTGGAAGTTTGTTCCAAGCATCTACTACACTTTCAGTAAAATAATATTTTCTCATGTTGCTTCTGATCTTTCCCCCAACTAACCTCAGATTGTGCCCCCTTGTTCTGGTGTTCACTTTCCTATTAAAATTACTTCCCTCCTGGACCTTATTTAACCCTTTAACATATTTAAATGTTTCGATCATGTCCCCCCCCTTTTCCTTCTGTCCTCCAGACTATACAGATTGAGTTCATGAAGTCTTTCCTGATACGTTTTATGCTTAAGTCCTTCCACCATTCTTGTAGCCCGTCTTTGGACCCGTTCAATTTTATCAATATCTTTTTGTAGGTGAGATCTCCAGAACTGGACACAGTATTCCCAATGGGGTCTCACCAGCGCTCTATACAGCGGGATCACAATCTCCCTCTTCCTGCTTGTTACACCTTTTAAAAATCCCTCTTAAAAAAATTCTGCAAAGTTCACAAAACATTCTGACATTCCTGCAGAAGGAAGGCTCCATTTCGAAATCAAATTCAGCCCTGAATCTGGTTTTTGAAAGGGAATATTTGAATTCCGCATTTACTATTCAGGGATGGGGAATGATTTCAATCAGTCTGTCTCCGTTGAATACACACACACAAGGGTGATAAATGGACAGAGATGCCCTTTGGCCGGTTCAAACGACAAACCCCAAAGGAGTCAATATTTGCAAACAAACGAATCTCCAGTGAGGACACTCTCATAGGAACATTAGCTGGAAGAGGCCAAAGCGAAGTCCATTGGCTCATCTCTTTCATTTTACTGGCTTTTAGTCCCGGTCCTGTAAAACAAATCCAACAAGGCAAACCAGAAGGAAGGGAGATCCTGATAAGGTGACCTGACTTTACGTAATTCTGGAAGGCCTCTCCTTTCAACTTAAAAAGCTTAGCCCGGTGCCAGATAAAAGATTTTACTGCCCCCTAAAACTGTAGGACGAATCAACAACATGTTGTCTCAAAATGAAGCAATCGCGGTAGGTCTCCTTGTCAATTCCAAGTACAGTGTGGGTTGTTTAGAGACCAAAAAAGAGAGAGAGCAATGACACCAAGGCTGCCTCTGCCGGAGTTCACTCCGAGTTGGTCACTCTGACATTTGGGAATTCGCTGAAATTTTCTTTCATCTCTGTTAAAAGGTGCCTGACCCCGAATTGCAATGGGGGAACCGGTATTGCAAGAAAAACAGAGAGACGAGAACAGAGAGTGAAATATTCCCCTCCCAATCCAGCCATGAAATTTGTAAGCTATAAATCCAAATTTATTTTACTTTATTTATTTATTTATTTACTAGACTTTCAATCCTGGGCCTAGAAAGTTTAGAACTAAGACGCCTTAAACAAGATCTAAATATTGCCCACAAGATCATATGCTGCAACGTCCTTCCTGTTGGCGACTACTTCAGCTTCAACCACAACAACACAAGAGCACACAACAGATTTAAAGTTAATATTAACCGCTCCAAACTTGACAGTAAAAAATATGACTTCAGTAACTGAGTTGTCGAAGCGTGGAACTCATTACCGGACTCCATAGTGTCATCCCCAAACCCCCAACACTTTACCCTTAGATTATCTACGGTTGACCTATCCAGATTCCTAAGAGGTCAGTAAGGGGCGAGTACAAGTGCACTAGAGTGCCTTCCGTCCCCTGTCCTATTGCTCTCCTATATCTCCTATTCCTTTCTTCTATTCCTATATCTCTTCTTCTATTCTTTCATTGATAGGTTCTATTACTATATCTTCTTTTCTATTCTTTCTTAGATATATTTTACTATGAGTATCGCCTCTATAACCTTCATCATGTATTTTATTATGTGTATATAGATATATACCCACTAAAACCCTCATTGTGTATTGGACAAAATAAATAAATAAATAAATAAATGAATGAATGAATGAATGAATGAATGAATGAATGAATTTATTTTATTTATTTATTTATTTTGTCCAATACATAATACATACTGTGCATTGGACAAAATACACAATACACAATACACAATAAATATAGACATGAAGTATTATATATAAAGAGAAGATATAAAAATAGAGGAGAAGATATATGAAGGAAGAAAAGATATATGATATATGAGATAAGGAGAGACAATTGGACAGGGGACAAAAGGCAGGCTAGTGCACTTATGTATGCCCCTTACTGACCTCTTAGGAACCTGGAGAGGTCAATCGTGGATTGTCTAAGGGAGAAATGTTGGGGGTTAAGGGTTGACACTATTGAGTCCGGTAATGAGTTCCACGCTTCGACAACTCGATTGCTAAAGTCATATTTTTTACAGTCAAATTACAAATTTTGCCTTCGCTTCTGGTCTGCCATCAGTTTGTAGCCCGAACAGAGAGATGATCAGGAATTGTCTATCCCAGTGATGGCACGGGTGCCACAGATGGTACGCGGAGCCATATCTACTGGCACACAAGCCATTGTCCTAGCTCAGCTCCAATGTGCATGTGCATGCCGGCCAATTGATTTTTGGCTCACAAGGAGGCTATGGGAGGGCATTTTTGGCTTACAGAGGGCCTCCGGGAGAATGGGTGAGGGCATTTTTGCCCTCTCCAGGCTGCAGGGAAGCCTTTAGAGCAGTGATGGCGAATCTATGGCATGGGTTCCACAGGTGGCACGCGAAGCCATATTTGCTAGCACATGAACTGTTGCCCTAGCTCAGCTCCAACATGCATGTGTGTGCTGGTCAGCTGATTTTTGGCTCACACAGACACTCTGGGGGGGCATGTTTGGCTTCCAGAGAGCCTCCGGGGGAATGCGGGAGGGCATTTTAACCCTTCCCTGGCTCCAGGGAAGCCCTTGGAGCCTGGGGAGGATGAAACACAAGCCTACTGGGCCCACCAAAATTTAGGAAGCAGGTCGTCTCCAGCCTCCAGGTGACCTCTCGGGGGGGGGAGCTGCTTTTGCCCTCCCAAGGCATTGAATTATGGATATAGTCACATGTCCACGCTTTTTCAGCACCTGAGGAAAAAAAGGTTCGCCATCACTGCTCTAGAGACTGGGAGATGTGAAAAATGAGCCTACTCGGCCAATCAGAAGTTGGAAAATGGGCCATTTCTGGCCTCCAGAGGAAGGGCTCTGCCCCAGCTCCTGCCCCAGGGAATGTGGAGGTGGATGCAGGGGAAACTTCAACATGTCATAGGCCTGTTTTATTGCCGACAGAGTCAGGTAGTTCAGTTTCCTTGGACGAAGAAGAAGGTGGGAGTGACTTGGAAGAGGGGGGCTTGGCACACAGCCCAGGAAGTCAATCTCCATTATCTTCAGTCGATTCGGATGTGGAAGTCTTGGACCCACATAGGTGCAGAGTTATGCGTAGAAGAGACCAATTGAGGGCATATTGAAGTAGACCCAGAGACAGGGTTTTGAGCAATCGGTACTTTTATTCAGCTCAGAGAACAAGTGACAGCTCAGCAAGGTAAAGTGACAATTCAGCGAGTACCGACTGACTCTGCCTGGAGAAACCGCTCCTTTTATATATTTGCGGTTCCCGCCAAAGCTAGAGCCGGCCGCGTCTGAGCCAATCAGGAGCGACTTCCTGCTTGGGCTCAGACAGCGCTGAAAGAGGAACAAACTATTTACAGAGTTACAAGGTAGCCATTACAGGATACAACACCCCTCCCCTCATAGTTGGACACATCCATCAAGAAAGCCATGTGACAAAGTCGTCCAATCGGTGGGGCCTCTGAGGAGCTCGCGCTGACCTGCGCAGTTCAATTTCTCCTTCGCCACTGACTGTGGAGGATGGCTCGCCGCTGTTCTCCCGGTGTGGCGGACTTGGCCTGGCGGGCCCAACGAAGGCTTCGGAGGACGAGGATGGTTCGGCGTCGCTGGATGGTTCCCCCTGGCCCGATAAGTCTCTTTGCGTGTCTCTTATTTCGGGCAATGTACTAAAGTCTGTTGAAGGGGGAGAGTCCATGTCAGCGGTTTGTGGCAATTGATTTTCTGTTCGCTTCCGAATGTGGTCTATGTGTCGTTTCCACAAACGACCATCCTCTAGTTTAACAACATAGGTCTTAGGTGCATTTTGCTTAACAATAATTCCCTTCATCCAGTTTATATTTCCATCAAAACTTTTTACATATACATTTTGTCCCAAATACATTTCTCTTTCAGGTTTTGTACACATTTGGTTATTATTAACACAGAACCTTGGGTTTAACCTGTCTAGTGGTGACCTCAACTTCCTTCCCATCAATAACTCTGCAGGGCTTACATGTGTGTGCGAGTTAGGGGTAATGTGTTGGGTGAGTAAGAATTGGTCCAAGTTCTGTTGCACATCCCCAGGGCCTGACCTGCGCAATGCCTCCTTTGCCACCCGTACGTAACGTTCTGCCAATCCGTTAGCCCAGGGCGAATAAGGCGAGATGAGGGCATGCCTGACCCCTAGGCCATCTAGGAACAATTCGAATTGCCTGGCTGTTAGCTGTGGCCCATTGTCAGACACTAAGAGATCTGGGCAACCATGGGATGCAAACAGTCTGCTCAATACCTTGATGGTGGCACTTGTGGTTATGTTGTTCATTGCTATTATTTCCAACCATTTGGAGAAGGCATCAACCACTATTAAAAAATACTGAGACCCCACTGGGCCAGCAAAATCAATGTGGATTCAAGACCAAGGACCAGCAGGCTGTTCCCACTCAGCCGGAGTTGTTTTGGGGGGACTGGGCCGTGACTCTTGGCACGGATCACACTTTGAAACCCAACTTTCAATATCAGCATCCAGCCCTGGCCACCATAAATGCCCCCTTGCCAGGCTCTTCATCCTGACAATCCCAGGATGACCCACATGTAACATTTTGAGTACCTTTCCCCTTAGGCTTTTGGGGATGATCACTCTATCCCCCCACAGCAAACAACCTTTTACATACGATAACTCAAGTCTTTTGTTTTTAAAATCACACAATTCAGGTTTCACAACATCATTTTGCCATCCCTTTAGAACACAGTTCACCACTTGTTTAAGGATTTGATCTTGCTGCGTGTGTGCAGCTACCTCTTTTGCTGTGGTTAGTGGGTTTTCCTCGAGTTCTATCATTAACACATCTGTGGAAGGAACAGGGTCTTCCACTAAGTCTGTTATGGGGCATCTGCTGAGACCGTCTGCATGATTGATTTCCTTCCCCCCCTTGTGGGTGAACTCATACTGATACCCTGAGAGGAAAAGAGCCCATCTGATTAGTCTTGGAGACATAAAAGGTGGAGTGGGCTTGTTGGGGGCTAGCAGGCCTAGTAGGGGTTTGTGGTCAGTGACTAGCTCAAAGCTTCTTCCAAAAATGTAATTGTGAAACTTCTTTACCCCTGCCACTAATGCTAGAGCCTCCTTGTCTAACTGGCTATAATTCCTTTCTGTGCTGGTCATGGTTCTTGAAAAAAATGCTATTGGGGCCTCTGTCTTATTAGGTAGAACGTGAGCTAGGACTCCTCCTATGCCGTACGGCGAAGCGTCGCACGTGAGCCTAATGGGTAGTGAAGCACTATATTGGACTACTACACTTTTAGAAGTTAATAAATTTTTTATTTGAGAAAAAGCTTCACGTTCAGTTTTCCCCCATGTCCAGCGGGCTTCCTTCTGGAGTAAACGATGGAGAGGCTCTGCTACTGTTGCCTTCTGCTTTAAAAAAACGGAATAAAAATTAAGGAGGCCCAAAAATGCCTGCAACTCATTCTTATCTCGTGGCTCTGGGGCTTCTCTAATTGCTCTCAGCTTCTCTGTTGTGGGGTGGATACCTTCCTTATCTATTTTATATCCTAGGAATTCTATACTGTTGGTTCCCCAGACACATTTATCAGGCTTGATTCTTAAACCTTTGTCCTGTAACCTCTTAAGTACTTCCCTTATTCTTTTGTTTACTTGTTCCTGGTTTTCCCCTGCAATTAAGATGTCATCAAAGTATGGAATGGCCCCATTTACCCCTGACAATAGGCGTTCCATAATGCTCTGGAATATTCCTGGGGCTATGCTTACCCCAAACTGTAACCTCGTGCATTTGAAAGCCCCCCTGTGCGTTACAATTGTTTGAGCGTTTGCTGTTTGTTCATCGGCCAGAAGCTGCTGGTAAGCTTGCGCCAGGTCGATCTTTGCGAACCTTTTCCCCTCCCCCAGGGAGTGTAGCAGTTGTTGCACAACCGGGATGGGGTAGGGGTGGTGTTGGAGTGCCTTGTTCAGGGTCGATTTGTAATCAGCGCAAACTCTTAAAGAGCCATCTGGCTTCAGGGGGGTAACTATGGGAGTTTCCCATGGCCCCTGTTCCACAGGGACCAAAATACCTTGGCTAATGAGTTTGTCCAGCTGTATGTCTAGTTTGGGGAGGAGCGGCAGGGGGACCCTGCGAGGTTTTAGTCTGATCGGTGGGACCTTGGGGTCAATAGAGAAAGATATAGGGGGCCCCTTATACAATCCCAGTGTGGGGCTGAACACTTCAGGGAACTCTTTCACAAAGTTAGGCATATCATAACAGTTTACATTACACACACCTGAAATCTCGATCCCCAGTGGTTCCATCCATGCTAAACCCAGAAGAGAGTGCTTGGCCCCTGTTACAATAAGCATGGGAAGGGTACATTTAACATTCTTGAATGCGATAGGTACATTTGCTGTTCCCAAGACCGAGATTACTCCCCCCTGAAAGTCTCTAATCACCAAAGAGGTTTGATTTAGGTCAGCCTTAGATACATTAGGCATATACAGTTTAAATTTTTCCCAGGGCATGATGGTATATCTAGAGCCCGTATCCAGCTCCATTGAGCAAGGTTGGTTATTGAGTAACAGTGATATAACAATTTTTACCTCTATAGTAGTCGCGGTTAGCGGTTGAGTAGTTCCTTTGACCCGCGTGGCGGAATGGTCTCCTTTCTCGCAATTGGGGGGTCTGGTTTTGAGGTCGCTGGTATTGCGGTGTGGCAAATGTTTCCTCTGGCGCTGTTGCTCTGCATGCGATGGCGATGTGGCCTCTCCGGTTGCAACGGCGGCATGTAGCGTCTCGGAAGGGGCATCGATGGCGCTGGTGATTTCCCCGGCAGCCCGCGCAGGGGGCTGGGTGAGTAGCTCTCAGGTGTCTCGGCTGGTCTTGCACCAGGAGGCAGTTGTCTCCGCTGGGAATTTGTTGGCTGTTGTCTGTTTCCACGGCGCTGGGAGACGCGGAGTCGATTTTTGCAATGAGTTCTCGCCTTCCGTGCTCTTTCAATTCTCTCGCCGCTGCGTCGGCTGCTTCTGCGGTTTGCGCCAGTTTAATCACGGTTTGTAGGCTCGGCTCTTCTTCGATGAGGAGTTTATTTCTCACCGTGCTGCTTTTCATGCCGAAAACCAAGGCGTCGGTGAGGCGAGCTTCCGGGTCTTTAAACTTGCATTGAGCAAGTACCGTTCGAAGCCGCGTTGTAAACTGGCTGATCGACTCGGTTTCCCTCTGAGCCATCATGTGGAATTGATGCCGAAAAACCATGGCTGGTTTGGTCGGCTTGAAATGGCTCGCCAGTTTTTGTTGTAGGACGTCCCACGCTGTGGCTCTTGCTTGTTCCGGTTCGGTGAGAGTTTGGGCAAGTCTACGGATTTCTGCGCCGCAGTAGTTAAGGAAAATAGCCCGTCTGCGATCGGCTTCGGCGTCCTGCATTCCCGCCGCCTCGAGGAAGATCTCGAAGGTGGCCATGTACTCGTCCCATGTCGATTTCTCGGGATCGAAGAGTTCCGGAGCCTGGCCGATCTGGATTTTGTCCATGTTGCACGCGAAGTTTCTTCCGTCCGTTCGTCGCCAGTGAAGTAGACCCAGAGACAGGGTTTTGAGCAATCGGTACTTTTATTCAGCTCAGAGAACAAGTGACAGCTCAGCAAGGTAAAGTGACAATTCAGCGAGTACCGACTGACTCTGCCTGGAGAAACCGCTCCTTTTATATATTTGCGGTTCCCGCCAAAGCTAGAGCCGGCCGCGTCTGAGCCAATCAGGAGCGACTTCCTGCTTGGGCTCAGACAGCGCTGAAAGAGGAACAAACTATTTACAGAGTTACAAGGTAGCCATTACAGGATACAACACATATTACAGGAGATAAGAGAGGCCACCTGTGTTTGGGTGGGGCTCCAGTAATTAGTGCTGCTGATATAAATAACAGCGTGTGGGTTTGGCTGTTGTGGAAGGTTATCTGATCGTTGTGCTTTAGGACTGCCTTGCTGTCTCTGGACTTTGTTTGTTGATTTTTCACGTCTTTGAAACCAAAGCAGAGCAAAGTGTGTGTGTGTCTCACTTCGTTGGAAGAAGGAGGGCTGTGACGTTTCTTCACAGCTGCTAGCTAAGTACTTAAGGACTGATTAAGGGAATTGTACAGACTACCAGGTTGTTTTGGGATGAGTGCTTTTTGCAATACAAAAAGAGTGCTTAGTTTATTTTGACTTTTGTGATAAAGAACATTGTTTTGAATTTTCAAACTTGTGTGTGTCTGAAATTTGTACCCTTGAATTTTCGGGAGGCTCATACCAGAGAGGCCGGCAGAACAGAGGGGAAGACTGTTTTCAAACTGATATATACCTGTTTTTGTTGTGAGCCACTCTGAGTCCCTAGGTAATTGCGTGCCATAGAAATATAAATGAATGAATGGATGGATGGGCAAGCAAGCAAGAATATCCTAGCCTTCTATATGTCAAGCCTTCTCTGATAAAGTTGTGTGCTCAAAGGAAGTATTTGGCAAATGATGTTTCCGAAAGGCAGGAGTGTCAAGCTTGATTTCATTGAGGGCCCCATCACAGTTGTGTTTGACCTCGGGGTCGGGGGACGACAGGGGTGGGACATGGACAGATTGACATCACTCATGTCGGGGGCACCTGTGATGGGCAGGTGGGCAGGGCTAGGTGGATCCATTGTGCTCCAGGCTCCGTTTTCAGCACAACGACCTCTTCCAGCCCTCTGCCAGTGAAAATGGAACCTAGGAGGGCCACATGTGCCTCTCCCAAAGCTCTGTTTTCACTGGCAGAGGCAACATGGGCCAGTCCTTCACTGTTTCCAGGGCAGCCCTGTGGGCCAGATCTAAGCACCTCGCAGCCAAATCTGGACCCCAGGCCTTGAGGTTTGACACCCCCGCTATAAGGGAAGACCCTTTCCTCCAGATAGAAAAGCAGCAGAACTCTCTGGCAGACTGGATATGGCTGGTCAAAGGCTTTCCCTGGTTTTCTGCATTATGGTTATGTGGTTTCACTTCTCCAGAATCCCAACAGAAGGGGTCCTGCAACAGTTTAGTGACAGTGCCCCTTGGAATGCATTGCGCAGCCCTATTCTTTAATACAGACCTGTGTTCAGTTGCATGAGCTCCCCAACAGACATAAGTGGTACTTTCATTGCTGAGCATCTATTTAAGGAAAGAGACAGTAGTAGTGCCTTCCTGCCAGGGAAGAAAGAGAGGACGAGCATTGCTCCTGAACATCCCCCCGCCTCCTGCTCCTTATTGGCTGGTTGTCAACTCAAGGGTTATTTTCACAAGTCCGTTTTATCAGCAATGGGAATCTTAATTCCTTCTAAATCAGTTTCACAATGCCTGCAGAAAACTCTGCCATAGTTTTCCAGGCTTATGTAAGCAGTGTGAACTTTCCCCTAAAAGAATTTCCTGAGTGAAATGGATAGCAGCACTACGACTTTTGAATTTCTTTCTTTCTTTCTTTCCTTCTTTCCTTCTTTCCTTCTTTCTATCTTTCCTTCTTTCTTTCTTTCCTTCTTACCTTGTTTCTTTTTTCTTCCTTCCTTCCCTCTTTTCCTTTCTTTCTTCCTTTCCTTCCTTTCCTTTCTTTCTCTCTCTATTCCCCTTCCTTCCTTCTGACCTTCCTTCCTTCCTTCCTTCCTTTCATCCTTCCTTCCTTCCTTTCTTCCTTCCTTTCTCATGCTGCTCACCTCTCAATATCTATATCTATCTCTATCTATATAGAAGTTGAAATAATAATAACAACAGCAACAACAACGACGACGATGATGGTGATGATGATGATGATGATGATGTATGCAGGGGTTATAAATTTAGAAGATTTCAAATTCCCCAAAGGAATGAATGGGACAGTCAGATAACTTTTTACCTAATTCAGTTATGGTCCTGATGATACCTTTTGCCCTTGGGTATTGAGAATAGCGTTTTAAAATAAACAAGAGTTTTGTGCAAGTTCTCCGGATGTAGCATACCATTTCAACATCAGAATCAGTAAAATTTCATTGGCCACATTATTAACAAAATCAAAATACCTTAATTGGTGTGCCAAATGCTTATGATGGATAAACATCCCAAACTCACAAGGAATTCTTCTTCTTCTTCTTCTTCTTCTTCTTCTTCTTCTTCTTCTTCTTCTTCTTCTTCTTCTTCTTCTTCTACTTCTACTTCTCCTCCTCCTCCATCTTCTCTCTCTCTCTCTCTCTCTCTCTCTCTCTCTCTCTCAAGAGAAACCAGCCAAATCTAATCATTTCAAGTCCAACTCATTTCACTGGGCAAGGAAGAATGGATTTCAATTATTATAATGCTTAATATCAATACAGGCGACTGAGCATTGGCGTAAGCACTCTAGAGCAATGAAGATGCATCCATTCTTGTAGTTATTTTGGCATCCTGATTCTACAGCAAACCTTACACACACACAAAAGTGGAGTTCCATCTTTCAGACGAGTCTGTTGATGCCTGATTTCTACGGATGGAAGGGAATAATTGGAATAATCTACCTCCATTTTAAAGCTGATTGTTCCTGTTTATCAATCAAGACAAGACAGATGTTAATTATTTGAACAAGCTACTACTAGTTGGTGATTTTTGATCATGAGTTGTTTGGTTAACCCATAGTTGAAAATAACTGCAATTCTTGTTTTTCATTTGAAAAGCAACTATTGAGTCAACCCATAGGAGTATATTTGTGCCTGTTAATTTTTATTCTTATTTATTTGTTTATTTTGTCCAATCCACAATGAGGGTTATAGTGAGTATATATCTATATACACATAGTAAAATACATGATGAAGGTTATAGAGGAGATACTCATAGTAAAATATATCTAAGAAATAATAGAAAAGAAGGTATAGGAATAGAACATATCAATGAAAGAATAGAAGAAGAGCTACAGGAATAGAAGAAAGGTATAGGAGATATAGGAGAGCAATAGGACAGGGGACGGAAGGCACTCTAGTGCACATTAACACCCTTGAAAATGTCCAAACATACTTCACCAGAAGAGCCCTTCACTCCTCCACTCGAAATAGAATACCCTACGAGACTAGACTTTCAATCCTGGGCCTAGAAAGTTTAGAACTAAGACGCCTTAAACAAGATCTAAGTATTGCCCACAAGATCATATGCTGCAACGTCCTGCCTGTCAGCGACTACTTCAGCTTCAACCACAACAACACAAGAGCACACAACAGATTTAAACTTAATATTAACCGCTCCAAACTTGACTGTAAAAAATATGACTTCAGTAACCGAGTTGTCGAAGTGTAGAACTCATTACCGGACTCCATAGTGTCATCCCCAAACCCCCAACACTTTGCCCTTAGATTATCTACGGTTGACCTATCCAAATTCCTAAGAGGTCAGTAAGGGGCGAGTACAAGTGCACTAGAGTGCCTTCCGTCCCCTGTCCTATTGCTCCCCTATATCTCCTATACCTTTCTTCTATTCCTATATCTCGTCTTCTATTCTTTCATTGATATATTCTATTCCTATATCTTCTTTTCTATTTTTTCTTAGATATATTTTACTGTGAGTATCTCCTCTATAACCTTCATCATGTATTTTACTATATGTATATAGATATATACCCACTAAAACCCTCATTGTGTATTGGACAAAATAAAAAAATAAAAAAATAAATAAATAAAATAACAAAAATTCATTCATTCATTCATTCATTCATTATTTATTTAGTTAGTTAGTTAGTTAGTTAGTCCAATACGCAATGAGGTTTTTAGTGGGTATATATCTATATAAACATAGTAAAATACATGATGAAGGTTATAGAGGAGATACTCATAGTAAAATATATCTAAGAAAGAATAGAAAAGAAGATATAGTAATAGAACATATCAATGAAAGAATAGAAGAAGAGATATAGGAATAGAAGAAAGGAATAGAGTCTTCGGAGAGGGGCGGCATACAAATCCAAATAATAAAAAATAAATAAATATAGGAGAGCAATAGGACAGGGGACGGAAGGCACTCTAGTGCACTTGTACTTGCCCCTTAATGACCTCTTAGGAATCTGAATAGGTCAACTGTAGATAATCTAAGGATAAAGTGTTGGGGGTTTGGGGATGACACTATGGAGTCCGGTAATGATTTCCACAGCATAATATTCTAGCATGATGCTCAAAACTGAAAGGAATAATGGTGAGATTGCAAATCCCCACCCAAGCAGCTTTATCTAAACATCTGGGTATTAGATGCTACAGATGCAAACTGAAGCCTCATCCTTCTCAGCCAAAGAAGGGGTCTACTCTGCAATGATAAACTACTCAGTGTGATTTGGAGAAATTAAATACTTTGAGCCTTCACTCTTCCTAATGATTTCTAAATGAAATCTCCATGATAGATGACTCTGGGTGATAATGTCAGACCTGGAGTTTATACTTGTGAAAAATGGCATATTTAAATGCTACTATAAATAAGGAGGGAAGGGGAAATCTACACAATTCTTCGCTCTTGCCTAAGAGCAGAGGGTTATAATTTAGGGCCGACAATATTAGGTCGTGTGGCCTCCAAGGTTTAATGGGTTTTCTTTCTAACAAAAATAAGGGTTGAAATTGAAATGGGTGAAGAAGCTGAATATGCTAAGCAGTTTCCAGCCCTTGCTTGTCAATGCCAGGTTCCATATGAATTATCTCCTTTAGGAAGCCTAGCTCGTACTTCCAGCACTAAGATGAATAGCAAAAATAATTTGCACCCACTCACTCCTACGCTGAGGATCGAGTTTCTTCCAGAATAGCCTCCAAAATGGTGACAGCAAAGTAGGAAGTTGCCATTTCAAGCAGCAGTCTACTAGGATACGGGTCTACAACCTTGGTGACTTTTTGACTTGTGGACTTCATCTCCCAGATGTGGTTCTTCTGGAGTTGTCCTACTGGAAAGACACTTATAATTTCCATTGCCAGGTTCCAAACTATAGGCAGTCCACACTCATTCCCTCCCCACCACATATAATAATAATAATAATAATAATAATAATAATAATAATAATAATAATAATAATTTATTGGATTTGTATGCCGCCCCTCTCCGCAGACTCGGGGCGGCTAACAACAATAATAAACACAACATGTACAATCCAATAATAAAAACAACTAAAAACCTCTATTATAAAACCAAACATATACACAAACATACCATGCATAAATTGTAATGGCCTAGGGGGAAGGGCTATCTCAACTCCCCCATGCCTGGCGGTATAAATGAGTCTTGAGTAGTTTACGAAAGACAGGGAGGGTGGGGGCAGTTCTAATCTCCGGGAGGAGTTGGTTCCAGAGGGCCGGGGCCGCCACAGAGAAGGCTCTTCCCCTGGAGCCCGCCAAACGACATTGCTTAGTCCAGTGATTTTCAACCTTTTTTTAGCCGCGGCACATTTTTTACATTTACGAAACCCTGGGGCACATTGAGCGGGGTGGGGGGTGGGGGTGGGTAAGAAAAAGTCTGGACAAAAAATTTTCCCTCTCTCTCTTCCTCCCTTTCGCTCTATTTCTCTCTCCCTTCCTCTTTCTCTCCCTTCATCTTTCTTTCTTTCTCTCTCCATCTCTCTTTCTTTCTCTTCCTTCCTCTCTCTTTTGCTCTCTTTCTCCCTCCCTACCTCCCTCTATGTCTTTCTCTCTCCTTCCCTCCCTCTCTTTCTCTTTCTCTCTCTTGCTTTCTTTCTCTTGTTCTCTTTCTCTCTTTTTCTTGTTCTCTTTTTCTTTTTCTTGTTCTCTTTCTTTCTCTCTCTCGTTCTCTTTCTCTCTCGCTCGCTCTTTCTCTCTCTGGCTTTCTTTCTCTCTCTCTCTCTCGGTTTCTTTCTCTCTCTGAGCTTCGCGGCACACCTGACCATGTCTCGCGGCACACTAGTGTGCCACGGCACACTGGTTGAAAAACACTGGCTTAGTCGACAGGACCCGGAGAAGGCCAACTCTGTGGGACCTTATCGGTCTCTGGGATTCGTGCGGTAGCAGGCGGTTCCAGAGGTAATCTGGTCCATTGCCATGTAGGGCTTTAAAGGTCATGACCAACACTTTGAATTGTGACCGGAAACTCCCCTACATTTACCGCTGTGCATATTTGTTTGTTTGTTTGTTTATTCATTTATTCATTTATTTATTTGTCAAACAAGTATAGTATTATAGTACATATTAACATAACATAACATAACATAAGTAGAACATAGTAATAGAAAGGATAATAAACAGTAGGACAGGGACATTAGGCGCATAAGTGCACTTATGCACGCCCCTTACAGACCTCTTAGAAAAGGGGAGAGGTCAATTGTAGATAATGTAAGGTTGAAGATTTTGGGGTTGGGGGAAGCAACAACAGAGTCAGGTAATGAGTTCCAGGGGGTGACCACTCTATTGCTGAAATCGTACTTTCTGCAGTCCAGTTTGGGGCGATTTACATTCAGTTTGTATCTATTACGTGCTCTTGTGTTGTTGTTGTTAAAGGTGAAGTAGTCACTGATAGGGAGTACATTACGATGTATGATTTTATGAACAACAGTTAAATCAGTTCGGAGACGACGGAGTGGTCAATTTTCTAGATTTAGTATTTGAAGTCTGGAGGAGTAGGGTAATTTGTTACGTGAGGAGGAGTGAAGGACTCTTCTTGTGAAGTATTTCTGGACTCCTTCGATTGTATTAATATCTTATATGCAGTGTGGATTCCACACAGGTGAGCTATATTCTAGAATAGGTCTTACAAATGTTTTGTATGCTCTGGTTAATAAATCAGTGTTTCTAGGAGAAGAAGCTACGTAAGATTAGGTTTACAATTCTTAATGCTTTTTTGGCAATGCTGTTACAGTGGGCTCTAGCACTTGGGTCATTGGAAATAACTACTCCAAGGTCTTTGACTGAGTGAGGGTCCTCTGTTAGTTCAGTTTTACCAAGTATGTATTTAGTATTCGGATTCTTTTTACCAATGTGTAGGACGGAGCATTTATTTATCATGACATTTCACAATGTTTTTCCTTTCATTGAGCTGGACTGGGCATGACCTGTGCATGACACATCTGGCCAGTGAAAGGCTACCAAAATTTTTACTACCACACTTGGCGTGGCTTATGCAGGAAGCCTTGCATTTTCTTTCAATATCTTTCAGTGCAAATCGGGTGTTCTGGGGTGGAGCTCCATTTTTGCTACACCATTGCGTTCCCCCCCCCCACATCCGAGCAATAGCCCACCCCTGCATCTGGCCCACAGGCATCCAGTGTTGACCCCCCTGCTCTAGATGGTATTTCTCAATCTCAGCAAAGTTAAAATGTGTTCTGGGAGTTGACGTCCTCTCGTCCTAAAAGTTGTTGAGGTTGAGAAACCCTGCTTGAAGGGATCCTACATTGACCAACGGGTTGAATAAGGTGACTTTCTTGTTCCCATCCAAATCTATGATTCTATGGTGCTGTAGAATATTTTCTCCCACACTACCTCGTAATATCTCAGTAACCTCACAACCTCAAATTACAGAAAGACCTAGACAGACTAACACAGTGGGCCCATACCAACAAAATAATGTTTAACATCGACAAGAGCAAAGTCCTTCACCTAGGCAGAAAAAACCCTGGACACACATACAGCCTGGGAGAAACCCCTCTTAGCAGTAGCAACTGCGAAAGAGACCTCGGAGTCTTGGTGGACAATCAACTAAACATGAGCCAACAATGTGCAGCAGCAGCTAAAAAAGCCAACACAATCCTAAGCTACATCAACAGGGGAATACACTCCAAGACCAGGGAAGTCTTAATACCACTCTACTACGCCCTAGTCCGACCACACCTGGAGTACTGTATTCAGTTCTGGTCACCAAACTTCAAAAGAGACATTGAAGCTCTGGAGAAGGTACAAAAAAGAGCAACCAAGATAATTAAGGGACTGGAAACCAAGACTTACGAAGAGAGACTGAGGGAACTGGGCATGGATAGCCTAGAGAAAAGGAGGGCCAGAGTGGACATGATAGCAGTCTACAAGTATACAAGGGGATGTCACAGAGAGGAGGGGATCACTTTATTCTTCAGGACACCAGAGGGCCGGACGAGGAACAACGGCTGGAAATTGACCAAGGAGAGATTCAACATGGAGATAAGAAGGAACTTCCTGATGGTCAGAGCGATCAACCAATGGAACAACCTACCAGCGGACGTTGTGAACTCCAACACTCTGGACATTTTTAAGAGAAGATTGAACTGTCACTTGACTGGTGTACTATAGGGTTCCTGCTTGGGCAGGGGGTTGAACTTGATGGCCATCATGGTCCCTTTCAACTCTAACAATAAATAAATAAACAATTGCATGCTATTAGAAGCACCCTGCTTATAAGAATTACAAGGCCAGGTAGCAAGTTTGTGGATGACAAACCAGATGATAAATCTGGATCAGACATCTCTCTCTCTCTCTCTCTCTCTCTCTTTATTTATGACATCAAACGTTTCATGTGGCTCTTTGTGCAATTTATCCCATTTATGAACTACCTTTATTTAAGACTTGGAGTTCTTGGGTTGAAAATTTCTCATGTCTCCCTGCTTCATCACAATGGTGATGTGCGAGAAAAGCTCTGAACCTCTTTGATCTTACTGATTGCAAAAATGGGGATACAGGACTTGAAAGAGAAATGTGCCTTGTTAACTGCATTCTACTTTCACATTAAAAAGTCCTCAAGATAACTTATGAAAAGGCAAGATAATATCAGATAAAATCAGCGTTATATTTTTTTAAAAAGTGCACCACTAACAAATGCATAGAGCCAGATAACAGCACCAGGCTGATGTCACAAAGAGAAATGATCTGGTAAGTCCTTGATGGGAGATCATCATGGTTTTTTTTTTAAAAAAATAATAACTTTCATTATTTTTTAATATATTTTTTATTGATTTTATAATATAGAACATACACACAACATATAACAATGTGCTCAGTGATTAGGTTAGAAAAGAATAGAATAGAACAGAACAGAACAGAATAGAATAGAATAGAATAGAATAGAATTTTATTGGCCAAATGTGATTGGACACACAAGGAACTTGTCTTGGTGCATATGCTCTCAGCGTACATAAAAGAAAAAGATACATTTGTCAAGAATCATGTGGTACAAAACATTTGTCAAGAATCATGTGGTCCAGGAGGGAAGTGTTTTTAATAGGAAAGGGGACACAATCTGAATCTGAAGTTAGTTGGGGGAAAGATCAAAAGCAACATGAGAAAATATTATTTTACTGAAAGAGTAGTAGATCCTTGGAACAAACTTCCAGCAGACATGGTAGATAAATCCACAGTAACTAAATTTAAACATGCCTGGGATAAACATATATCCATTGTAAGATAAAATACAGGAAATAGTATAAGGGCAGACTAGATGGACCATGAGGTCTTTTACTGCAGTCAGACTTTTATGTTTCTATGTTTCTATGTTTCTATGTTTAATGATTGTCATAGGGGTCAAATAAGCAATGAAGAAACAATCAATATTAATAAAAATCTTAGGATACCAGCAACAAGTTACAGTCATACAGTCTTAAGTGGGAGGAAAAGGATGATAGGAATGATGAGAAAAACTAACAGAATACAAGTGAAGATTTAGCAGAAAGTCTGACAGTGTTGAGGGAATTATTTGTTTAGTAGAGTGATGGCGTTTTGTTTTGTCATCTTTTCAATATTGGGCATAAGTGATTCTTGCTGCCATGATGATATGTAACAATAGATATTGTATATCCCTTGGTTGTTGTTTTCTTATTATTCCTATATAAAATCCGGGCAGACTCCTCTTAACTTGATACTGGTGCACATGTTTTCCCATACACGCATGCTTGTGTGTGTGTGATTTTGGCTATTTTTTGCTTCCATGCATGCATGGAACCAAAAAATCATCAAAATCCCACACACGCGAGCATCTCCTCATGAGATTTTGCTTCTGCACATGCGCAGGAAGAAAAAAAAGGCAAAAAATTCAGGGGAAAAGATGGTGTGCGCGATGGCCTGGCAAAGACGGTACTGGAGCCATCGCACACAAATTATGCAATCAGCGGGCTGCTATTGGAATGGCAGAGTGGACTGTACTGGTAGGAAACCAATATGGATAAATATGTATATTATATACAGACCATACCTGGAGTATTGTGTTCAGTTCTGGTCACCACACTTCAAAAAAGACATTGAAACTCTGGAGAAGGTGCAGAAAAGAGCAACCAAAATGATCAGGGGTCTAGAAACCAAGACTTACGAAGAGAGACTGCGGGAACTGGGCATGGATAGCCTAGAGAAAAGGAGGGCCAGAGCGGACATGATAGCAGTCTACAGGTATTCGAGGGGTTGCCACAGAGAGGAGGGGATCACTTTATTCTCCAGGGCACCGGAGGGCCGGATGAGGAACAACGGCTGGAAGCTGACCAAGGAGAGATTCAACCTGGAAATAAGGAAGAACTTCTTTATGGTCAGAACGATCAACCAGTGGAACAACCTACCAGCAGACGTTGTGAACTCCAATACTCTGAACATTTTTAAGAGGAAATTGGACTGCCATTTGGCTGGGATGCTATAGGGTTCCTGCTTAGGCAGGGGGTTGGAGTTGATGACCTGCATGGTCCCTTCCAACTCTAACAATAAATAAATTAATTAATAAATATATATATATACTGTTCGCCCTAGCACAAGGACAGAAGCACCAGCCTGAAGAAGATGAGTGGGACCTCATCGAAACATCACCAGAAATCTCTGAAACTTACACGGGAAGAAACCCGAATATGCCAAGACCTTCACATACATATACATATACATATACATATACATATACATATACATATACATATACATATACATATACATATACATATACATATACATATACATATACATATACATATACATATACATATACATATACATATACATATACATATACATATACATATACATATACATATACATATACATAGTAATGGGCAGCCAAAATTTTTACTACCACACTGTGGGTGTGGCTTATTTTGTGAATGTGGCTTAATGGTCATGTGACTGGGTGGGAGTGGCTTGCCAGCCAGGTGACCAGGTGGGAGTGGCTTGAACAATCATCATTGTTCAAGTGAACTGTTAAGTCCTCACCTTACAACCTTACCAGTGTCGCTCACTGGGGTGACAATTTGCTTCACGTTTCCCACGCTCTTCTTCCTGGGTCACTTCCCCGCCATAGGCTGGGTAGCTAGGTGAACCGGTGCTGCCAGAAGCATAAATGCTTCCAGCGCCGCTTCCACCCATGCCTTCTGGTTGCACCTTAGGCGGGAAGTGGCCGCGTGAGGCTGCAGGGGAGCCGGGCAGGAGAGAGGGAAGCTCATCCAAAGCCAGGAAGAAGGAAAGAGGAAAAAAGCAAGGAGTGCAGACTCACAGCAGCAGCAGGGGAAAAAAGGAGAGCTGAGCCGAGACCAGTAATCCAGGAAGTGACAGCCCCCAATCAGCTGGAGGTGCGCACGCATCTTCATTTCCGCCTGTGGAACTGCATTCCACCCCGTCCTGCCTGCTGCCCACTCCTGCATATAGATATGCATATACATATACATATACACGTAGGTTGTTGTGAGTTCGGGTTTTTTCCTGTGTAATATTTTGAGTGTCTTGGTGACGTTTCGGGGAAATCACATCCACCATCATCAGGCTGAAGTTATTGGCTTCGTGTTGCTTTGAGTGCGATAACTATTATTATTGCAATTATTATAACTATGAAGTTATTGAAACCAATAACTTCAGCCTGATGATGGCGAATGTGATTTCGCCAAAATGTCGCAAAGACATTCAAAATATTACGTGGGAAACACCCCGAACTCACAACAATCTACATACATACCTGTGAAAATCTACGAAAACAAATATATCTATATATATTTATTTATTTATTTATTTATTTATTTATTTATTGTTAGAATTGAAAGGGACCATGACGGCCATCGAGTTCAACCCCCTGCCCAAGCAGGAACCCTATAGTACACCAGTCAAGTGGCAGTTCAATCTTCTCTTAAAAATGTCCAGAGTGTTGGAGTTCACAACAACCGTGGTAGGTTGTTCCATTGGTTGATCGCTCTGACCGTCAGGAAGTTCCTCCTTATCTCCATGTTGAATCTCTCCTTGGTCAGCTTCCAGCCATTGTTCCTCGTCCGGCCCTCTGGTGCCCTGAAGAATAAAGTGATCCCCTCCTCTCTGTGACATCCCCTCATATACTTGTAGACTACTATCATGTCCGCTCTGGCCCTCCTTTTCTCTAGGCTATCCATGTCCAGTTCCCTCAGTCTCTCTTCGTAAGTCTTAGGTTCCAATCCCTCATCTTGGTTGCTCTTTTTTGCACCTTCTCCAGAGTTTCAATGTCTCTTTTGAAGTGTGGTGACCAGAACTGAATACAGTACTCCATGTGTGGTCGGACCAGGGTGTAGTAGGGTGGTATTAAGACTTCCCTGGTCTTGGAGTGTATTACCCTGTTGATGCAGCTTAGGATTGTATTGGCTTTTTTAGCTGCTGCTGCACATTGTTGGCTCATGTTTAGTTGATTGTCCACCAAGACTCCAAAGTCTCTTTCGCAGTCGTTACTGTTAAGAGGGGTTTCTCCCAAGTTGTATGTGTGTCCAGGGTTTTTTCTGCCTAGGTGAAGGACTTTGCTCTTGTCAATGTTAAACATCATTTTGTGGGTGTGGGCCCACTGTGTTAGTCTGTCTAGGTCTTTCTGTAATTTGAGCCTGTCTTCTAGGGCAGTGTTTCCCAACCAGTGTGCCGCGGCACACTAGTGTGCCGCAGGACATGATCAGGTGTGCCGCAAGCCCGGCCTGGCTGGAGCTTCCCTAGCGGTGACGGCGTTAGCTTTTGGGGCCCGGTGGGAGGGCACCAGCCACTGTTGCTTCTAAGCTGCGTGGGCGGGCGCCCGCACAGCCATTAGGAACACACACACTCGCAGAAATTTTTGAAGTGGCGCAAAGCCACGCAGTCCTGAATCGCTCCCTTCTCTGGCCAGCAAAGTCTGCAGCCTAGGATAGTGGCGCATTTGAAAAACGCGCGTTTTAAAAGCGCGCCGCTTTCCCAGGCAGCCGGCTTGCTGGCCGGAGAAGCAAGCGATCCGGGACTGTGTGGTTTTGCGCCGTGATGACAACAACGGCGCCGTGGTGACTTTCAAGCGCCGCCCTTCGTGGCGCCCCACCACCCGTTCCTGCAGGTAGCAGTCAGGCGGGGTACCGGGAGGCAGAGGCGGCGCGTGGCTGGGCGCTGAGCGCCATGGACACCTGGGAGGGCGAAGGGGTGAATGTGGCTGCTGCCTCTTATGCGGAGGCGAAGGCGACGGCGGAGTCCATGCTGGGGCCATGCGGGGCTGCTGATCCAGGGGGTCGCAGACCAGCAAGCCGCCCTCCACTCTCTCTCCGCTTTCTCTCTCTTTCTCTCTCTGTTGCTGGTGTGGTGCACGAGAGAGAAAGAGAGAGAGAGAAAAAGGAGGAGAGAAAGCAAGAGAGAAAGAGAGAGAAGTAAAAGCAAGAGAGAAATCAAGAGGGAGAGAGAAAGCAAGGAAGAGAGAGAGAGAGAAAGAGTGTGTGTGTGAGAGAAAGCAGGAGAGAAAGAAAGAAAGAGAGGGAGAGAAAAAGAAAGCAAGAGAGAGAGAAAGAGAAAGAGTGTGTGTGAGAGAGAAAGCAAGAGAAAGAAAGCAAAAGAGAGAGAGAGAAAGAAAGAAAGAGAGAGAGAAAGCAAGAGAGAAAGAGAAAGAGGGAAGGAAAGCAAGAGAGAGAGAAAGAGAGAAAGCAAGGGAGAGAGAGAGAAAGCAAGGGAGAGAGAAAGAGAGAATAAAAGAGAGAGCAAGAGAGAGAGGGAGAATGCAAGAGAAAGAGAGAAAGCAAGAAAGAGAAAGAGGGAGGGAAGGAGGGAGAGCGAAAGAGCAAAAAAGAGAGGAAGAAAGAAAGAAAGAAAGAAAGAGGGATTGAGAGAGGGGGGAAAGAAAGAGGGAGGGAGAGAGAGGGGGAAAGAAAGAGGGAGGGAGAGAGAGGGGGAAAGAAAGAGGGAGGGAGAGAGAAATAGGGTGAAAGGGAAGAAGAGAGGGTTTTTTGTCCAAACTTTTTAACACTCCTCCCCCGCTCAATGTTCCCCAGGATTTTGTAAATGTGAATAATGTGACGTGGCTCAAAAAAGGTTGGGAAACACTGTTCTAGGGTATGGGCTACCCCCGCCAGCTTGGTGTCGTCTGCGAATTTGATATATGTATACACACACAAACTTACATACATACATGCATACATGCATACATACATTCCTCACAATGCTTTACTCCTCTTCTGCACCCAGCCCCAACACATTCATGGGTATAGAGACTTGTGCCCAGCAGTATTATATTTATGAAACAGCATCCCACACACTTAAGAGGTTAGCTGTGGAAGACTCATTAGCAAATCAGAGATGCTGACTTGGCAGAGGATACTCTTGTTAAAGGCTTGATAGATATCTGAGGGATTCCTTGCAGTAGAGACCAGGCTGTGGAAAAAGACCAAGAGAGACATTCTAACGCTAAAAGCCACAGATTAAAATTTGGAACTGATGCACAAGTCTAAGATCGTATCAACCTGATGCACACCTCCAGGAACGGAATTGTGTTTCCTTCATCACCACACACACACACACACATATATATATATATATATTTGGCCTTCCTTGTTTAATGAAGGCAGGCTAAAGAAAGATAGAAAAGGGATTTCTGTGCAAATGATCACAATAATGGGAACTGATAAGAATATCTCCTTGCTCAGCAGTACTGCTGCACTGGCTAATTAGGCGGTTACTCTTCTTCAGACGATAAAAAGAAAATCTAGGCAGTGCAGGCACCGGAAGAGAGACAAATGTCCTGCAGTTAAGGGAAAATGTGTTTCAGTGTCAGGAGCAAAGGAGTGCAGCTGTAATGCCTGCGTAAAGACTCTTTTGTTGTGAGAGAGGCAGCCGAGGAAGCAAACACTGAAAGAAATTGGAGATCCAGAGTAAGACTTTACATAGAGACATAGAAACATAGAAGTCTGATGGCAGAAAAAGACCTCATGGTCCATCTAGTCTGCCCTTATACTATTTTCTGTATATTATCTTAGGATGGATATATGTTTATCCCAGGCATGTTTAAATTCAGTTACTGTGGATTTATCTACCACGTCTGCTGGAAGTTTGTTCCAAGGATCTACTACTCTTTCAGTAAAATAATATTTTCTCACGTTGCTTTTGATCTTTCCCTCAACTAACTTCAGATTGTGTCCCCTTGTTCTTGTGTTCACTTTCCTATTAAAAACACTTCCCTCTGTTATGGTGATGTGATTGCCTCCGTGACCATCTGCTGGGAGACTAGTGGACTTCTTTGTGCAGGTGGTTGGACATTGTGAGAACAACTGCTGGACTAGATGGGCCATGGGTCTCATCCAGCAGGACATTGCTTATATTTTTATTAGAGAGCCTTGGTCTATACTCCCTTACCTAGAAATGGTAACCTATGAATTTAGATCGGAATTTGGGTAGAAGGAGGAGGAAGAAGAGGAGGAGGACAGTCGCTGCCCAGAGCGAAGAAGAATTTCTTTTCTCTGGGCCCTGGCAGAGGTTTATTCCCTCCCCAAGTGCCCACAGAAAGGAAAATGCTTTGTTCGCTCTGGACTGCCAAAGCCTCCTTAAGCGCCACCAAAAGTCTCCTCTGGCTGGGCCCAAGAGGGCCGGGATTAAAGGGAGAATGGCAGGAAACTGGCCGGGCCTTTGTGCCACTCTCAAATTTCCTGGGAAATTTTTCCGGGCTCGGTACACGAGGCAAAAATAGGGGGAAAATATAGCACCACCGATAGAACTGACACCGTAGTGGCTGTGCACAAATTGCACAATCTGGCGGCCACTACCACTGCGCCATCCCCTATTGCAGTGTTTTTCAACCAGTGTGCCGTGGCACACTAGTGTGCCGCGAGACATGGTCAGGTGTGCCGTGAAGAAGAAAGCTCAGGTTCCGGTCTCGCAACTTTTTGCTGAGAGAGAGAGAAAGAAAGAGAGAAAGAGAGAGAAAGAGAGAGAGAGAGAGAAAGAAAGAGAGAGAGAAAGAGAGTGTGTATGAGAGAGAAATCAAGAGAGAGAGAGAGAGAGAGAAAAGGAGAGGAAGGGAGAGAGAGAGAAATGGAGCAAAAAGGGGAGGAAAAAAGAGAAATGAGAAAATGATTGAGGCAGAGAATGAGAGGAAAGAGAGAGAAACAAGAGAGAGAGAGAAGTGACTCTTGATTTAAAGCATATGATAAAAAGCACCCAAAGAATAAGAGAAAAAACCCAGCCCTCACCTGTTTTTGGAAATGGTTCAAGAGTGTGTATACACACACACACACACACACACACAAGGGTGGGGAGGAGACAGGGATGGAAAAAGAGAGGAGAGTGTCTTAGGGTGTCACTTTGTGTCATTTTGGTTAGTGGTGTGCCCCAGGATTTTGTAAATGTAAAAAATGTGCCACGGCTCAAAAAAGGTTGAAAATCACTGCCCTATTGTACCAGTAGCAACCCACTACTGCTATGGCCCCTTCGCGACTTGTGGACTTCAACTCCCAGAATTCCTGAGCCACCATTTGTCCGAGGATTCTTGTAGTCCAGTCCCAGGTCCCTTCCAACCTGATGGGTCTGTGTTCCTATAGGACTAGCAAATGAACAGGGGGAACTTGAGCACTTTGCGTGCTAAAGAATAAGTAATCAGCCTCCTGAAACGGTAATCGCTTGGAGAGGGCTTGCAAGGATCTCTGCCAACTCATATGCAGAGAAGTCTCAAAGAATTTTGCCTCGGAGAATATCTTGGCAGGGGTGGGACGGAAGCCTCTGAGAACAGAGTTAATAGGAGATGCTACAATTATTATTCCTCCGCAGAGCTGTGAAGGCTGCCAGAAAAGAGAAGGGGCCTGGACAAGCCAATCTAACCTTTGGGGAGGCCTATGTTCCCCCACCCATATTTCTCTCTTCATGTTCTCATTTTTGCTAATGAATTTTCTCTTTCATCCCCCTTACGGTAAAGTCACAATTTCTCTGGAAAAGAAAGAAATACGAATACAGAACATATGGGAGGATCCTTTGAACTAGCAAAACTTGCTCTTTCCTCGAGGAGGATCCTGATCTTGAAGTCTCACTGTTAAAACTCCTAATTTTGGGACTTTGTTGTCCTAAATTTGCATCAGCGATCAACAATTTGGATAGGAAGAAGAAAGTGGGAAACTTCTCACTCAAATCTCCTTAGGCTCCCCCTTCCTCTTCCCCAAGGCAGCATTCTCTTCTACAAACAAGCAATTTAAAATAATAATAATCTGAAACTACTTTTTATTTCTTCTATTCAAGGAATGAGGGTGCTGCAAAGTCCCTGAGGGGAACGATGTCTTCAGAGGGACTTAGAGCAACCCCAGCCATGGGGGGTCACTCACGAATGCAAATCCTTGGACACATTTCTCTCTGGGTGAAATGACACAGTATTGAGCTGTGCACGTCCTTTTATTGGAGGAATATGCAAATTGGGAATGATTATACGTACATGTCAAGTGCTATACAAACATCCAATAACATAACTCTGAAACATGACACAACTTCCGAGTCCCTCCTATCTCCATATGGCACGTAACTAGTTTCTACTGAACAAATGTCTCTCATGGCCAATTTCCTGGGCCCCTTTGTTGTTAATACGGCTATCTCCTGTTCACCACAAAGCAAGGTCTTTTATCACAGCCTTCGTCCTGTTTACATTCTTGTTATTTGAGGAGAGTTGCTTTGAACCGCTTTATGGCCAGTCACTTCCTAAGCAGATTTCACCAGAAATGCAGACTCACTATGTGACCTATGTGCAGTCCTGTTCCTGGCTAATGGAATCGGAGTGTATAAGGCATTTGTTGTTAGAAGTCCAGATATCAAATCCTATCCTAACATGCTATGGCAGCTACAAAGAAAATAATTGAAAATTGATAAGTTCTTTGAGTTTCCTTGGCAAGGTTTTTCAGAAGTCATTTGGCTTTGTCTTCTCAAGATTGAGATAGACTGACACTGGCATTGTGCCCAAGGTGGAACTAGAACTCACAGTCTCCCAGAGATTGGTCCAAAGTCACTGAGCCAGCTTTCATGCCAAAGGTGGGTCTAGAATTCACAGTCTCCTGAAAATTGGCCCAAAGTCACCCAGTCAGCTTTCATGCCTAAGGCAGGACTAGAATTCACAGTCTCTTGGTGATTGGCCCAAAGTCATCCAGCCAGCTTTCATCCCAAGGGTGGGACTAGAACTCACAGTCTCCTGATGATTGGGCCAAAGTCAACCAGCCAGCTTTCATGCCGAGGGTGGGACTAGAATTCACAGTCTCTTGGTGATTGGCCCAAAGTCATCCAGCCAGCTTTCATGCCAAGGGTGGGGCTAGAACTCACAGTCTCCTGGTGATTGGGCCAAAGTCAACCAGCCTGCTTTCATGCCAAGGGTGAGACTAGAACTCACAGTCTCCTGGTGATTGGGCCAAAGTCAACCAGTCATGCCAAGGGTGGGACTAGAACTCACAGTCTCCTGGTGATTGGCCCAAAGTCATCCAGCCAGCTTTCATGCCGAGGGTGGGACTAGAACTCACCGTCTCCTGGTGATTGGGGCAAAGTCAACCAGTCAGCTTTCATGCCTAATTCACAAACTCCTGGTGATTGGTCCAAAATCATTTACTCAGCTGCCATGCCTCAAATGGAATTAAAACTCACAGTTTCCCCATTTCTGGATTGATGTCTTAACAGCTGCATCAAACTAACCCTCAAGAAACGTCTTATTGATAGCATGGAGATAATTAGATCAATCTACAGACACCTGAACTTCAACACAGTTGTTGTCATTCAGCTATAATTGCCATTCAGAATATGCTGAAACTTTGCTGGCTTCCATCTTGCCAATCAGCGGTTTAGTGAGCTGGGAGGACGTAATTTACATAGAAAAGAACTGATGCAGGAGAGACTGTATTTGCCATCCTCATTGTCACGGTTGTGTTCCCCAGTGGAAGCAGCACAGGTACCGGGTCTGCATTTATCATTAAAACAGTGTTTTATTGTGCATAAATATATACCATTAAGTACACAAGCATAAATATAGATCATTACAATGCACAAAGAACGTTAATATCCATGTACTACAATAGATAAATGTTTTATAGATATATTTTTACTGCACACTTTGCAAAGTCAGATTGTTCCAGCAATTGACTTCCATGTAAGTCTAATTAATATGCATGCATGTATGTATGTATGTATGTATGTATGTATGTATGTATATGTGCAGGAAGTGAAATCTCACATGAGGACGCTTGCGCATAGGAGATTTTGCCAATTTTCACAGTTTTTTGCTTCCACACATGCGCGGAAGCAAAGAAATCGCCCAAAATCTCAGATTGGTCTAACACTTGGCAACTTCAAATATCATCTAGCAAATGCTCTGTTCTCCACATCGGCAAAAAGAATCTGAACCTCGTATACAAACTAAATAAACAAAATCTGACAAACAACCCCTACGCAATAAAAGACCTTGGAATACTAATATCAAATGACCTAAGTGCCAAAGCCCACTGCAATAATATCGCCAAAAAGGCTCCTAAAATTGTCAACCTGATCCTATGTAGCTTCTGCTCCGGCAATCTCACACTACTCACCAGAGCTTACAAAATGTTCGCCAGACCCATCCTCGAATTCAGCTCACCTGTCTGGAACCCACACCGAATTTCGGACATCAACACCCTAGAAAAGGTCCAATGATACTTCACCAGAAGAGCCCTTCACTCCACCACTCGAAACAGAATACCCTACGAAAATAGACTTACAATCCTGGGTCTAGAAAGCTTAGAACTATGATGCCTTAAACATGATCTAAGTATTGCCCACAAGATCATATGCTGCAACATCCTGCTTGTCAACAACTACTTCAGCTTCAACCACAATAACACAAGAGCACGCAACTGCTCCAAACTTGACTGTACAAAATATGACTTTAGCAATCGAGTTGTTGAAGCGTGGAACTCATTACCAGACTCCGTGGTGTCAACCCTCAACCTCCAACATTTTTCCCTTAGACTTTCCACGGTTGACTTCTCCAGATTCCTTAGAGGTCAGTAAGGGGCGAGCATAAGTGCACTAGTGTGCCTTCCATCCCCTGTCCAATTGTCTCTCCTATATTTTATATATCTTTTCTCCCATCCATATATCCTTCCTCTACTCTTCATTGATGTATTCTATTCTCATATCTCTTCTTCTATCCCTTCCCTGATATTTACTACTACACGTTTTTATTCTCCTTAACTTTCAATTTGTATTGGACAAAATAAATAAATAAATAAAAATAAAATAAATAAATCGGCGAAATCTCAAGCACGTGAGCATCCTCGCATGAGATTTCGCTTCCTGAGCTTGTGCAGAAGCCAAATCTCATGCAGGTGTGCCTGCCCACCTGCCGGACACCTGAACCTGTGTGTGAAACCACACCAGTAGCAGTGACGACAAGGAACCCTTGCCTGCTTATGCCATAGATCCATTGAGAATTTTAAAAAATTAGCCCCAACAAGATCTAGGGCAGTGATGGCAAAACGTTTCAGCACAGAGTGCCCAAACCAAAATGTGCATGTATGTGTGCTCGCCAGAGTGCCAAAAAACCCAAAGATCAGTTGTCTGGCATGTACATGCCTGGTTTTTGGCCATTTTTGACTATTTGGGGGGATGTTTTCAGGCTGTTTGGGGGGATGTTTTCAGGCTGTTTGGAGGGTTGTTTTCAGGCCGTTTTTTGTGCTGTTTCCAGGCCATTTTCCAGGCCATTTGTGGCTCCAGTAATGGCCCACAAATGACTGGAAAATGGCACAGAGGTCAGCCCAGAAAATGTCCCATTTTGGGGCTGTTTTTAGCTGGGTTTGGGGCCATTTTTCAGGCTGTTTTTGGCCTGAAAATGTCCTGAAAAACAGCTTGAAAATACCCCCAAAACTAAGGTGACCAGACATTCCACTTTCCGTGGGACAGTCATGCTTTTTCATAATCACGTCCCACGTCCCGCGCCTTTTCTGAAATGTCCCAATTTTCCTCCTTCCTTCCTCCCTACCTTTCCCTCCCTCTCTCTCTCTCTCTCTCTCTCCTCTATGGTGATGGTGGAAGGAAATGGCGAAGAGTCTTGGGGTCATCCTGGGTGGGTTGTACTTCCTGTGTCTCCCAGCTCAGGCTAGGCCTCACGCTCACAATGAGCTTTTTGAAGAATTCTTCTTCGGAACCAAGGGAGGGGATCTGGCTGCGGCAACCCATTACTGAGGCCCTGCTCGCAGGACACAGCCTGGGCACCGGCAGCCTGTACATCGCCGAGAGATGAGGGCGACCCCTGGAGAGTAAGGGAGGGAGGATGAGAGAGAGAGAAAAATAAAGAGAATTTTTCCCCCACCCTCGTCAATGATGTCCCATTTTAGCAATGTGAAAATCTGATCACTTTACCCCAAACAGCCTGAAAATGGCCCCCAAAAGGCCCAAAAATGACCTATTTGTTGGGTGTTTTCAGGGTGTTTTCCACTGCAGTGAAGACAGCTGGCGACAGCCCAGGTGCCCACAGAGGGGGCTTTGCATACCAATAGGTTCACCATCATGGATCTAGGGAGAACCCCCTGCTGGGAATTCCAACTTCAGTCCTAAAGGATATTGAGATTTTTGTAAAGTTGGGAGGAAAACGAGGCATGAGAGATATTTATTTATTTATTTATTTATTTATTTATTTATTTATTTATTTATTTATTTATTTATTTATTTATTTATTTATTTATTTATTTATTTATTTATTTATTTATTTATTTATTTATTTATTTATTTATTTGGTTGGTTGGTTGGTTGGTTGGTTGGTTGGTTGGTTGGTTGGTTGGTTGGTTGGTTGGTTGGTTGGTTGGTTGGTTGGTTGGTTGGTTGGTTGGTTGGTTAGTTAGTTAGTTAGTTAGTTAGTTAGTTAGTTAGTTAGTTAGTTAGTTTGCTTGCTTGCTTGCTTGCTTGCTTGCTTGCTTGCTTGCTTGCTTGCTTGCTTGCTTGCTTGCTTGCTTGCTTGCTTGCTTGCTTACTTACTTATTTATTTATTGGATTTGTATGCCGCCCCTCTCCGTAGACTCGGGGCGGCTAACAACAGTAATAAAAACAGCATATAACAATCCAATATTAAAACAGTTAAAAACCCATTATTATAAAACCAAACATACATACAGACATACCATGCATAAAATTGTAAAGGCCTAGGGGGAAAGAGTATCTCAGTTCCCCCATGCCTGGCGGCAGAGGTGGGTTTTAAGGAGCTTACGAAAGGCAAGGAGGGTGGGGGCAATTCTAATCTGGTTGGGGAGTTGGTTCCAGAGGGCCGGGGCCGCCACAGAGAAGGCTCTTCTCCTGGGTCCCGCCAAGCGACATTGTTTAGTTGATGGGACCCGGAGAAGACCCCCTCTGTGGGACCTAACTGGTCGCTGGGATTCGTGCAGCAGAAGGGTTTATACAGTACCGTACTTTTTTTCAAGGACATTCTACCATTTCAATTATCTATAAATACTATGGGGAAGCTAAGCCCTCATTCACAAATAGCCTTTTAGCGTCAGCAATATAATGTGCCCGAACGGAAGCTCTCAGCTGAACATCTGCTTACTCACCACTGATTCAGACTATTACAGCAGTTCCATTCAGAAAAAAGTGCAAACATTCTTCAGCGTTATCATCATTAAAGGGAAACCGCCGATGTTTCCTCCTCACAAAATATTTGCCGTGTGCTTTCTTCTCCCTGCTTTATTACCTGAGTTTGCATAAGCAGGTGCTATAAAAAATCTCAACACCTTTTACAATCCCACGTCTCCTGAATCAAATACTTATTTTTTTTTTATTTTTCAAAAGGAAGAATTGGCAGTATTGTTGCTTTTTAAAAAAAGTTATCACGTTGAATCATACATTCTGGAAACCACCGGAAAATTGTAAAATGCAGAAATAGGCTTCATTCATTCAAAATTCATTCATTCATTCAAAAGAGCCGCCCCGCGTCTCTGGAGAGGAGCGGCATACAAATCCAATAAATAAATAAATTTGTTTGTTTGTTTGTTTGTTTGTTTGTTTGTTTGTTTGTTTGTTTGTTTGTTTGTTTGTTTGTTTGTTTATTTATTTATTTATTTATTTATTTATTTATTTATTTATTTATTTATTTATTTATTTATTTATTTATTTATTTATTTATTTATTTATTTATTTATTTATTTATTTATTTATTTATTTATTATTTAGATTTGTATGCCGCCCCTCTCCGTGGACTCGGGGCGGCTCACAGCAAGATACAGCAAATCGTAACAAATCCAAACAAATTTAAAATATTTTTAAAAAGTTTAAAAAGAACCCCATTTACTAACAAACACACACACAAACATACCATGCATAAATTGTACATGCCCGGGGGAGGTGTTTCAGTTCCCCCATGCCTGACGACAAAGGTGGGTTTTAAGGAGTTTACGGAAGGCAGGGAGAGTAGGGGCAGTTCTAATCTCTGGGGGGAGTTGGTTCCAGAGAGTCGGGGCTGCCACAGAGAAGGCTCTTCCCCTCGGGCTTGCTAACCAACATTGTTTAGTTGACGGGACCCGGAGAAGGCCCACTCTGTGGGACCTAATCGGTCGCTGGGATTCGTGCGGCAGAAGGCAGTCTCGGAGATATTCTGGTCCAGTGCCATGAAGGGCTTTAAAGGTCATAACCAACACTTTGAATTGTGACCGGAAACTGATCGGCAGCCAATGCAGACTGCGGAGTGATGGTGAAACATGGGCATACCTAGGTAAGCCCATGACTGCTCTCGCAGCTGCATTCTGCACGATCTGAAGTTTCCGAACACTTTTCAAATGTAGCCCCATGTAGAGAGCATTACAGTAGTCGAACCTCGAGGTGATGAGGGCATGAGTGACTGTGAGCAATGAGTCCCGGTCCAGATAATAATAAATAATAAATAAAATAAATAAATAAAATCAAATGCATTCATTCGTGTGATTTAGATGGCTATCCCCTTGAGAAATACAGTTCCAGGCTGCTTGCAAGTGCTTTGAAACAGAAAGAGAAAAATAATTACAGAAAACACAAATTGTTTCAATGCAGGTAGTCCTCCACTTACAACGAGAATTGGGACCAGAATTCCTATTAACAAATAAGAGGGTTAATAAGTGAGGTAGATGATGATGATGATTGATGATTTATTAGATTTGTATGCCGCCCCTCTCCGAAGACTCGGGGCGGCTCACAACAATAATAAAAACAGTATAATAATGGAACAAATCTAATAATAAAATTATATTAAAAAAACCCAACAATTTAAAAACCATACAACACATACATACCAAACATAAAATATAAGAAAGCCTGGGGGAGATGTCTTAATTCCCCCACGCCTGGCGATATAGGTGGGTCTTGAGTAACTTGCGAAAGACAAGGAGGGTGTGGGCTGTTCTAATCTCCGGGGGGAGTTGATTCCAGAGTCCCAGGGCCGCCACAGAGAAGGCTCTTCCCCTGGGGCCTGCCAAACGACATTGTTTGGTCGATGGGACCCGGAGAAGGCCAACTCTGTGGGACCTTATCGGCCGCTGGGATTCGTGCGGTAGAAGGCGGTTCCGGAGGTATTCTGGTCCAATTCCATGAAGGGCCTTAAAGGTCATTACCAACACTTTGAATTGTGACCGGAAACCGATCGGCCACCAGTTCAGGCCACGGAGTGTTGTAGAAATGTGGGCGAATCTAGGAAGCCCCACGATAGCTCTCGCGGCCACATTCTGCACGATCTGAAGATACGATTTTAAATCTTTTTTTTTTCTTTACCATGGTTGAAAAGCAAATCACTACAATTGTTAAGGCATCAGGGACATGAACAGGACTGGGAATAATTACCTGTGTCCAAGCCAACCAATTGGCTGTTGCAATTGCAAAATTGAAGCCCTATTGCCCCTTTTGACATGTATATAACCAGTAATGGGCTGGTGACCCCATGGGGGGAGAACGCAGTGCGGTAGTAATTTTATGCACTATTTATTGAATACTTAATAGTTGTGTTATTGTCCTTCCTTCTCTAGTACAGTATGATCCTTAATTACTTTTAAAATAGGAAATAATTAAATAGTATTTTTTTACCCATAAACACTTTAATCATTTTAATCATTATCTAGAACTGAACTTTTATAGCCGTTAAAGAAAATGTCTAATCTGTTATCATACTGAACCTTGTGGGTTCAGGACAAAACCTTAAAATGTTACTGGGCTCCTCAACAAATCATGCCATCTATTATTTGTCCTGTTCAAATAATGTGACTTAATCAACCGGAAAAGAGTCCAAGCACCTATTTGAAAATTTATCTTGGTCGATAAACCACTCCCACCCAGTCACATGACCTTTATGCCACCCCCTGGTCATGTGATTGTCAAGCCACTCCCACCTGATCACATGGCTGGCAAGCCACTCCTGCCCGGTCACATGACCATCAAGCCACACCCACAAAATAAGCCACACCCACAGTGTGGTGGTAAAAAAATTGGCAGCCCATCACTGGATATAAAATCCTGTGAAGCGTTAGTATCACTTTGTAATGACTTGATAAGATCATGCTTGGACTATTGCATTCAGTTTTGATTGCCACGATATTTTTTAAAAAGTTATGGAGACTCCCGAAAGAGTGCAGAGAAGAACAATAGAGGTGATTGGGAGACTGGTGATTGAAACATATGAAGAATGGATGCAGGAAATGGATATGTCTAATTTAATGAAAATTAGGATGAGGAGTGACATAATAGCATTTTTCCGATATCTAAGGGGCTGCCACAAAGAAAATTGGATCAACCCAGGGGTGGGCTGTTAGATAGGTGAGTCTTTGAGTGGACAGAGCTTAGAAGAGGCTGGACTTTTCAAACAGGGAACTTTTATTCTGGCATTTTCAGCACCACTCCAGCTCAGCTTAAATAGAACAGCGAACAGACTTCCGAAAGCTCCTTTTATAGTGTGGCGGTCAGACGGCCAACCAATCACAATGCTTTAACTTCCCACTCAAAAGGCCTCTTTCTATAGTTTTGTATCTTTTAATATTGTATTTATATTGGTGTGGTAAGCGGCCTGGAGCCCTTTGGGAATTGGGTGGCATAGAAGTCAAATAAATGAATGAATGAATGAATGAATGAATGAATGAATGAATGAACGAATAAATAATATTGAATAAATATTGAATAAATATTGAATTAATATTAACCTTAGACTATCTACAATTGATCTCTCCTCCTTTCTAAGAGGTCTGTAAGGGGCGTGCATAAGCGCACCATTGTGTCTACCATCCCTGTCCTATTGTCTACTTTTTATCATTACTTATCTAATGTTTTATATGTACAAATTATCACCCATTTGTTTATTTATTTATTATTTGTTTGACAAATAAATAAATACAAATCTAATAAATAATAATAATAAAAATAAATGAATGAATGAATTAATGAATAAATAATTAAATAAATAAATAGATAAATAAATAAATAAATGCACTTAGCCAATCAGGCTTCAGCATCAGCCTGATTGAGATTTGCCTTCTGAGCATGTGCAGGGAGCCAAATATCATGCAAGGAAGCTCATGCATGCAAGATTTTGCCAATGTTTGGTGGGTTTTTTGCTGCCGCACATGTGTCCTTGTACGAGATTTGGCTTCTTGCGCGTGCACAGAAGCCAAATCTCACACAGGTGCGCCCCCCCTGCCCACCTGTCACATGGAGCTGTGCACACAACCGCACCGGTAGCAGGTTAGTGCAGGATGGGCAACCCTGGCCTGGTCCTTGCCTATTCTTTCCTTTTATTATAAGGCTCTTTCACTGTTGAAGGAACAATCCAGAGGAGGGTTCCTCCTGGTTCGGACCAGATCACTCGAGCCATTAGCGATCTGCTGGTGGTGTGCTTCTGCCTGTGCTGGTCCATGTGCCTTGCCCTCTCTCTCTCTCTCTCTTTTTAAATTTTGGGTGATTTTTTTTCATTTTTTCTATGACTTCTCATCCTCTATTCTCACCCTCTCTTTTCCTCTCTCTCTCCCTCTCCCCCCTCTCTGTCTCTCCCTCTCTCTGTGTCTCTGTTTCTCCCTCTCTCTCTTCCTCTCTCTCCCCCTCTCCTCCTCTCTGTCTCGCTCTGTCTCTCTGTTTTTCCCTCTCTCCTCCTCCTCTCTCTCTCCCTCTCTTTCCCCCCTCTGTCTCTCCACCCTCTCTATCTCTCTCTGTCTCTCTGTTTCTCCCTCTCTCTCCCCCTCCTCTCTCCCCCTCTCTATCTCTGTTTCTCTGTTTCTCCTCCTCTGTCTTCTCTCTCCCTCTCTCTCTCTGTCTCTCCGTCTCTCTATCTCTTGTTTCTTTGTTTCTCCTTCTCTCTTTTCTCTCTCTCTTCCCCTTTCTCCCTCTCTCTCTGTCTCTCCCCACTCTCTATCTCTCTCTGTTTCTCCTTCTCTCTCTTCTCTCTCTCTCCCTCTCTCTGCTCTCTCTCTCCCTCCCTCTCTCTGCTCTTTCCCTCTCTCTCTCTCTCTCTCTGTTTCTCCCTCTCTCTCTTCCTCTCTCTCTCCCTATCTCTCCCTCTTTTCCCCTGACTCTCCCTCTCTCTGTGTCTCTCCCCCTCTCTGTGTGTCTCTGTTTCTTGCTCTTTCTTCTTCTTCTCTCTCCATCTCTCTCTCTCTCTCCCCTGTCTCTCCTTATTGCTCTGTCTCTCCCCCTCTCTATGTATCTCTGTTTCTCTTCCTCTCCTTCTCTCTCTGTCTGTCTGTCTCTCTCTCTCTCTCCATGGATACATATGCACACATGTGCATGTATGTGTCAGAATTTCATATTGGAGCGTTTCCTTGAAGTGGTATATATGATACTGCACAATTATTTGTTGATCAAACGAGGAACGTCCATCACCGACAACAGCTTGTTTTTCCTGACTCTGCATTCTGCCAAATTTACCATGCTGCAATCGCAGTCTTGATTATATAACTGTTTTTTAAAAACAACAACAGCAACAACCATTCTGTCTACTTTATTTTCTAAAACAGAAACGGTTGGCATTCATCTCCTCTCTTTTGAGCTCCGATGGTCAAAGTGCATCTTTTAGGTAAAAAAGATCTAACAGTCAATTGTCTGTAATTGCACATTTCCAGGTCATCTCAGTGTCTTGTGCCAGCCGAGTTCTCTGCACCCTGTTATTTCAGGACATGGCCCTGACATGTCAGGATTCCATATGTTGCCATTGGAGGTACGTTTATTTATTCATTCATTCATTTAAAGAAACCAAAAACGGAGCCAAAGCAAAGTCACTTCAGTGAGGACAGAGCCTTAGAGTTAATGCAGAAAACACCAGTCACAATTTAAAAAAAAAAAAAAAATTCAAAATAGACTGTCATCTGCTACATTCCCTATCTATCACCATAATGGTTCTGTAAGCAGGAAAATATTGCATCAGGAGCACTGAGGCCAGCCTCAGAAAGGGGGGATACAGTGAAGAGTCGGCTGCCAAACAGATTTTACATGCACCATGAGATGGATAATACAGATGGTTCACCATTTATAACCATTCATTTAGTGACCATTTGAATAGGGTAGAGTAGGGTAGGGTAGGGTAGAGTAGAGCAGAGCAGAGTAGAGTAGAGAAAAACAGAGCAGAGCAGAAGAGAACAGAACAGAGTAGAACAGAGCAGAGCAGTACAGAACAGAACTGAACTGAACAAAACAGAACAAAACTGAACAAAAGAGAGTAGAGTAGAGAAAAACAGAGCAGAACAGAGCAGAGTAGAGAAGAACAGAACAGAGTAGAGTAGAGAAAAACAGAACTGAACAGAACAGAACAAAACAGAACAAAAGAGAGTAGAGTAGAGAAAAACAGAGCAGAACAGAGCAGAGCAGAGTAGAGAAGAACAGAACAGAGTAGAGAAAAACAGAACTGGACTGAACAAAACAGAACAAAACAGAACAAAACAGAACAAAAGAGAGTAGAGTAGAGAAAAACAGAACAAAAGAGAGTAGAGAAAAACAGAGCAGAGCAGAACAGAGCAGAGTAGAGAAGAACAGAACAGAGTAGAGTAGAGAAAAACAGAACAGAACTGAACAAAACAGAACAAAACTGATCAAAACTGAACAAAACAGAACAAAAGAGAGTAGAGTAGAGAAAAACAGAGCAGAACAGAGCAGAGTAGAGAAAAACAACAGAACAGAGGAGAGGAGAGTAAAGAAAACAGAACAGAACAGAGAAGAACAGAACAAAACAAAACAGAACAAAAAAGAGTAGAGTAGAGAATAACAGAGCAGAACAGAGCAGAGTAGAGAAGAACAGAACAGAGTAGAGAAAAACAGAACAGAGGAGAGGAGAGTAAAGAAAACAGAACAGAGCAGAGTAGAGAAAAACAGAACAGAACAGAACACAGTAGAGTAGAGTAGAACAGAGCAGAACAGAACAGAACAGAATCGGGGTGGATTGCCACCGCTACTGGTGCGCTGTGCGTGCAGCTTCAATTCTCTTGCGTGCATTCACACGCGTCGCAGCGTGTTTTTGCAAAAACGCTCTGAAATCATGTGAGGGGACGCACTTGTGAGAGAGATTTTGGCGAGTTGTTTGTTTCCGCGCATGCGCAGAAGCAAAAACTCGCCAAAATCTCATGTATGTCTCCTCACAAGATTTTGCTTCTGCACATGCGCACGAAGCCAAAATATGCTGGGATGCATGCATGTGCATGCAAGAGAATTGAAGCTACACACGCAGTGCACCATGCTGTACCGGTGCGCCATCCTCTATTGTACTGGTAGCAACCCACTACTGAATGGAATGGAATGGAGTGGAGTGGAATGGAATGGAATGGAATGGAATAGAAGGAGTGGAGAGGAGAGGAGAGGAGGGGAGGGGAGAGGAGAGGAGAGGAGAGGAGAGGAGAGGAGAGGAGAGGAGAGGAGAGGAGAGGAGAGGAGAGGAGAGGAGAGGAGAGGAGAGGAGAGGAGAGGAGAGGAGAAAATAGAATTGTTTACTGGCCAAGTGTGATTGGACACACAAGGAATTTGTCTTTGGTGCACATGCTCTCGGTGTACATAAAAGAAAAGATAAGTTCATCAAGAAACATAAGGTACAACACTTAATGATAGTCCTGATTAAAAAATTACAAAGGTACTGAAAAATAACTATAGTTATAACACGACTTATAACTATTTTCACACTTATGACCATTGTAGCATCACCGTGGTCCCGTGGTCACAATTCGGAGGCTTGGCAAATGAGTCATATTTTTGACTGTTGCAGGATCCCAGGGTCATGTGATCTCTTTTTTGCAACCTTTTGACAATCACAGCCAACGGGGAAGCCAGATTCACTTAACAGCCATGTTACTAACTTAACACCTGCAGTGATGCACTTAACAACCGTGGCAAGAATTTTGATCAAAGGGGGGAAAACTCTCTTGACAAATACCTCATTTAACAACAGAAATTTTAGGGCACCATTGTGGTCATAAGTCAAGGACTATCTGTACATCTTGAGCATGTTCCTCAGCTGAACTTTCTTTGGTTTTTTTCAGATTATTTGCTGGATCTATTCAAAAACTCCCCAGGATGCCGACTGCAGGATTTATTCTGCAACCACTGCATCTCCAAATTCAGTTTTATCTGTGGCAGGCAAGATTCTGCAAGAGATTAATCCCAGGGCATGAAATCAAGTTTCTACCACAAGAAAAGCAGATGTGAAGTAGGCATTCCTGCTTTCCTTTCACATTACCTTCCAATGGAACATCCTCTAAGTCAGTGTTTCCCAACCTTGGCAACTTGGTACAGTGATACCTCGTCTTACAAACGCCTCGTCATACAAACTTTTCGAGATACAAACCCAGGGTTTAAGATTTTTTTGCCTCTTCTTACAAACTATTTTCACCTTACAAACCCACCGCCGCCACTGGGATGCCCCGCCTCTGGACTTCCATTGCCAGCGAAGCATTCATTTTTGCGCTGCTGGGATTCCCCTGAGGCTCCCCTCCATGGGAAACCCCACCTCCGGACTTCCGTGTTTTTGTGATGCTGCAGGGACATCCCAGCAGGGGAATCCCAGCAGCGTAAAAACAGGCACTTCACTGGCAACGGAAGCCTCAGTGAAATCGCAGCATGGCAAAAACACAGAGGTCCGGAGGTGGGGTTTCAAGGATTTCAGTGTTTTTGCAATGTTGCAATTTCACTGATGCTCCCTTCACTGGGAAACCCCACCTCTGGGCTTCCATTGCCAGCGAAGCACTCTTTTTTGTGATGCTGGGATTCTCCTGCTGGGATTCCCCTGCAGCATCGTAAAAACACAGAAGTCTGGAGGTGGGGTTTTCCATGGAGGGGAGCCTCAGGGGAATCCCAGCAGTGCATAAACGGGCGCTTCGGCTGGCAAAAGGGATGAATTTTAGCCTTGCACACATTAATCGCTTTTCCATTGATTCCTATGGGAAACATTGTTTCATCTTACAAACTTTTCACCTTAAGAACCTCGTCCTGGAACTAATTAAGTTTGTAAGATAAGGTATCACTGTATTTGGACTTCAACTCCCAGAATTCCCCAGCCAGCAAATGCTGGCTGGGAAATTCTGGGAGTTGAAGTCCAAATATCTTCAAGTTGCCAAGGTTGGGAAACACTGCTCTAAGTCACTGTTTCCGAATTATTTTGTTATGCCCCACCCCCAGGAAGAAGTAAACATTTTGTGCTCTCCCAACTCTCCGCCAGGACAATTGTTTGCAATATTCAGCACGTTTTCACTGAAGATACTCAAGTGGCTTATCAGTGTAATTGGGGTGTAATGTGTTTAATTTATTTATTTGGCTTCATGCTGTCCACTGTTAACATTTTTAGACACAGTAAACATACCGGTCTTTCCTCGTCTCCCACCGTAGTCACAGTGAAGCCAAGCACTACATACGCCTCATCATATTTCCTTGTCTTAGCTTTCGGGAGTCTTTCGTGTCTCAGTAAATATTTTCACAGCTCTCTTTTTGACTCGTGCAATATACTAGTCTTCATTGGAAGGCAGATTGGCAGCAATTTGTTTTTTCTGCAGTTCTGATTGTCCTCTGAAGTCTGTGTAGGTTTTGTTGGGTTCTTTCTTTAATTAAATATTTTTAATTGATTTTTAACATGTTTAATATAAACACAACATAAAACAGTGCATAGTGAAATGTGCGAACCACCCCGACACATATACATAACCCCACCACCATTCTCTTTGATGTCCTGTGGATTCTCTTTCCCTCTATTTTTCTTCAAGAAATATTTATAGTATTTTGGGAGAGAAATTTCCCCTTACATAATAAATCACCACGGAGCTCGAGGCAGAGTGCCTAGAAAACCCTTCAGCACATGTGCAATCGGTCTTGAAGTCCAAATACAGTGATACCTTATCTTACAAACTTAATTGGTTCCGGGACGAGGTTCTTAAGGTGAAAAGTTTGTAAGATGAAACAATGTTTCCCATAGGAATCAATGGAAAAGTGATTAATGCGTGCAAGGCCAAAATTCACCCCCTTTTGCCAGCCGAAGCGCCTGTTTTTGTGCTGCTGGGATTCCCCTGAGGCTCCCCTCCATGGAAACCCCACCTCCAGACTGCTGTGTTTTTACGATGCTGCAGGGGAATCCCAGCAGGAGAATCCCAGCATCGCAAAAGCGAGCGCTTTGCTGGCAACGGAAGTCCGGAGGTGGGGGTTTCCCAGTGAAAGGAGCATCAGTGAAATTGCAGCATTGCAAAAACACTGAAGTCCTTGAAACCCCCACCTCCGGACCTCTGTGTTTTTGCCATGCTGCGATTTCACTGAGGCTTCCGTTGCCAGTGAAGTGCCTGTTTTTGCGCTGCTGGGATTCCCCTGCTGGGATTTCCCTGCAGCATCACAAAAACACGGAAGTCCGGAGGTGGGGTTTCCCATGGAGGGGAGCCTCAGGGGAATCCCAGCAGCGCAAAAAATGGGTGCTTCGCTGGCAATGGAAGTCCGGAGGCGGGCATCCCAGCGGCGGCGGTGGGTTTGTAAGGTGAAAATAGTTTGTAAGAAGAGGCAAAAAAGTCTTAAACCCCGGGTTTATATCTCGAAAAGTTTGTATGACGAGGCGTTTGTAAGACGAGGTATCACTGTATCTTCAAGTTGCCAAGGTTGGGAAACACTGATTTAGAGGGGTGTTCTATTGGAAGGTAATGTGAAAGGAAATGTGCCACCACCCTGGCACACACACATACCCCACCACCATTCTCTTTGATGTCCTGTGGATTCTCTTTCCTTTTATTTTTCTTCAAGAAATGTTTATAGTATTTTGGGAGAGAAATTTCCCCTTACATAATAAATCACCACGGAGCTTGAGGCAGAGTGCCTAGAAAAACCCTTGGGCACATGCGCAATCGGTCTTTTTTGGGTTGCAGAACCAAACCAGACAGTTATGGAGGTGCAGATGACAGACTCAATGATTCCTCTGTAGAACTGTATCAGCAGCTTCCTGGGCCGTTTGAGCTTCTTGAGTTGGTGCAGAAAGAACATGAAATGGTAGAGGGTCTCCTGCTTCAGCAGGGGGTTGGAACTAGAAGACCTCCAAGGTCCGTTCCAACTCTATCATTCTGTTGTTGAACAGAACTCTGGGGAGTTGAAGTCCATGAAGCTTCCACTTGCCAAGGTTGAACACTCCTACTTTAAAGACACTGTGAATTTGGGGGTGGGGAAATCTATTGAGAGTATGGGACTAAAATTAAAACGGTTGTGACTTGCTTTCCCAAAAGGAGAATTTTTATTTATTTTATTTGTTTATTTTGTCCAATACATAATACACATTGAAGAGAATAGACAAGTAGTGATATATATAAAGAAAAGCATAGAAGAAAAGATATAAAAATAGGGGAGAAGATATATGAAAGGAAGAAAAAATATATGAGATAAAGGAGAGACAATTGGACAGGGGACGGAAGGCAAACTGGTGCACTTATGTACGGCCCTTACTGACCTCTTAGGAACCTGGAGAGGTCAATTGTGGATAGTCTAAGGGGAAAATGTTGGGGGTTAGGGGTTGACACTACTGAGTCGGGTAATGAGTTCCACGCTTCGACAACTCAATTGCTAAAGTCATATTTTTTACAGTCAAGTTTGGAGCGGTTAATATTAAGTTTGAATCTGTTGCGTGTTCTTGTGTTGTTGCGGTTGAAGCTGAAGTAGTCATTGACAGGCAGGACGTTGCAGCATATGATCTTGTGGGCAATACTTAGATCATGTTTTAGGCGCCGTAGTTCTAAGCTTTCTAGACCCAGGATAGTTAGTCTATTTTCATAGGGTGTTCTGTTTCGAGTGGAGGAGTGAAGGGCTCTTGCCCATTCCCCAATTGCAGTTCACTGTTTTCTGTGCTTTATGCCCATATCTTTCAAGGGCCTTACTAGGTTGCCTTCCCCAGTACCTACAGCTCAGCTGCTCTCTGTGAAATTGTTGCATTCCAAAGACATTTTCCCCCCTCCTGCTGCCACCATTCCTGTTTTGCAACCACGCATAATATATGTACAGGCCTGCAGGAAGAGACCAGCCCTTCATAAAGGAAAGATTTAGGCCGCCTGTTCCTGGCTCAAAGTGTACAATCAAGTCTCAACAAGACTGCTTTATATCTTGTGCAATTTCCAATCTTGTTTAACTATGCAAAATGTCACTTCGGGGAAGTGATAGTCCCTTTCTGAATGCCAGCCAAGTCCAACCCTCATTCTTAGGTTATCGGGGAACACCTTGTGTGATTTTATGTATAGGGGTTTTTTTTACTGTTGACTTTTCTCAGGTATATTAAGTTTTTTAAGATGTGTGATTACTATAAGATCTGGGGAACGCTTATGAATGGTTGGAAACTAAAAGATTGAGAAATAATCTTTTTAATCACATTTACTTACTTACTTACTTACTTACTTACTTACTTACTTACTTACTTACTTACTTACTTAACTTAGTTACTTACTTACTTACTTACTTACTTACTTACTTACTTACGAGGGGCGGAATACAAATCTAATTTATTATTATTATTATTATTATTATTATTATTACTTACTTACTTACTTACTTACTTACTTAAGAGGGGCGGAATACAAATCTAATTTATTTTTTATTATTATTATTATTATTATTATTATTATTATTATTATTATTATTACTTACTTACTTACTTACTTACTTAAGAGGGGGCGGAATACAAATCTAATTTATTATTATTATTATTATTATTATTATTATTATTATTATTACCTTACTTACTTACTTACTTACTTACTTAACTTAGTTACTTACTTACTTACTTACTTACTTACTTACTTACTTACTTACTTACTTACTTAAGAGGGGAGGAATACAAATCTAATTTATTATTATTATTATTATTATTATTATTACTACTACTTACTTACTTACTTACTTACTTACTTACTTACTTACTTACTTACTTAAGAGGGGCGGAATACAAATCTATTTTATTATTATTATTATTATTATTACTTACTTACTTACTTACTTAACTTAGTTAGTTACTTACTTACTTACTTACTTACTTACTTACTTACTTACTTACTTACTTACTTACTTACTTACTTAAGAGGGGCGGAATACAAATCTAATTTTTATTATTATTATTATTATTATTATTATTATTATTATTATTATTATTATTATTATTTACTTACGAGGTGCGGATACAAATCAATTTTTATTATTATTATTATTATTATTATTATTATTATTATTATTATTATTATTATTATTATTTGCTTGCTTGCTTGCTTGCTTGCTTGCTTGCTTACTTACTTACTTACTTACTTACTTACTTATTTATTTGACTTTTATGCTGCCCCTCTCCAAGGATTTGGGGCAGCTTACAATATATCTTGATGACCTGCAAAGTCCCTTTCAACTCTAATAATAAATAAATATAATAAGCAATATACAGTACAATATCCTAAATCCAATTAATTAATTTAAAAGTCTTAAAAAAACCAAGAAACCATAAAAAACCTCATTCCATTCGCTCGGCATTCTCTTAATACATTCATTGGCCAGGGGGCAAGAATCTAATTACCCCAAGCCTAGCAGCATAAATGAGTCTTAAGACTCTTATAGAAGGTGAGGAAGGTGGTGGCAGTACGAATCTCTGGGGGGAGCTGATTCCAGAGGGCCGGGGCCCCCACAGAGAAGGCTCTCCCCCTAGGTCCCACCAAATGACATTGTCCAGTTGACGAAACCTGGAGGAGGCCGACTCTGTGGGACCTGATTGGTCGCTAGGATTCATGCGGTAGAAGGTGGTCCTGTATTTGGAAGGAATACATGATGATTTAATTTTAATTTATTAAAGATCCAGGTGATGAAATAAGGATTGGTGCAGCAATGGATAAAGAGTTAATACAGAGGTGATTGAGATCAAATCAAATTAGAAAGTGAGTTAAGATGTTTATGTTTTATTATAGATAGAAAATGGAATATAAGGGAATAGATTGTATAATATGGTTATCTGTAGATGACGTATTTATTTATTTATTTGATTTTTATGCCGCCCTTCTCCTTAGACTCAGGGCGGCTTACAACATGTTAGCAATAGCACTTTTTAACAGAGCCAGCATTATTGCCCCCACAATCCAGGTCCCTCATTTTACCCACCTCGGAAGGATGGAAGGCTGAGTCAACCTTGAGCCGGTGATGAGATTTGAACTGCTGACCTACAGATCTACAGTCAGTTTCAGTAGCCTACAGTACAGCACTCTACCTGCTGTGCCACCCCGGCTCTTTCGTCCCATGCATAGTTAATTTTAATTAATTTAACAAAGAAGAGGAAATCACTTCATTAAAAAGTGTATATTAAAGGAATTGTTAGGATCTTTTTTCTGAATGTTTTTTTTTTTTTTTGAAAAATACTTTATTTATTTACAAGAATAATTAAAAACAGGGAGGGGAATTGGGGGGAGGGGGGACAGAATGAAAGGTTGGGGGTAGGATAAGGTAGGGGGGGGGAGAGTTCAAAAACAAAACATATTATAATAAAATTGTAATACAAGTGAGTTATAGTACACGAGTGTTTTAGAAAAAAAAAACGTAATAACTCTTATTTTCTTAATCTTACTATTTATGTTTGGAAGTAACTCAAATATAGTATTCCTTAGTATACATATATTGACATTAAAGTTTTAGTTATAAAGAGGTGGAATAAAGAAAAAGAGAAAGAGAGAAAAGAAAAGAAAAAAGGAATATATAAAAAAAGAAATGGAAGAAAGAAAGAGAGAAGAGTCTGCATTTAATGCAGACGTTTTTATTGACGACTTTTGTTTAATTGTGGGGTGGGGAGTATGTGGGTGATATGATGGGTGTGTATAAAGATTGATTATTTTGAAAGTAGTCAGTATGTTTGTAATGTGTATTAAGTTAGTTAGAAAACAGATAAAAAGAGATTTGATATATTTTCTTGTTGCAAATTTGATTAGTTTTTGGTGCTTCTTTTCTAATTTATTTTAATATTAATTTAAGTGTTGAAGGTGGTTTTGGATATGATAATGTATAAGCTTTACATTAAAAAATTTTTGTATTTTTTCTGAGAAACCCATTTATACCAACTTTCCCATGCTTCGTAATATTCTGAGTCATTTTTGTTTTGTGCTTCCATTGCTATTTTGGACATTTCAGCACATTCGTTAATTTTCGTAATTATTGTAAAGAAAGAGGGTACTTGGTCCGATTTCCAGAGAGAGGCATATGATATTCTAGCAGCAGTTATTATTTGTAGTATAAGGTATTTTTCTGTCTTAGTAAGATTTTGTCTGAATATCCCCAAAAGATAGAGCTCAGGTTTGAGTGGTAATTTGATTGACATGACTTGGTCGATTAGGGATTGAATTGTTGTCCAGTATTTTTGTGCAATTGGGCATGTCCACCATGTGTGGTAGTAGGTTCCAGGTTTGATCTTGCACTTCCAGCAGGTCGGTGAGAAGTTGGGAAACATTTTGGATATTCTTGCTGGGGGCAAATGCCAACGATAAAACATTTTAATTTGGTTCTCCTTATAGGACATTGCAGTTGTCATTTTATAATTTGATGTCCATGTTTTCTCCCACTCAATTAAGTTAATCGTATATCCAAAATTCTGAGCCAAGCTATCATACAACATTTCACTTGCTCTTCAGGATTTTCTTGAATTAGTAAGTAGTTGTACAATTTGAAATCATTTTTGTGGAGGGGCCAAAAAGAATCGTATCTATTACATTATTATTTTGAAATCCAAATTGCTTTTTGTGTTGTTCATATTTTAGTTTAATTTGTAAATATGTTAACCAGTCTATATTAATTCCTTGATTGTTCAATTGTTGTTTAGAAATAAGAGCGTCTGATTCATCAAGTAGTTGTTGGTATCTCAGAGTTTTGGAGTACGAGAAAAGATTGGGAAAAGTTATTATTTCATTGGGGGATATCCATTTTGGTATTGAGGTGTAGTAATTTTTTTTTATAGTAAACCAGATTGTTATTAGTGTTTTACGTAAGTAATGATTTTTAAAGTATTTGGGTATTTTGTGGTAGTCTGCTGTCAAGAAAGTATGCCACCCAGCAAGAAGATCAAATCCTTCCAGAGTTAAGAGTCTTGTGTTTTGGAATGTAATCCAATTTTTAATCATAGTTAAAATGGTAGCTTGGTAATACATGTAAAAATCTGGAAGTCCAAGTCCACCCCTGGATCTAAGGTCTTGAAGGTTTTTCAATTTTATTCTGGCCTTCTTCTTGGTCCAAATAAACTTCTTTACTTGTTTGTGAAGAATATTAAAAAAAGTTTTATTCAAATTTATTGGAGCAACCTGAAATAGGTAAAGAAACCTTGGAAGAATGTTTGATTTTATGGCAGCTATTTTTCCCATGATAGATAAGTTTAATTTTGACCATCTGTTAAGATCTTGTTGTATTTCTTTAGCTAATCGTTCATAATTGTCTTTTTTGATAGTAGCATAATTCGAAGTCATCCAAATTCCTAAATATTTAATTTTTTTTGTGGTCTTTATTTTAATTAATTCTTCCAAGGTAAGTATCTCTTTTGGTATCATATTTTTTGTCAAAATTTGTGTTTTGTTTTTATTGATTTGTAGGCCAGATATTTCACCAAATTTATAAATTTCGTCAAATAGAATGGGTGCTGTTCGAATTGGATCTTGTAGGATGAATACAATGTCATCCGCAAAGGCCTGCAGTTTGTAATGTTCTTTTTTAATCATAATACCGTGAATTTGTGAGTTGTTTCTTATAGTCTTGAGAAAGGTCTCGATGGCCAGAATAAAAATAAGTGGGGACAGAGGACATCCTTGGCGTACACCTTTAGTTATAGTGATTGTGTTAGTGATATCATTGTTAAAAAGAATTTTGACCGATTGAATAGAGTAAATAGTTTTGATTAGATTGAAAAAATTTGGAGCCAAAATTCATGAATTTAATTTGATTTATAAGATAATGCCATTGAAGACTATCAAAAGCTTTTTGAGATCCATAAATATTAATGCAGCTGCTTTATCATAGTTTTTGTCATAGTATTCCAAGGCATTTAATATAGTTCTTGTGTTTGTGGAAATATTTCTTCCCGGAAGGAATCCGTTTTGGTCGGAATGAATAATTTTGTTTAATATGTTTTTTAATCTGTCCGCAATTATTGATGCAAATATTTTATAATCAGTATTAAGTAATGCAATCGGTCTATAATTCTCCAAATGGTGTCTGTTTTCAATGTCTTTAGGAATAAGGGTTATATAGGATTCAAACCAGGACGCGGGCAGTTTTGCATGTGAGAGCGCATTGTTATAGATGTCTAAGAGTATGGGAGCCATTATATCCATATGAAATTTATAAAATTCAGATGGGATTCCGTCTGGTCCTGGGGTTTTATTGTTTTTTTGTTTGTTTATTGCAGCCTCAATATCCGAAATAGAAATTGGTTTGTTTAGAAGAGTTCTTTGGTCATCTGTTATCATAGTTGTTTGTTCATTTGTTTGTAAATATTTTGATATTAAATCGGCATCCAAATTTGAGACTTGGTAGAGTTGTTGATAAAAATTTTGAATAATTTGTTTTTTTTCGGAATTGGTCGTTTTTAGTTGTCCAAAAGGATCAACTAAAGTATCTATGTTTCTATCGGATTTTTGATGAGCTAATTTGAGAGAAAGCCAACGTCCTGGTTTATTGGCCGCTTCAAAATATGTTTGTTTCGCATTTTTAACCTTTTGGGCAATATGTTGTTGTGTTATTAAATTTATTTGATGTTTGATCGTATTTATTTCTAATAGGGTTATGTTATTTTTAGGATCATTGCAGAGTAGCTTTTCTGCTTCTTGAAGAGAGATGTTTAGTTTTTGAAGTTGTGCATATTTTTCTTTGTTTTTGTTTGCTGTATATGAGATGTACACACCGCGTATATATGCTTTAGTGGCGTCCCACGCTATTTCGTTGGGTATCTCGCCATTAAAGTTAATTTGAATGAAAGGGGGGATATCATTCTGTATTTTATGTTGAAATTGTTTTTGGTTTATCACTGTTGAGTACATTGACCATCTATGCGGAATATTGTAAGTGTTGTCTTTTATTGTGAGTAGGAGGGGGTTGTGGTCTGCCCAAGTTGCATTGAGTATTTGAACATCAATTATTTGATTTATTATTTCTATATTAGACCAAGCCATGTCAATACGTGAGCATGTTCGATGGGGGGGAGAAAAAAAAGGTATATTGTGTAGATTTAGGGTGAAAGTATCTCCAAATGTCTTGTAAGGCATATTCATAAATTATTTGTTGAAAGGTAGAGGGAATGATGTTGCGAGTACGGACACTTGGAGTTACCTTTATAATCCTTGTTTACATCAACTATTGCATTGAAGTCTCCAATTATCACGAAATTGTTAAGATCTAATTCTATATTTTTTTGTGTAAATTTTTAAAGTAGGGAGATTGTCTAACAGATGGTGCATATATTGATATTATATTTATTGTTCTTTTATTTGTAAGGTTATTTGCACAATTAGTAATTGACCATTTTCATCGTTATATATTAATGTTGGGGAATAAATTTTTTTAACATATAAGACTATACCTCTCTTTTTTTCGGGGGCGGAAGCACAAAAGAATTCAAACTCAGATTTGATTTTAAAGTTGGGGATAACTAAAAGAGTGGTATCTTCATTTTTAATGTGGGTTTCTTGTAGTGAAATTACATCATAGTTGTTTTCAAATAGTTTATGGAATATTTTTTGTCTCTTTTTATATGAGTTTCAGACCATTTATATTTGTTGAGAATAGTGTAATTTGGGGTTGTTTATTGTTGTAGTGTTGGTTCTTTAGATTTCTCCTTTCTTGCCTCAGCTCTTGCCGGGTAACTGGTCCATGTTTGCTTGACTCGCCATTCTGAATTTGTAATTCTTGATCATTGTTTGTCTGATTGTCATCAAAAGTAGGTTCTTCATTTCGGGGAGTGTCTCTACTGTCGAATTCCCTTAAGGGCCGATTGATCCATCTTCAAGATGTGGGCGTAAAAGTCTCTTGCATCTTCGGGAGTGGAAATTTTATATTTTTTGTCCCAGAAGCGTGACCGTCATTCCCTCTGGTATCATCCACCTAAACTGTATAGATTCTCTATTTAATTTGGTGGCTAGCGTTTGATAGGGTTTGCGTTTCTCCCTTACTCGCTTTGGAATTTGGCGTAGTATTACTATATCTCGACCTTGGGTAAGAAGTTGGATTATCCTTGGAGGCATTGTAAATTTCGTCTCTGAATTTTCTTTTGAGGAAACGTACATGGACCTCTCGTGGGAGTCTGTTCCGTCTAGCATATGAAGTTGTAAGCCGGTATACCTCGTCCATTTGTGCTAAAATTTCGTCCGTTGATTTGTCAATAATTTTAGCTATTATTGTCGCCACCGTGTGAGGAAGGTCTTGTTGATCAGTTTCTGTAATATTTTGAAAACGCAAAAAAAAGGCTGATTTCTCGAGCTCCAGGTTCATAAGGGACTCTTCCAGGGATTTGTTGGTGTATTCTGCCTTCGCTTCTGAAAATTGGAATTTGGTGTCCATCCTGTTGGTTAATTCTTCAATATTATTTATTTTTTCTGTATTTTTGGTAATTGTTTCACAAACAACATCCATTTGGTCTTCCAATTTGGTCGTTCGCTCCTCAAGATGACCCGCATGATCTTGAATCTTCTTGATGTCCTGCTTCATTTCTCCCATCGTTCCTTTAATAGACTCAAAATTAATATCTAATGTGTCTTGCATTTTGTTCATCTTCTCCAGTAAGGCGTTTAGTGATATATTGGGAATTTCCTGTGTTTGTTGTTGGAGAGATGTTTTGTCTGACAAGTCAGTCGAACGTTGCTGAGTTGGATTGGTGTTGCAGGCTGGTTGGGGTTTTTCTTCCAAGATTTCATAAGGGTTGGTTGATTTGAGGCAGACATTTTTATATTTTTATATTAAGGAGAGGTCGTTAGAGCAATATATAAATAGTATGTATAATGTAGTAAAAGGATTTATGTAGTGTAAAGAAATGTATGTAATGTATATGTAGTATCTATGTAATATGTAATATGTAATATGTATGTAATGTTGTCGGAAGTAGTGAGGTTAAAGTGATTAAGGTGGTATAGAAAGTTGCAGTTTATGTAGTAAAGGTTTTTTTGTTTTTTTGTTTTTGTTAAGATACAATTAGTAAAGAGTTGTTAAGAGAATATCAGAATTTGAATTTAAATTTGTTTCACTTAAGAAGTAACAAGAAAAGGACAATTTATATTTAAGATTCAGGTTATCAATAAAATAGCATTTGAATCAATATGTTTCCAGTAATAATATCACAATGTATGGAAAAGAAAAGGAAGGAGAGAGAAAGTGGGAAAAAGTAATAATTCAGTAGTACAATTATTCGGTATTCAATATAAGGGGAAAGTCAATCAATCAATCCGGGGGTTATTCTATTAAGGGTTTAAATCAGTTGAATCAGTTAAGTTGATTAAATCCAATAAATCTTAAAACATTGAATTACTATAAGTTACTATAAGTTGTAGAATCAAAAAGAAATCCAGTTACTATCTGGTATTTAAAGTTGATTAAGGATAAGTAATAATAAAGTCTAAAGTCTAAAGTTTAATGTTAATATACAGTAAAACTATCAACTCAAAGTAATCTATCAGTATGTTTCTACCTAAATATAGCACAATCTATCTTAATGTAATATAATATAATTTAATCTATATAAATAGTTCAATTGCTAGAGTAAATATTACAATATTTTATGAATTACAGAATTGGGTAAGGGGTTTTGGTCAATGTATATAGTCCAAAAATATCAAAATAAGATTTAAATAACTTAGAAGAAGTTCAATCCCAATCGATCCAAATCCAAGAGTTCGTAGTTCAGCAATATGGTGTTATTAAATTGATCAAGTTCGGTACAGTTCGGTTTCGTTATCAAAGAGTAAGGTCAATGATTTGTTTGCAGTTAATGAAGTAAATTTTAGTGACGCAGTTCCAGAGAGAAAAAAAAAAGGAAGAGAGAGTAAAGAGTTAACAAGTTGTCCAGAGTTCCGGGTCAGTAAACATCCGATATTCAAGTGACCTAGTATCAAAGTGTCCAAATTCAATTTCCAAATATCCAAAAGTATCCAAAAGTAATCCAATATGTGCAAAATTGTCCAAAAGAAAAAAGGTAGTAGTAGTAAAAAATGAAAAAAGGCAAAAATATCTATGTATGAAATTCAAAAGTAAACAAACTTTATTTATTTATTATTAAACTAGAAAAATAAAAGTTAAGGTAAAAAAGGGTATGGAAGGGAAAGGAAGGGTAAGTGGTAGGTAGAAAAAAAAAATAGGGTCGGAGTTTTCCGGTTGCTGTTTTAAGTCTTATCTGCTTTACTTTTTTTTTTTTTTCCAACTAGTCAAGGTGTTATTTCAAAGACAAATAGCAAAAAAGTTGTTGCGGGGGTTTAAACTTTCTCCTACCTTCAAAGCACGTTACTTAAACCTTCTCTCCTTGCGAAAATTTAAAGTATAGATGATAGTTCTAAGGCAAGTCAAAATCTCAGATAGACGTGGCGAAAATTCATTCTAAAAACCTTCAAGTAAAATCCGCCGAGTCATCGTCGCCATCTTTGCCAGGGGGCTCGTAACACTCACAGATCGAAGTCGCCGCCTCTCACTCTTCAGACTCAGAAAAAGAGTCGGGATGTCCCTTTCGCAAGGAGTAATCCAACACGTATGCCACAAATCCAAAAACCGTCCTCAGTCCCTTCTGCAGCAAGCAATAACACCCCCAAAGGTATTTGTCGTTACCGCGGCTTCCAAGATAAAGCAGAGCGCAGCGCTTCTGGATCAGCAAAAAAAAGCTGATCTCTTTGGTTGATGATTTGGGGGATCTCCCGTCCCCCGGAGGGGGTCCGCCGAACGCCCCCGGGTGCACGAAAACTTCCCCTCAGAGACCTTGGGCTCTACGGGTCCGCGGTCGCCCGATAGGGCAATCAAACAACGCAAAAGGCCAGATGTAACCCGGAGAACCGGGAAACACACAGCGACAGCACCGTAATAAAGAAATATCATTTATTAGTATTTTAGGCATATATTCTGTGTTTTTTAATGCTTATGTTGTTTTTACTGTATGTTGGAGAAAAATAAAGAAAAAATTTATACATTCCCCCCCCCCCCAAAAAAATTTATACATTCCCCCCCTCTTAGATGTTCTCACGCTGCTTTAGTGCAAAATTAGTGTAAAAAGTTTGGGAAAATCATAGCACCCAAGCAAAATGAAGCTGGAATATCCAGATCAGGAGGCATTTGGAGAAAAAGCATCAGAGAAATTCCTTCATAAGGAAGCCAAAGTCTACAGGTTGTAAAACAGTCTATTGGTTATTCATTAATTGCACACTAGACCTGTTTGCATAAGATATACTGAGCTGAGTGAGGAGTTGATTAACATTTAATACAGGGGTCCCATGAGGACTAAAGTATCAGCCTCAGGGACATAGCCTGAAGCCCTTTTCATGCATTGATATGAAACTCTAGTAAATCAAAGCAGAGATAATACAAGTGTTTCTTCTGCTGCATGAATCCCAGCGACTGGTTAGGTCCCACAGAGTTGGTC